>NW_012119044.1:790532-825595 GCF_000951035.1 Colobus angolensis palliatus | reverse complement strand
CTCAAAAAAAAAAAAAAAGAAAGGAAGAGATATTTAAAATATTTGATTTAGAACCTAATCATTCTTACACTAGAGAATATATGACCCTCATGAAAAAGGAATAATTGGAGAACCAAAAGAACTCTAGAAATTTAAAATACAGGCCGGGCACAGTGGCTCCCGCCTGTAATCCCAGCACTTTGAGAGGCTGAGGTGGGCGGATCATGAGGTCCTGAGATCTAGACCATCCTAGCCAACATCATGGCCATCTCTACTAAAAATACGAAAATTAGTTGGGTGTGGTGGTGCGTGCCTGTAATCCCCGCTACTTGGGAGGCGGAGGCATGAGAATCGCTTGAACCCAGGAGGTGAGGGTTGCAGTGAGTCGAGATCGTGCCACTGCACTCCATCCAGCCTGGCGACAGAGCAAGACTCTGTCTCAAAAAAAAGAAAAAAAAAGAAAAAAAGGAGAAATTTAAAATACAATCACTGAAAAAAAGTGAAATTAATTTAAGTGTGTAAAGTAAAAGGTGTGAATGTTTTACAGAATATAAAAGAAATGGGCCGGGCGCGGTGGCTCAAGCCTGTAATTCCAGCACTTTGGGAGGCCGAGACGGGTGGATCACGAGGTCAGGAAATCGAGACCATCCTGAGCTACACGGTGAAACCCCGTCTCTACTAAAAAAAATACAAAAAACTAGCCGGGCGAGATGGCGGGCGCCTGTAGTCCCAGCTACTCGGGAGGCTGAGGCAGGAGAATGGCGTAAACCCGGGAGGCGGAGCTTGCAGTGAGACGAGATCGTGCCACTGCACTCCAGCCTGGGCGACAGAGCTAGACTCCGTCTCCAAAAAAAAAAAACAGAAGGTTTAAGAACCTGTCAGTTCATCTCCAAAAAAAAAAACAAGAAAACATAAAAGGATGAATACTATTGAAGAAATACCATAGTACTTCTTAGAAAACAAGAAAAAGATAAATCTGATGAATGAAAAAAGATGCATATCTACAATGTCAAGCTTAAATTTCAGAACACTGCAGATAAAGAAAAGATCCATAACACTTATAAAGAGGAGGAAAAAAGCATATTACCTCAAAGGAACATGAATGAGCCTAGGATCTAATTTCAGCAACACTGTATGCTAAAAGTCAGCAGAACATGACTTTAAAACTCTGAAGGAAAATTATTTTGCATTTTGAATGCTAAGCTTAGCGTTGCTATAAATCACCTGTGAGGGAAAAGAACAATAGTTTTAGATATGCAAGATCTGAGAAGGTTTAAATGGCCTGTAACTGAGAACGTTACTTGACATGGTCCCCAATACAATTTAGAGAGTAATTGAAAATAAGCAAGAAAGAAAAAGATACAGAGTTTAGGAATCAAGAGACCTAACAGAACAGGATAAAAATAAAATTAAAAAATAAAACTAAAAATAAAAAATAAAAAGTAGGCTTATTTATGAAGCCAATCTAGGTTTGAACAGGAAGGCAGAAAGTCTCAAGGGAAGAGGAAATGGTCAGAACAATAATGTTATTGACAGTTACTAACAGTAGAACTCTGAGAGGATGTTGTAGAGGCAAGTAGTAGAGTATATGAACGTAGTGACTATTTGAAATCTACACTGACACTGGAACCCAGAGAGCAGAAACATCACAATTATATATTGGTTTCAACTTTTAGAGCCCACATAGACAAATCATGGAAGATTTAAGTATAGTAACTATACAGAAAATAAACACTGTAAACTGTGATAATATAGAAGTGTTGACAGAGCCAAGATAGGAGCAGGAATCTGTTCATCCTGCGAAGTAAATAGTCAAGAAAAATTATCTATGATTGGTTTACCAAGAAACAGTGGTTCAATTTGCTTAAAATTTTTTGGAAATAAAAACATCAAAATGCAACAATATTAAAAAAACAAATACATGGAAAACTATAAAAAAAAGAGTTTTGATATTACACTTCGCAAATTTTTCCCCCAGTAAAGTTTCTAAGAATGAAGATAATGAAACATCAAAAAACAAAGGAAGCTACCATATTCATATTATTATGCTAGTTTAATACTGATACTAAACTGGACAAACTTACCAGCAAAAAAATGTATAGATGATGACTTTGAAGTTTAAGTAAATTTATCACTATAACATTTTCTTAGAATAAGAATGTTTGGAAGCTCAATATGTAAAACAGATTAAAACAGCAAGTTTTGGTCAAAGAGGCGGCAAGATTACTATGTAGACCAAGTTCATGTATGAATACAGATGGCAAAAGCCTAAACAAAATGCAGATAAACTTAATGGGATCTCAAGAGATTTATCCACTAATCTTAAGGAGGGCTTATGACTAGTGTATATATTATTTTAAAAAATTCACATCAGTATGATTTTACTAGATGATAAAATGACATTTTAAAATACTCCAAAATCCACTCAATACTTAACAACAAAAACTCTTAGGAAATAAAAAATAGAAGTATGTAATTCCTTAACATGATAACGGCTTTCTGTCTTAATGCAGCAGGCTAGCAAAACACTTGAATCCCTAAAAATACATTATATCACTAATATCAGTAAAAAGACAAAGCCGTCAGGTTTCAATATTGTTAGTTAACCTTTTTGGTTGTGGTTAATGCTGTTCCAATAATAATTCCAATGGAGATTTTTGGATATTTCATAATGTTTCTAAAGATCACCAAGTTAAAAAAAAAGCGGGGGGAGGAAACATCTTGAATAAGATCTATTAAGAAGCTATATCGACTGAATTAATGATAGTACTGGTACAGGAATCAACAATCAGATCAATTTAATAAAAAACAATGGAATCAACTTAATATAACCCTGAAACAAATTCTAGTATATATATATATAATAGATGGGTTATTTAATGAATGGATTGGGCAATACAGTTATTTCAGAAATACTCATACTATATACCAAATTAAATAACAAGAAAATAAAAGAGTTATTGTAAAACAAAAAATAAAATCATTAAATAGAAAATTAGAAAAAGGCATATGTGATTAGTTATATTTTCAGATTACAAAAACAATAAAGAAATAATATAGATTTTAATGTAAACCTAAAAATTTACATTGCATAAATTTAAAATTAAAAGGCAAATTAAAGTCTGAGAATATATGTATAATCAATGAGGAAAACTATAATATATGAATAGGACTTAAAATCATATTCTATATCCCAAGAAAAAATAAACAAAGGATGTGAACAGAAAATTCACAGGCTAGGAAATACAAATGAAAATATACAAAAAATTTAGCTTTGCTAAAAATCAAAGAAGTTTAGAATTAAAATAAAGGGATGCCTTTTATTGCCTGTCGTTTTGCCAAATGTTAAAATGCTCAATCCTGGCAAAGGGACAGTGAGACTAGCACTATTTTATACTGCCAATGGAAAGTTACCAAAAGCCTAAGGGGCAATGCCCATGCCCTTTGATTTAGTTCCAGTTCTAAGGATCTGCCTTTACAAAATAAGCAAAGAAGTAAACAAAGTTTTATGCATACAAATATAATTTACAGCAAAACATTAGAAATAGCCTAAGTGCTCACCCATAGAAGAATGGCCAAATCACTACATCACACACACTGGAATATACCCACATGACAATAAAGCATTAAAAGTCTCATTAACTAATTAATCTTACAGAAAACTGATCAAAATCAATTAAGTGATAAATGTAATGTTTTACAGCAATTTACAGTTACAATCCCAATTATGTTAAAAAAAAAAAGAGAGCGATCTGGATGAAAATGTATAAAACAATAATGAATTTTCTCTGATATAAGGTAATTTTGTTTTTACATTATTCCTTATTTTCCCAATTGTCTGAAATATGAAAATAGTTCTTTCATCCTAAAAAAATCAAAACTATTTTGATACAACAAAAGAATGATTAAATCTTAGCTTTTTGGTCTTCAATTCACCCATTCTAACGCTATAAACCACAATGAACTCCTTAGCATCATGAAAGACCAATTCCTCTCCCACTTCTAGGTTCTTTTGTCCTCTCTTAACAAATGTAAATGTTTACAACCTGCAGCACATACAACTACCTTGCAGCTATTTCAGAGGGACCAAAAAACAGCCTTTGCTTCCTTCTCAAATCATTATCCATCCATTACACAACTCAAAAAAATCTCTGTAAGAGGGCATTGCCTTTCATTCTCTGTGATTGTTTTATTATAACAATCACATTTTAACAGTAGCCTTTATTGAGCACTTAGCATATGCTAGGTACTAAGTGCAGCACATATATCAACTTACTTAATCCTCCCAACAACTATTATTACCCTCATTTTACAGCAGAGGAAACTGATGGTAAGCGAGGTTAAGTTACTTGCCGGAGGTCACTTACTAAGCATGTGAGACAATGAAATTTGAAACCAGACAATTTGGTTCCAGGACCTTAACTACCATGCTGCCAGGTTTAAAATGCAAATATCCTTGGAGGAATTAAAATATTTACCCATATTTACATTAAAGCATGAGAGGTTTATCCTTTTTTAGGGAAGACAGAGGTGGCATTTTGAAAACCAGGCAAGTGACACTTAGAATTCTATAGAAAAGCTAAATTATGATTTTAAATATCAACCTCATTAATTTATCACTGTTCTTAAGCTCACATAAAAAAAAGTTTTCAGACTAGGCACATTCTCTTATAGATGCTATTTACAACTGTCTGCTTTCATTAGCCAAATTTTCCATATAATTTCAAGGCTTAGGAACTGGAATATTTTATCAAGTATATTTTCAATAGTTCCTGGGTCCAGGCTAGAAATACTATCCATAATATTAAATTTTTCTTGTTGGTAACATGCAATTGATGCTATTTCCTAAATTTAGACTTGAAAATAAAATATGAGAATATGGTTTTTTATGTCAAAGTTCAGCATAACGAATCAGACAATCACTCAACACTCTGCCAAAAATGTTCTGAGACTGAGGGGGGAAAGATCAGTAAGACATGATTCTTGCACCAAAGAACTCCCATTTATGGCATCCACTGAGAGGCAAGAAAATCAAATAGGACATTTTTACACGAAGACTCAAGTATATCATTCAGGTGCAACTGAATATAGTATTGAAACATTTAAGAAATTCTCATACAGTGAAACTCCTTACTTTCATAAAGTACTCATTACATAAACCATCTTGCTTTACTACCTAAATATAGTGTGTTAAAAAAAAAAAAGAAGAAGAATGAAAATGTCCTCTCCCTGTTAAAGGCATACGAAATATAAAACTAAAATATCTGAGAGGGAGAAGATGAGAGGACAACCTGCAGGCATAGCTGTCACTATAGAACAGTAAATACAATCCTCTTTATTAAATAAAAACCTAATTGAACAGGGGATGTGGGTGGGGCCCAGCTAATTGAACAGGGGATGTGGGTGGGGCCATAGTCAAATACAAGGCTTTAGGCATTTTCTGAGCAAATAAGCTTTGTAAAAGGACCTGCATTTGCCAAACTACATTATTCTTTTGTGGAACCAAATTTGTGCAATATAAGTTTAAGAGGCACGTGGATGCTTACTGAAAGGGAATTAAGAGTAGATCTCAAAATTCTCTGTCACAGTCAATGATTTAGGTGGCAAGGAGACCATCAAATTACCAAAGCTTAGTCAGAACAATAATAACCCACTATGTATTCTTGGAAAAATCAGAAAGTAGTGTCTCCTGAGAGAATATTCGCAGGTTTTTTTTTTGTACATGTGGCTTTCAACATCTGAGCATACGAACAACATTCATTTCACTTTCTGTAAATCAGACACCATGTCTAGTTCACAATCCCCAGATGCGTCATTAACATCATTATCTAATTTATTGGCATTACACCTCTGAATCTGATTTTTTTTTTTTTTTTTAAGAGAGAGAGAGAGTTTCACTCTGTTGCCCAGGCTGGAGTGCAGTGACATGATCTCAGTTCACTGCAATCTCTGCCTCCCAGGTTCAAGCGATCCTCCCACCTCAGCCTCCCAAGTAGCTGGGACTACAGGCGTGTGCCACCATGCTCAGCTAATTTTGTATTTTTAGTAGAGACGGGGGTTTCACCGTGTTGGCCAGGCTGGTTTTGAACTCCTGACTTCAGGTGATCTGTCCACCTCGGCCTCCCGAAGTGCTGGGATTACAAGCATGAGTCACCACACTCAGCCTGAATCTGAATTTTTTTAAATGGGGCACTCATGCTGCCTCTGTTAAGTTCAGTAGACATGTATTACATGAGTTCTTAAAAATGACATTGCCATAACATAACCAGTTTTAAGAGTGACACTGTCGCTAATGCTGGAAAGGAAATTTTTGCTAATATGTAGACCTTTAAGGCACTGAAACGTTTTCAATATTATTTTTAACAAATGAACTATAAGTAGGTCACACAATATGAAAACTGTATGTGGAATTATTTGGTATTAAGAAATGACACAAGAACTTTCTAGAATCATGGAATCACAATGTGACACACAAATTTTTTTTTTGCATTAAAAGATGAGTTTTTCACCTAGACTGAGATGTACTCCAATTTACTTTTAAATATAAAATTTAAAAAGTAAAATATTTTAAATCATTCAAGAAATGTCAAAGATCTTCCTGTTTCCTGGTTTTTGAAACACAAATATAAGTAACGGAAAATTTATTTATCTAGTAGAATATAAATCCTGTAAACCCCAGTATCATTGACTAATTTCCAATAATTTTTATTAATAAGGCCTGCATTTATAAAAAGTTTATTTTATAGCTACCATATTACGGTATTGGTCATTTGCTTAGATATTTTAATTATTTCCTACATTTTATAATACAAGTTATTTGAAATCATTAGTGGACATAGACAGTACGATGTGTTAAAAATGCTAAAAGGCTGAGATACCTGTAAAATGAGAAAAGACCAGGTAAGTATGTGCTCTGTTCTTCATGTAAAACTCATTCCATGTTATTCTCTAAAGAGAATAGGGGCGAAAAATAAAGTTAAAAGTAGAAAAATGAAATGAATATATTATACTTTTTTGACCTGTAATTAGGAAATAAAGTTGATACTTAATATTAAAGTTGATATTTAATGCTTGTAATGGTGTTTGTACATCATGTTGTATTTTTGGTTGACTCATTTCTAGATTTTGTATTCAGGTTTTGATACGGTTTGGCTGTGTCCCTACCCAAGCCTTATATTGGATTGTAGCTCCCATAATCCCCATGTGTTGTGGGAGGGACCTGGTGGGAGGTAATTGAATCACGAGGGCAGTTTTTTCCCTGTGCTGTTCTCCTGATAGTGAATAAATCTCATGAGATATGATGATTTTATAAAGGGCAGTTCCCCTGCACACGCTGTCTTGCCTACTGCCATGTAAGATGTGGCTTTGCTCCTCCTTCATCTTCCACCATGATTGTGAGGTCTCCCCAGTCATGTGGAACTGTGAGTCCATTAGACCTCGTTTTCTTTATAAATTACCCAGTCTCACGTATTTCTTCATAATAGTATGAAAATGGACTAACACATGTTGATTGTTCATTCTTATTTAATCCACAAAAATTGATTTGTCATTACTATATGCCAGGTAGTATTCTAGGGGTACAGTATAAGGCTGAACAAAGAAGCCAGCTTCCCGCTTTTGGAGCTTACCAGTCTAATGGTAAAACACATTATACAAATAATCCCCACCTGTCTGTCTGTTTCTCTCTCTCTCTCTCTCTGTCACACACACACACAGAGTTACTGAGGAAAAGCACAAGATGTAGCCCAGTAGACATATGGAGTATGTGTGGCATGAATTTGACCTTCTCTGGAGAATCAAGAAAAGATTCATGGCAGGGCCCTTCGTCAGAGCTGATGGGCATGAGTATGATGGGATAATGAGGAGCAGCAGAAAGAGTGCACATTCTAGGCAGAGGGTACAACATGTGTGTGCAAAGGCCCGGGGGGGAGAGGGACGTGACGGTTACAGTAGAAAAAGCAAAAAATATAAATGGCACGATATGAGGTCACAGAGGCAGCCAGGTAGGGAACTGTAAGCCTTGTTAGAGATTGGGGGATTTATTCTCAGTGCACTGGGAGTCATCGAAGGGTTCTATAGAAGAGAGAATCAAAACTGCATTTTTCAAAGATCACTGGAGACAATGCGGAAAACAACAAAAAAAATGATTGCATGAAAGAAAACTGTTATGTGGCAACTACATCAGTATAGCCAAAAAATGTTGGTAACTCACACTAGAATTACAGTGGTGGATGTGGCAGAAGTGGACATTTGAGACACAATGGTAATCAGATGTAGGAGATTCTGGCATGTGCCACAAAAGTTCCCCCTCAGGAACCAGATAATCATTCCCCCAGCTATAAGTAAAGTTGGTGCAGAGAGCTCACAATTGAGCCACTTCTGGAAAGAGGAAATTCCCTCTGCTGAAAGGCACTGCCTCCCCCAGGATATTATCTCTCTGGCTGTAGCCAATAACCAGCATCTGAATGTGAGGGCATGGGACAGGGTGCTAGCGTGCTAGGGTGGCTTGACCCCCTTGCCTCAATTAAGGGACACTGCTGAGGGACTGGCCTTGCAGAAGAGCCTTGCAGGCCACCATCAGCCCATGTTCAATCCTGCTAGCCTCCTCTCTTACAGAGGCTCCCAAGAGCATCTTCAACAATTTGCTTGCACAGTCTCCCTTTCAGAGTCTTTTTCTGGGGAACTCAACCTGAAACAACATACAAAGGTTTTTTTCTGTTTGTTTGTTTGTTTGTTTTTAAACCATGCAAGTTATTTCACACTCACTACTGAATAATCTGCTTTGAAAGGTAGTGTATTTACAGAAAGGATATTTTAAGATTATCCCAAACCTAGTATTAGATTGAATCAAGTAAGTTAAACATAACTCAACACGACAATATTATGTCAAAGCATTGGCACCCAACTTGCTACCCAGGGAACTAAAATTCGAGAGAGAGAGACTAGCTCAACACAACGAATCCACCTACAGATTTTTCATTTGTTGGTTTCCCACTAAAACTGGTAAACATTGCCATTTAAATATCTGGGAGCTAAAGCTGTTGAACAAGCTTCTGAATCCGGTGTGAACCAGCAGACACTAAATGGGCTCGTCTGATCTCTACAACAGAGCGTTCAGCCCAGTGATTTGAGCACATCCTTTCTGCCTCATTGGTCACCAATGAATTTTCTGTTAAATTCAATTGAGTCCAGCGCTCTTTTTAGCCCTTCTCTTTTGAGGGAAAGGCCGATGCTGTTTCAAGATCTCACTGAAAAGCAGAGCCCTTTGATTGAGAATCTCAAAAAAGACTCTACCAAGAGCACACCTTTTCATGCAGAGCTACACACTCACTTATTTTAAGCCCACCAAGGGAAGCCTAATTGTCTGAAGGATTTTTGTTGTTGTTGTTAGTTCATTTTGACGAAGCGCACATCCCCACCGAGGTGGTTAGAATCTGAGGAAAGGACTCAACAAGCCCACTGATCCAATGTATAAATGTAATGTACTCCGTGCGTCTAGCTCTAACAGCCATCTGGGCAACCACATACCAATTTCTTGCATTTTTTGGTTCCTGGGGCCTACTAACACAGACAAAAGCCAGAGTCTTACAAAAATGTCATAGTATAAAAGGCCTTGGGTTGTGAAGTAATTTCAAAAGATGGTTAGTAATCTACTTGTGATAGGTTTTCAGTTTGATAAGGTGAGAGGGAACAAATGTATCTGAATAATAAAAACAATTCAGGCCAGGCATGGTGGCTTATGCCTATAATCCCAACACCTTCGGAGGCTGAGGCAGGAGGATCACTTGAGTCCTACAGTTCAAGACCAGCCTGGGCAACACAGGGAGACCCTGTCTCTACAAAAACATTTTAAAATTAGCCAGGTGTGGTGGCAGGTGCCTGTAGTCCTAGCTACTTGGCAGGCTCAGATGGGAGGATTGCTTGAGCCTAGGACGTAGAGGCTGCAGTGAGCGGTGATCACACCACTTCACTCCACCTGGGTGACAGAGCGAAACCGTCTCAAAAATTAATAGTAAATCAAATGTCATGCTTTATTGATTCTTTACTTTTATGATCACAACTTTTAAAAATATATATTTAGAGACATGCCTGTAAATTATGTTTGCTTTCAGACTATACTGACCTTCACCATGCACTGTTCTGTATCACAGGAAGTTAAATCCTGCAAATAACATTTCCCTAGGTTTCAGTGCTAACTAGCTTCATATCAGAATTATCTAATGAGAGAAACTGGCAGGATAGCATCTTCAACAATAGTGGTTTCCTTCAAGATCTACCCATGCAACACAGCCTCCCTGTGAGAGTAGCTACCACCTCTGTTCCAGTGCCCAGTGCCCACTGGGTAGCTTTGGCTCCTGGCTTCTGGTAAGGCCACCTCCTCCATTGGTTGCTCCAGCACTAAGAGTGGTGGTAGCCTCTGGCTACTGATAGTCTCCATCTTAACTAATCCCCAGTATTAAATCCCCTCTATAAAACTATCTGATATAAGATGTGCTTTCCTGATTGGCCCTCAGTGGACACACAGAGTATCTGCAATTAGTTTAAAATCAGGTGCCAATTTACTGCCACATATGGTTCTCAGGTTTGTTTTCAATTCTTCCTGCCAACAACTTGTAGGAAATCTCAAGTCATAAACAACATCAACATTATGGTTAACTTCTCAGATGGGCCTATAAACTCTGAGTACATAATACACCTGAAATGAAATGTTTCTTTGAGCTCCACTCCTGATGCTCTTCTTTTCTCACCATTGCATTCACTCTTAGTGACCACATCCAAATTGTTTAGTCACCAATTTCTAGCCAAGTCTACATCTCCAACCTAGACCTTTTTTTCCTGAGATTCAGACCTATATTCACCTTCATTTTCCTATTAGACATCTCCATCTGGATATGCTACATGCAATACAAATTTATTTTGTCCCCAAATGAACCAATTATATCATCTGTCAAAGTTATCCTTTAATTGTTTGCTATTCAAATCTTCCCAGTAACCAATGTCTGAAACTTGACATAATCCTATGCCCTCCCCTTTTCTTTCATATCCAATCGGCCACTAATTCATATAAATCATAGATCCTTAAGATTTCTTACCTATCTTCCTTATTTTGTATTCCTCCTGCCATTGCCTTAGTTGAGAAATGCATCTCTTCTTGTTTGGACTACTTCAACAGTTTCCTAACTGACCTCCCTGACTTTGATCTTTCTGCCTTTCCATTCAACACCACAATGCAACCAGAGGGATCTATCAAGGGGTAAATCTGATTATGCCATTCATGACATTTCTATTTATTTAAGAGATCCCAGTAGCATTGAGAATAAAGGGCGAAATGATAAATAGAAAGCCTTTTTTATCTGGCTCACACCTAATTTTCTAGTCCTATCTATCACTTCTCGATAGCTATACTTCCTGTTAGTCATATCAAACTCATTTCACCAAGGATGTCGCTAAATGCTTACTCAACATCACTAATGCCTACGGCATGAAACGCCCACACTCACCTTTTTAAAGTAGTAGTAACTCCTCACTTTTCTAAAAGTAAGTTTAATAGTCACCTTCACAAAGAGAATGTACGGAAGTAAGGGGTTTGCATTATGATCCAAATTATCTGCTAAAGTAAGTGCCAGCCCAGTAGCTTGTACCATGTCCTAGAAGTCCAGGTTGGCTTCCAACTCACCAACTTTGTCTTCCTCCACTCTCTATGACAGGTCTGCCTGTAACAATTCTCTACAGGTTCTTCTCTGTATAGTTTATCCCCTCTACTTTACAGTCTGGATCCATGTCATGGAAACAAAGAGCAGAAGAGTAAAATAACTTGCTCCTTGGGTCCCTACGTCCCCTTGCTCCAATTCGTGCCCTTTTCTATTGAAACTTTAGTTCATTTCAGATAAGCTAAAATGAGGACACAAAATAAATTTATATATATATATTAAAAATATGTACATATTTTATATATATAATATGTACATATTATATATAATATGTATATATAATATACATATATGAGAGAAATAGATGATAGATTAATATGGACATAAATATATAAAGTACATTAGATAGAATTCATATATGAAGCCATCTAAGATATCTGTGGAACTAAGCCAGGTACTGTATCACCCAGCCTTATGTCTTTCATCTGCACTCAGCTTCAACATTTGGTAGATTTTTGGTTTTTTCATTATTATATCCCCAATCCCAAGGACAGCATAGGTACACAGCACATAATTATTTACTAAACAAATAACTAAATGAATGTTCCTGCCAAAAAAATAAGCTGCTCTGATTGAGTCACAGGTAAGAAGCTGGAGGGGCTGATTTGTGGGGAAGGACCAAGGCAGAAATAGGAAGTGAAGAAAGGTCTTTGGTGAGGAGAGGAGAAGCAACGCTGTAGCCAGAAAGCCAACTGCAAGTTGTGATAATTGTTTACTTGGGGATTTTTGGCAAAAATGTCTTAGTACCACTTTATAACTTTGGATGACTTAAGAATGTAGGGACTTGAGAATAAGTTTTCATGTTTATCAAAGAGGTAAAAATCACATAGGCCAGGTGCAGGGGCTCATGCCTGTAATCCCAGCACTTTGGGAGGCCGAGGTGGGCGGATCGCTTGAACCAGGGAGTTGGAGATTGCAGTGAGCCGAGCTTGTGCCACTGGAGATTAAGGCTATCCTGGCCAACATGGTGAAACCCCGTCTCTACTAAAAATACAAAAATTAGTTGGGCATGGTGGCGGGTGCCTGTAATCCCGGCTACTCGGGAGGCTGAGGCAGGCGAATCACTTGAACCAGGAAGTCGGAGGTTGCAGTGAGCCGAGATCGTGCCACCGCACCCCATCCTGGCGACAGGGCAAGACTCTGTCTCAAAAAAAAAAAAAAATTCACGTAAAATACAAATGGTGGCTTAAAATTCCTTTTAAGTTCCTTATCCTTTCCGTGTGTGCTCTCATTGCTGCTCAGCCAGTTTGCGATTTGGTACCTGACACACATGGGAACAATGTCAGGGAGAAGCTCTGGCATGACTAGGACTCCGGGTCCAAGCTTCCACACTGGCGATGAACACGGATCACAGCTGTGCCACTGTCACACCTTGAAACATGACAATACAAAGCCACAGAGACCAGCCTCTGTGACCTGACAGAAGAGTCTTAACCTTTTTCAAACATTCAAATGACTATTCTCACCAGTGATGAGAAGCTTCTGTGCTCCTCATTTGGAGTGGAATTTGCCAAGCGAAAGGGATGTGCTTGGGTGGTCTCCTGTCAGAGCACACCAATGTGCTCTGAATAACTGAAAAATATTTTTGACAAAGGTCAAAAAAGCTCCAGACAGAAATACAAAACAAAGGCTTGTACTTTAAAAGCAAAACTTGGGAGGATGTTGATTTTGCACCCAATCATAGAGCATCTTATTGAAAATGTACTCTTATCAGCACATGGAACTGTCTGAGCCCCAATTATAAAAAGGAAGCTTGGGTTGCTTATAAAGCCCATCAAACTCATATAAAAAAATGTGTACACACAAAAGTCTTTTAAGGATTAAAGAAATTCTTATTAACTCAGGTCAATTACATGCTAATAGCTAAGGAAAGGTTCTTCCCTTTAAATGCACTGTCATCCTGCACAGCAGTGCTTCTCAAACTGGAGTGGTCAGTCATACTCCTGAGGATATGTGGTGGTGTACGGGGTGAGAGAACATTACAGGTGAAACAGGCCATAACTTTCTGGTATACTAGACACAGAAAACAAAATTAAATAAAACCACCGTAGCATATACATTTTATTTTAGAATGAATTCAGCTATACTGTGGAACAGAATGTAAAATTCACAGGTATTTTAACATAAATACTAAAAGTTCCCAGGCATTTCACTTTCTAAGGCTTCATTCAGGTGGCCAAACCTTCAAGCCTTCCTTTGCCTACACCAACTTCCAAGCCAGCTCAAGTTCTTAATCCATGAACCCTCTCCAGGGACCTGCAGTCCATCTAGCACTTTTTCTCCACTGCTTTTCCACTAACTATCAAAGAAGCACTTTCTTGCTATATTGCTTCATGTTTCATTTGGATCTTCCAAACTAGTTAAAACCTAATTGAGAACAGGGTAGTGGTCTTTATATCCCTTTGACCATTACCTGTGTATTGATTAGATGAATTATTTATTACCAGAGGTAGTTTTAATAAGACTATGAATATTGGTACTCCAAATGGAAAAGTATAAAATTAACATTGATAATTTTGAAAGAATTGATTGCACTTAACCATTCATCCTAAAACCTAAAATACTCTAAAATACTATTTTCTTCCATGTTATTTCTTTTAAGTAGTTAAAATTCTTAAGTCGCACATGGATAAACGGTGAAGTTTATCCCTACTTCACTGAAGGCATTAATAGAATTGTCGTGAAGGAGAATGAATGGCATCCAGGTACTGTTGGCTTTGTTTGGGGCTTGTTCACAGCAGCTGCACACTTATTCTGCTGCTCTCTAGGTACACCTTTCCTTCTGTTCTATTACTACTGCACATTAGTGTAAACAAGGGAGCCCGGTTTCCATAAATCACTCACACTACCCTGTCTCTATGTTTGCTTATCTGATCCAAATACACTTATACTTCATCAACGTTAAGTTTCAACTGTTCAAGTCATCCCGTTAAGAATGTATTTCTGCATTACTTCAAAGTCAAATTTCCAATCTTCTAGATTCAGGTCCTTTTTATTGAAATGTGGGAAAGTGAATGTCATCCATGCATTTAGGGAAATTTTCCCAGAATCCTTCCATTTTACTGATAATCTCAGACAAATGTCAGGTGAGATGTGCTAAGAAAAGTCAGATGAGAAGTATTTTAGAACCATGTGCCATGCTGAACTTGAATAGCAGGGAACAGTATTTCAAAGGAGGATAAAATTTCCAAACATACATGAAACAGAAAAAAAGTACTATGCAGAATATAGCATAAATGTATTCACAGTCTATTCAAATGGATGGGTCTTCTTCAGAGTTATCAATACTTTATTTTTAGAGAATTTTTTTTTTTTTTTTTGAGACAGAGTCTCATGCTGTTGCCCAGGCTGGAGTGCAGTGGCATGATCTCGGCTCATTGCAACCTCCGCCTCCTGGGTTCAAGCAATTCTCCTGCCTCAGTCTCCCCAAGTAGCTGGGACTACAGGTGCATGCCACCATGTCCAGCTAATTTTTGTACTTTTAGTAGAGATAGGGCTTCACTATGTTGGCCGGGCTGGTCTCGAACTCCTGACCTTGTCATCCACCCGCCTCGGCCTCCCAAAGTGCTGGGATTACAGGCATGAGCTACCATGCCTGACTTTTTCTTTAATTGACAATATTTGTAAAAATTTGTGATATACAACCTGATGTTTGATAAATTCAGTCATCCCTCCATATTCATGGGTTCTGCATTCATGGATTCAGCAATCTAGGACAGAAAATATTTGGGGAAAAAAATTCCAAAGTTCCAAAAAGCAAAACTTGCATTCGCCATGCACCAAGTACTAAGTTGAATCCATGTAAATGAAATGATGTACAGGCATTGTATTTGCTAGTATACGTTAATCTAGATATAATTTAAAGTATAAGGGAGGATGTGCAATACTATATCATTTTATATCAAGGACCTTGAGCATCCTTGAAATTTGATATCTGCTGGGGTGCCGGAACCAGTCCTTCAAGGATAACCAGGGATGACTATATACACATTCTGGAACAGCTAAATCAAGCGAATTAATATGTGCATTACCTCACATGCTTATTTTCTTGTGATGAGAACACTTAAAATCTACTCTCTAAGCAACTTTCAAGCAAAAAAAAATTCTCATTAACTATAATCACAATAATACAGAATAGATTTCTTGAAATTAGAGTTATCAATTCTTTAAATAATGACATCTTCATCATAGGAAATAAGTGTGTAAGGGGATTTAACGACAAAATACATGTTTGAATTTAAGCAACTTTTGCTTTTTAAAAACATACTTAAGAAAATGTATCTAAATGACAACTGCCACTTTGATAAACTTTTAAATTCTGTACGTTAACAATTGTAGGATGTGACTACAGTATTAGACTATCTGTTGTGAATAGAAACTGCTAAGTGCAGTGCCAGACAGTTTTTAGCAAAGTTAGCAATACTAATTACTTAAACTAGGGCCTCCAGAGTCTCTGAAATCACTCTAGTAAGAATTGATGAACCGACCTGGCCCCAGAAAACTTCCAGAGATGCTTTGAAGTACTTTCAAGTATAAAATGAATGCAGTGTGTTAAGTAGTGGTTCATTGCTATTTTGCCAAGACAGACAGATTCAAAGGGAATTTTTTTCAGGTTGCAATTGCTTCAGAGATAATATAGCTAATTAAAAAAGAAACAAACAAACAAACAAAAAAACCAGAAATTCACCAAGTTAACACGCCACTTCTGAATATTTTTAAAATGAGTCTTTGTGCAATGAGAGATATTTGAATTATGCCATTAAGAAGTGTGCCAATTACCAGTTTTGAAATAAAATGGATACTCTAAAGTCTGTGATCTCCTAAGACAGAGTCCTTGGAAATAAAGCCAAAATGTCATGATAATGCAGTCCCAAATTCTTCTATGTCTACTGGTCCTTCTATAACCAGACCCTGCCTACCTTGCTCCAAGCTCATCACATGCCACTATGTTGCTGCTCTATTGACTCCTATTTATTGATTGATTGATTGATTGATTGATTGAGATGGAAGCTCAATCTGTTGCCCAGGCTGGAGAGCAGTGGCGTGATCTTGGCTCACTGTAACCCCCACCTCCCAGGTTCAAGTGATTCTTCTGCCTCAGCCTCCCGAATAGCTGGGATCACAGGCACATGCCACCATGCCTGGCTAATTTTTGTACTTTTGGTAGAGGCAGGGTTTCACCATGTTGGCCAGGCTGGTCTGGAACTCCTGATCTCAGGTGACTCTGCCTGTCTTGGCCTCCCAAAGTGCTGGGATTGCAGGTGTGAGACACCACACCCAGCCTGCTCTGTTCACTTCTCATATACTTTGGCTGTGTCCCCCTCAAATCTCATCTTGAATTTTAGCTCCCATAATCACCATGTGTCATGGGAGGGACCCAGTAGGAAGTAACTGAATCATGGGGGTGGGTTTTCTCATGCTGTTCTCGTGAGAGTAAGTCTCATGAGATCTGATGGTTTTATAAAGGGCAGTTTCCCTACACACGCTCTCTTGCCTGCCACCATGTAAGACATGCCTTTGCTCTTTCTTCGCCTTCCACCATGATTGTGAGGCCTCTCCAGCCAAGTGCAACTGTGAGTCCATTAAACCTCTTTCCTTTATAAATTACCCAGTCTCAGGTATGCCTTTATTGGCAGTGTGAGAATGGACTAATACAGCTTCCTTTTCATCCAAACATACCCAACTCTTTCTCAACTGAGGGATTTAGATTTGTGGATCCCTCTGTCTGGAGATATCTCACTCTTTGGCTTTTGACGGAGCTGCCTCCTCAGCACCATTCATATCTCAGAGATGTCTTTGCTAAACAGTTCATCTAACTCATCCCCTCTCCCCAGTTCCCCTCTGTCTGTACTTCCTTTAAAAAACTGTTCATGTGGTAAAATATGCAGAACACAAAAAGTACCACCTTAACCATTTTTAAGTGTACTGTTTAGTCACATTAAGTACATTCATACTGCTGTGCAAACAATCTCCACAACTTTCTCATCCTTCAAAACTTAAGGTCTACAGTCATCTGACAATAAGTCCGTTTTTTTCTCTTCCCTCCACCCCCTGGCAACGACCATTCTGTCTGTCTCTATGATTTTGACTACTTTAGGTACCCCACATAAGTGGAATACTCACAAAGACAGTATTTGTCTTTTTGTGACTGGCTTATCTGACTTAGCATCACGTCTTCAAGGCTTATTCATATTATCAGAATTTCCTTCCTCTTTAAAGCTGAGTAATATTCTGTTGTATGTACATAACACCTTTTGTTTATCCATTTATCCACCAATGGACACTTTGGTTGCCTCTACTTTTAGCTACTGTAAATTATGCTTTCATTAACATAAATGTACAAATATCTCTTTGAAACCCTGCTTTCAATTCTTTTGGAGATATATACACAGAAGGGGGATTGCTGGATTGTATGGTAAATAATATGTTTAACTCTTTGAGGGACTACTGTACTGTTTTAGATAGCAGCTATATCATGTTACATTCCCATCCACAGTGCATACGAGTTCCAGTTTCTCCACATCTTTGCCGACACCTTTTCTTTCTATATTTCCATTTTAGCATGTTTCTATCTACCTTTGCTCATGCATTCATTTTCTTATTTCTGGGGCAGTTTTTGAGACAAAATTGCCAAAGGAGATTGAGAAACCAATCTAAAAGATGGAACAGATTCTTTCTGAAATGGTTTTGGTGTAGTCTGTAATTAAAACAGGCAACAGAATCAAGGAAAATTTAATATCCTATTCACTGAGCACTGACTATCGAAAGTGCCAACACTGAAAAGGTTCTTGTTTGTTCCTTCTGCAGAAACCTCAGAACTTAGTAGGGTGTAGGACCCAGCCACCACAGAGATCTGCTCCCTCTTACTTACTTGCTCCAGTGACTTCGGTCAGCATTTTTTGAGACAAGGTATTACTCTGTCACCCAGGATGGAGTGTGTCTTACTCTGTCACCCAGGATGGAGTGCAGTGACATGATTACAGCTCACTGCAACCTCAACCTCCCAGGCTCAAGCAATGCTCCCACCTCAGCCTTCTGAGTAGCTGGGCCTATAGTCACATGCCACCATGCTCAGCTAATTTTTGCATTTTTTACAGAGATGGGTTATTCCTATGTTGGCCAGACTGGTCTCAAACTCCCGGGCTCAAACAAGCCTCCTGTCTTGGTCTCCCTTAGTGCTGGGACTATAGGCGTGAGCCACTGCGCCTGGCCTGGTCAGTTTTTAACCTTAGCTTTTTTATGTGAAAAATGGAGATAAGGGAATTCATTATGGAGGCGGTGTGTGTATGTGTGTGAGCATTAAATGACCATATCTAGGACACAGAAAACACTAAATAAGGCTAGGTGCAGTGGTTCATGCCTGTAATCCTAGCTTTTTGGGAGGCCAAGGCAGGTGGAACACTTCAGGCCAGGAGTTCAAGACTAGCCCGGACAACATGACGAAATCTCGTCTCTACTAAAAATATAAAAATTAACCAGGTGTGATGGTGCACACATGGCCTGTAATCCCAGCTACTTGAGAGGCTGAGGCATGAGAATTGCCTTAAGCCAAGGAGGTGGAGTTTGCAGTGAGCCAAGTTTGCATCACTGCACTCCAGCCTGGGCAACAGTGCAAGGCTCTATCCAAAAAGAAAAAAAAAAAAGAAAGAAAAGAAGAAAAGAAAAGAAAGAACTCAATAAGTGGTAGATATTACCTCAAATTATACAACAGATTATCCTTTATATTGTTATACTACAAGATTTTTCCATGCAGTCTGGAAATGTACATACCATCTATCTACTGTCTTGTAGAGTATCTGGATTAAATTAAACTTTTAAAAAAAACTATATAAATTTGCTCACTAGTCACGATTCTGTGCTTTATCATCTGTAGCCCCATCTCTGTCCTGGAGACCATTGTATTTCCAGTCTAGCAAAAGATTTGACCCAGAATAGACATGTAAATTATCGAGTATCTCTAATAGTGATTCTAAACATGCCTCCTAGTTATATATGGGAATATTCCAGTGACTCCTAGAAAAAGAATTAAGAATTTGAAAGGAGTTCTGAAATCTTTCTAAGAAGCAATGCCAGATCATTAGCAGTTTGTAGAGAGGCAGTGAATTGGAGTGGCCTTTAGGTACCTAGGTTGAAAGAACGGCTTAATTCCTTTTCTCTATAGTTAAAGTATCATTTTTATTGTTATTAAAAATTGCTAATGTCAACTGAATGAACATGTTACCCAGTTCATGGCAGCCTAAGTTGCTGAGGTAAGAAATTATAATGATTAGTTATTGGAGGGAAAACCATTACATGAATACAACGGAGAGTCACAGAGCAACAACTAGATGATTTCTGTCTAACTATTGGGTAATTAATGCAGTAAGAAAATAACATGTACATATTGGAAATGAAGAATTATAGATTATTTGCACTTATTTTCTTTCAGTGGCAATTAAATTAACTATCTTTGATTTCTCACCTGTTACCATGGTTATTTTCAGTGATCCAGGTCATTAATGTCTTGAATATAATAGTTACCTTAAAATTACAGCTCTTTCAACTTTGTGAAAGATTCTAAAGGGACTGTAAAAGAGAAAGCTGCTGGCTCAGAGGAAGAGAGCTACCTATTGAAGGAAATGGTTTAAGTATCTTGAAAGCAAAGAAGTCCCACACTGTGATCCTTCTTGGTGTTGTCCAATAGTATCAGATTTGGAGATTTTGAGCAGTATGAGATTTTATGAGCTTAGGATAACAATGAATGGGCAGGTGTTTTCACAATAGTGAGTTCTAACTGGTGATTTCACAATAGTGCATTCTAATTATGCTACTGACTGGCTACATGGGAGGGTGCTAATTTTTCCACCCAGTAAGGGAAATAACAAGTTCTCTCTACTTGACTACTAAAAATGTTGGGAATAGATTATATATTGATTACATAATGAGAAACAAATACAAAGCAATCCTCAAATGGCTCTCTCTCAAAAAAAAAGTTGAATAACATACGGAGCTTCAGTGGAGTCACAACAATGGGTTCCAGCAGGTTCATGTCATGATCATTCCTGTGACCTTCCTCTCCAGAACAAATGTCCCAACATTCAGGGCTGGCTGTGGCTAGAGGTGAGAGCCATACCGTAAAAATCGAAACTCTACTTTCCTAATTCTGGTTTTTCTAGTTGACTTCTCTTTTCAAAAGTTATTTTACTCAGGCACTGATTGGTTTGCTTATCTAGTCAAATATTAACTTGTCCAGGCCTTGATGTTATGTTCCTCAGATCTTCATTTTCTGTTCTCTTCTTATTACATACCTTCTCCTTAAAGCTCTCATCAAGTATCTCCCTAACATTTGCAGACCCAGGACAAGAGAACAAATGGGTGCCTTCCCTCTCTGTGACCAGTCCTTCTCAAACAGCTGCCCCTTGGCCATGCTTGAGCCTAGAATTGCACACTCCAGTGGCAGAGCATGACCTCTGAAAGACAGACTATGGAAGAAGCGTGCATGCACCTCACTGGCAAGTATGGCAGGTGCAAGGACTTTGGACAAAGAATTATGAGGTATGAGATACCTGGAGCATGGCTACAATGGGTTCTCATGAATTTCTCACGCACCCAGGGGATGAGGATACAGCCAGAAGAGAGCCCTCTAATGCATGAGGTGCATGGCAGGGGCTCCAGTTTCCCAGGTTGTTACACTGTATGGAGAATATGACATACTTAAGATGCAGACGGTAATAAATACCCTGCTGTAACTAACTCCATATGTCAAATCCTATCTGGCTCTATAAACTGCCCTTATTGTCACGACCCTGTGTGAAGGTGTTGTGTCAAGGCAGGAATGTGACACTCTGATTCACCGACTCAGATCTGAGATGTATCTACCCTCTATGAAGCAACCCTTTACTCGAACAAACGGGGGAGTCCAGAACCTGGAGGCTTCATTTCCTGTAACTATGGAAGGGTTTCTACTCTACCCATATTTCCTCTGTAGAACCATGCACCACTTTTTTCAAGAGTGAAGCAACAGACCTAGAGCAACTGCTCTCATGCTCCTCTTTAACTTCAGAGGAGTACAGAAAACTTTGAAACCAGGAGTTCAGATGTTTCTGGGAAAGAGAATGCAAAGTGCAGGCAGATTGAGGTGTTGCCATTCCTTGCTATAGAAAAATGATAATGCAAATTTGCATGGACTAAAAGGCTGGGAGGAGTATGTGTTGGGGATGGGGGTCTTCCTGCATAAGGGAGCAGTTGCCTCATTATTCTTTTACTCAACAAACACTTGAAGAACTTACTATGTACTACTATGTATTACACTGAATAATGAGGAAATCAGTGGTGAACAAATTAATCAAGATCCCTACCCTTACCAAGTTTATAGTCTTACAGATTAGGTTAAAACTAACCATTTCTATTGATACGAAATTATAGACTGTGAAAAAATGCTCTGGAGGAAAATGCAAGGTATTCTATGAGAGCATACACCAGGGGGACCCAATCATGTCTGGAATATCAGAAAATGTTCTCCTGAGGGAATGTCAATTCAGTTGATCTGAAAAGGAACTAGAGGTGAAGAATCTCCTAGCAGAAAACAAACAAACAAACAAAAACAAAACAAAACCCTCAGTAGCCCTAAGCTGGGAAGGGAGTGTACCATGTGTGAGAAACTGAAGGAGGCCAGTGGGTCTGCTCTGCAGAAGGCAGGGGAGAAGGATAAGGGAGATCATATAGGGCCTTGCATGCCAAGCCGTAGATTTTGGTCCTCAGCACGAGGAAAAGCCATTGATAGCTTTCCATTAGAGAAGACCTATGATCAGATGTGCAGGTTTAAAATCTTTGTCAAGTACAGAGCACTGACTGGAGCAGAGCAACTCCTTGGAAAGACTCTCATTTGGGAGGATATTCCAGAATCCAGGTTTTCCTGTACTGGCCCAGGATACATGGTGACGGAGATAAAGAGAAGCTGACAGATGAACAATATTTTAGAGGGCAAAATCCACCCAAGATATCAAAGATAAATGATAGGAAAGGTGACCATTGGTCTCTAACACAACAGGATGCCTAGTCGTATCATTTGTGTAATAAGCAAGTTTGGATGGGTAGAGAAGCGTTCAGTTTGGCAGCGGATAATCTAAAGGGCAGAGCGGCACATTTTTATTTTAATGATTAAATTTGTGTGATTGGTATCATGAAATAAGAGGCCCAATCAAGGATACTTAAATCAAACTGGGGACGAGAGGGGAGATTCTTTGACTTTTGGGCATTTTTTGTTTCCTTCTAGTAACTTAAAAAAAAAAACTAATATAAAACAATGTATGTGTATTTTAACTAAGTTTAAAATTTTAAAACCTCATTAATGTAATGAAGTCACAAGATTTTAGGGGTGGAAAAGGTCATAGAAATTGTATAGAGATGACAAACTTTGTCCCCCGAAAGCTTGTGACTGGCCCCAAATGTGTAAATGAAAATGTTAGAAATCAGGCAGATTCATAGAGCTCACTGCAGCAGTGGCAGCAATGCTTTGTGCAGTATCAGGATAGTGTGGTTCCCAGCCAGCTCATCACCAGTATCACCTGGGGTTCAGGAGTTAGCGGGTGTGGTGAGGGGTACATCTTTCACACACAGATGCTGGGCCCCCTCCCTGCAGATACACATCCTAGCAATCTGGAAGGGGGCACCCAAGGTCATTTTAAAATGTCTTTAAGGTGATTTGACGATAGGCCAGATTCAGGGCCCACTGTGTTTAACACCCCACAATACTTTTCCTTAGATCATTTTATGAGATTTTTACATCGATATTTTAAAACAAATTAAAAACAAATTGTTTATTTTTCCCAATTAAATGTTTTCTGTTTAAAGGCAACCGAAACTGTTCACTATGAGAAGTATTCATCACTGGTATGAATTCAAAGATTTTAAATTCAAGGTTTGACACAGAGGTGAATAAGAGGCTTTTCTATTTCTGGGGAGAAATTACTTATTTCCGGACACAAAAAGATCTAATATAAATACTTCCCTATTATGAAATAGAAATCCCTGGCTGTGCTAAGATTTTTCTGGAAATTTAGAATAGTTTGGTATTCCTAAGAATAAAATGTCTGATTTAGGCATTTCACTTTGAGGGTTTTTTTTAGGAAAAAAAAATAAAAAGATGCAATTGGTCAAAATCCAGCCCGATTTATTCTTTGTGGATTTAAAAATGCTCAAAAGGATAGAAAAGGGGAGATATTTCACATAAAAGTGGACATTTGTATTAAACAGCATTAATATCAGATTTTCCACAGAATACAAACAAGATAGCAAACTTGAAAAACTGAGCAAAATTTGATACTACCAATATAGTATAAAATAATCCCTTAAGTATTGATAATCAATCTAGACTCTAGTAAACGGAAACACAGAGATCAAAGTTAAGTGAAGCAATGATTAGGGACATAAAGGAAGGAAAGAGAGAGGTGCGGGGATGGTAGGTAGGGAACCAGCACATCTGGCTTTAGTAAAGAGATGAATATAGTGAGTTATTTTTTGTCTGACTGACCATTATGCCACAGAAACATGCAAATGCTTTTCTGGTTTCTTTCTTTTCAGATTCCATAGCACCTTTGTTTCTCTCTGTTCCTCCTCCTTCCTCTCTCTCTTTCTCTCTTGGTGGCCATTAACTACACTGACAGTTTGACAGGCTGAAATAAGGAAATAAAACACTTAAACATTGTTTCCTGATGTCTGCATTCATCTCTTCTGCCAAACACAGATATTGAGGAGATACTTCACTCCTCCTGTCAGCTCACTAAATTACACCCCAGCTCGCAGGCAACGCCATGCCCAGGCCTCTCAATCTCAGCGCACCTCACTTACTACCAGAAGAATATGAAAGGACTTCATTCTTTTCACCCAAATCTTTTCTCAATACTGAATTTTCTTCATTAACAAATTGGTTTTTTGTGTAAAAGCGGATTACTTGCCCATTGTTTAAAAAATCTCTGAATTTAATTTTATTTCGTAGGGTTTCCGAATACTTGGACTTAAGCAATGGCAAATGAATACTAAACCATCGGTTACATGTTGTATCTTTCTATGAACTAATGAAGAGTTCTGACGTTTTAAAACTAGACACTGACCATCCCAAACATTTACCCTTTTGACAGATCCAGTGGCAGAGAAAAAAGGCTGATCATGACACCCCAATGTGTACCATAAATAATAGATGCTTCTTTCATTCTTATTTGCATATGGCAAATAAAGTCAGACTTCTGCAGAGCAAACTGTGAATGTCTTACAAATAATAATTAACTTCTTCCAGAGAAGTTTGGTGTGTATTAAATTTTGAGAGACTAATAGGTAAGTGGGCCGTGCTGGGGAGAAATCATGACTTTCATTGGGTTATCTTCTTGTACTACCACTAACACGAAGGAGGAGAAACCTCGAGGTGAAATATTTAAGAACAATTTTTAAGACAAGAGAAACAAGACTTTAGGACTTCTTCCTTGCTGCATGCCTTCAATAGCATTTATTTAGTGCCTACTATATGCAGTGCATGAGTGTAGGTTCTGTGTGAAGACGCGAAGGAGAATCACGCGCGTATCTTGCCTGCCTCCTCAGAATCCTGCAGTCTAGAGAAGACGTCATCATCACAAGGAACTAGAATGCAAAGCAGGAGGTTCTAATGGAAGCACAGGGAAAATGCTACAGAAATTAAAAGGAGATAAGACTACTCCTACCCCACCAACCACAACTGAAATTGTATGCCTCGGCCAGGCTCAGTGGCTCACACCTGTAATCCTAGCACTTTGGGAGGCTGAGGCAGGTGGATTGCCTGAGTTCAGGAATTCATGACCAGCCTGGGCAACATGGTGAAACCCCATCTCTACTAAAATACAAAATCTTAGCTGGTCGTGGTGGCATGTGCCTGTAATCCCAGCTACTCTGGAGGATGACAGGAGAATTGCTTGAACCTGGGAGGCAGAGGTTGCAGTGAGCCTAGATCATGTGACTGCACTCCAGCCTGGGAGACAGAGCGAGACTCCATCTCAAAAAAAAAAAAAAAAGACTATTGAAATTGTATGCCTCAGTTTAGCCAAAACACCAATTTTTCTATATTTTAAGACTTACATACTTTATTATAATCCCTTGTTTTGGGTTACCTACCTCCTCTGTCTACCTATAAAACCCGTGCCTTGTCTACTTTGTTCATTACCATATTTTCAAGACTGGCACAGTGTGTGGCATGTAATGGGCATCCAATAAATATTTGTTGAATGGATGAGTGAGCTATTTTGCGATAATAAGAAGCAACTGAATCTGATTCTCTAGAGGATGGTTTTCTGAGTTTCTATCTTACTGAAAAGCACCAATAAAACAGATGGGAGGTTTGTGTAAAAATATGGGACACCTCAATAATTATAGATACTACATTTAATTAGCACAATTGCCAAAACATAGCCAGGATCGAAAGACTATTTTTATATAAAATTGAGGATTTCCTTTTACCAATAAGAAGCCTTCTTTGCAATCCAATAATCATCAGTCATTACAGTATTAACCACAAAGGTGATGCACAGGAAAACTCTCTGAAGTGTTCCTTTCTCCTCTTTGTTTTGTATCTTTCCCAAGAAATAATAATTAACTGTCAAAAAATTGTCCTTTCACTATCTTCCAAGAATGGAAATTTAGTTATTGCTAATAAAAAGTATCAGTAAAAGTAGAAGGTTACTACAGTAAAGATCACAAAGCAATAAATGGTGAGCCTAGGTCATTAATCAAATCCACTTGAAGAACAGTTCAACCAGATAGTTAATTACCTTTACGATCAACTATTTGCTAACTAAATCATTTTGCTTTGTCAAATATTATCTAAAATAATATGTGCTACTATTTATTAAGCATTTATTTATAGGCACTCTGGATAGGACTGCATACATGCTTCTTCACTAAAGTCTTATGATTACCTTAGAAAGGAGGTATATATCTATCCCCACTTCACAGATAAAGAAACTGAGGCATCAAAAGTATATCCTGGAAACTGAGGAATCCAAGTCCACCATGCTTTGAATCCCAGAAACATTTCTACTCCAACTATTCCATGCTAATCAGTATATAATGCAGTGACTATGTTTGCTTTGGCTTAAAATTCTCATGTATTTCAAATTATACATTTCAAATTCTCATATATTTCAAGAAATTCTTCTTGGTAGTCGGGACAAATTTAAATTGAGCTTTTTCAGTCAGTATAATGTGCAAAATACAAACTTAGTTACCTGAGTTGAAAACTATATCATGTTATCCCATAAAAAAAGTATTAAGCAATCTGATTCAAAATATCATTTTGATTATGAGGCAGAGGATTACTCATGAGGTTAAGGCTGGGTGAGGGCCCTGATGCTCTGGTCTTGCTGTTGTCTGGTGGGTGCGTTAGGACACGCACCGCAGGATAATTTTGACTAATTTCTCTACATACATCTTGCTCTTGCTTTCTCCCACTGTTCTCTCAGATGTCTTGGCCACATATTGTCTTTTGAAATGATTACAAGGGGCACTAAAGAAAATGGGCATGGAGGAAGAAATTGTTCTTCTTGCTCCCCCTTAGCCATTCTTTTGGGATGAGATCTGAATAATTCAGACTCCAAAAACTGTACTCTTTGGTTATTGCAACATACTGCATTCCAATAATTTCTGGTTTTAAGAAGTCAAGAGAAACCCTGCTTTTCATGCTCTTGTGCTCTCTTCTAAATTTAATTAATACATATTTTATCAAGGGATAAAGAAGAAGGTGAAGATTTTTTGGCATCAGCTTGTAAGACATCCAAATGATTCTACACATATCCTACCTACTCTTGACCTGCAAAGACATTTGAATAGCCTTGCAAACAAAAATGCTGTCTCTTTTTACCACACTTACATCATTCCCTAATTCTGGATTGAAAAATAGAATCTTCACTCACAACAACTAGATTTTTAGCTTATAATATGGGGAATAAAAGTCATAGGCAGAAAATGAAGAGGATTAGTGGAACTGTATAAAGACAGGAAAAGGAAGAAAAGAAAAAGGATGGCAGGGAAGGAGGGAAGGGAGAAGCTGAATAAAATAAGGGAAGGAGACAGAATCTTTTTGTTTTATCCACAGCCTTTGGTAAAGTTAGTTAGAAGTTTGCTTTAAAACAAAAATGCCTCTTTCAGTACTCAGTGATATTTTATTTCTGTGTAACTTCCTTCTCAAATAGGTTAATTACAGAGGCAATTAGTCTAGCTACACACAGGATGTCACTATTCCCTTATATAAATAGAACCAGCACACATGTTTCAGGCAGAGAAAAATATCTGTAAAGACCAAATTTCAAAATGTTACGGAATTCTATGCTGTGAGATGCACTTTTGCCCAGTTTGGGTGAAATTTTATGTTTTCATCATTCTTATGTATTGAATAGTTCTATGTTTTATTATTCTCATGGAAATTCTTTATGTGAACTAGGAAAATCAGCTCAAATTATAATAAAAAGTCCAAAAAGTAGAGGGATCATGGCACTAGGTAACTGAACAGGAGTAAGGCCTTGTTAGCAAGGCAAATAGGAAAAGGAGAGCTACAACTGAAAAAGCTAATCTTATTATTAGTTTAAGCAAATGTACTGACCTATGCAGCCTCAAGGTTTTTTGTGTGAGTACTTCATTTTACATATCGAAAGTCTGGAAATTAGTAACTACTGTAGTTCTGAGATCCTAGTGGTTCATAGCGCAAAAGGCTTTTAAAGCCTCTTGCTTTAAAATTGGATATATGCATCTCTGGGTCGCAGGATCCAGACTCAGTGATACACATGGAATTCATAGGAAAACTTGTTAAATCACTAATAATGGCATCCATTTTCGCCTGAAACCCCTAACTACTGATTATTGTTTATATATTTATCAAAACTAAAATGATAAAGTGCTCTTCAAAAGAATAAATTGCTATATCTAGTACTAAATACATATTCATAGAGGGCACTCCGTCCTTCTTGATGGTAGCTACCCAGGATGACAAAATTGAAAGACGCTGATGACACACTAAACATCTATGGTTCATTAGCCCGCTTGTTTACTGTGGTTATAGTGAAAGCAAGGTCTTAGGTCAGCTCCTCATATCGACCAGCACATTCCTTTCTCTTCTGTGGCCATAGAATATTCCATGCAGTTTTGACTGGCTCTCTCAAAAAAAGTTTGCCATTGGTCACACTATGGCCTGAGAGAGGAAGATACATGACCATTACTACAATAAAAACAAGCGGATCCCATTTCCTGCTCAATGATGGCCCCAGTACATTCTTCTCATATATAAAGCACTGCATGTTGCTTATAAATCAACCTAGAAAAATGTGTGCTTGAGCCATGAGATTACTCTGCCTGAGTGTGAATCCTGCCCTGCCTCTTACTAGCTATTGAACCATGGCAAGTTATTCGATTTCTCTCTGTCTCTATTTCCTCAGCTGAAAAAGTGGGTATAATAATAGTACCTGTTTCATAGGGGTACTGTAGGAGGCTTAAATTATATAATACAAGCAAAGCCCAAGAATAATTCCTGGCACAAAGAAAGTCCTCAGTAAATGACAGGTATTCTAAGTATTCTGCACTGAACAAACAGTGAACAGTGATGAGACTTTTTCAGATTTTATGTGCGTATGTGTGCACGTGTGCACGCACACATGCACATGTACATAAATCTACAGGTCTTGCATTTAAATTTAACCTCCTATAAGAAAAAGTGGAATTTTAAACGGTGGTTAAAATTGGCAGGACAAATGAACTGAGCCCTGTAAAGATCTCTATCAGCACTAGAATCTCCCCATAGTCTAGCCTGTCTGGTACAGCAGTCTCTCTGGGATTTCAGTTCAGGCTTACCTGAGTGTACAGCAGCAACAAGGTAGAATAGGCTTTCTTCTTTTACTCCAAGCATCCAGAGCTATGCTGATGACACAGGGATGGGCAGAGGATGGAGTGATCTCCCTTCCAGAAGATGAACAGTGCCACTGAGAATCTAAATAACTGTTTTTTAAGAGATCATTGGCTTTACTGCTTCTGTGTGACCTTTCTGTCCTATTTCCTCTAGAGGGTTTGATGGTGGGTGGGTAAGTCAACTATGCAGCTAAGTGAGCTAGGCAAATAAGTGTTTTGACTACAGTGCCTACAAATATAGAGATATGTGCATATGCATATTCTTTCCCATGCATGCACCAGGATAGCTCCAGAGTACGACAATTAAAAGTACGTTACAGAAGTCATAAGGGGCACATTTTGGATATTTCCTTCAATATCACAGCCAAAAACCATAATGTTTGTTATTACAAGTCACACATATGGAGTGCTTTAAGTCCCATCATCTTTTCACTTGGGGATTTCCTGCTAAGACTTAGTCCTTTTGTGCAAGACAGTAACCTCTAGGTTTTAAAATTACTGATCTTGTATTTTCAGTCACTGTAACAGCCGATTTGGACTGACTTCACAGGCAACCAGATCAATTGTGTATACATTAATACTTAAGAGGGCGTGGGGAGAGGGAATCAACTGGAACACTCAGCCTATAAAATGGACTATAAAATCACTATCAGAATAGATACTATAAACAAAATAGAATTCTTCACAGCCCAGTTCTCCCTTACACAAATTAGTGCATAGTACAACTCAAATCAGCCCTGATGTTAGGACTCTGATCAGGTAAGGAGTCGACACCAGGAAACTAATATTAACCTGGCTGGTCAGTTATAGGTGCTACCCTTTCCCCTCTAACTCAATACTTTAGATGAGTTTGATATTTAACAATTAGTTGGATCTAAATGACCCATTATTCAGGGATTTTTCTCTCAAATTCTGTAAGATCTCAGAAAGAAAATCACAGTAAGCTAAGAAACCACAGTTAAAAAAAAAAAAAAAAAGGGAGGGCTATTAGCATAACAGCATTATAGACATAATAAAGTGTCTTGATCCACCAGCAGAATTAAGTGATTTGCAAAACCCAATTCCTCAAATTCATCATTCACAGAAATGCAAAAACATGTAATCAAATATTATTTCTATCAGTGTATAAAAATATATGAAATATTTATTGATATTAAAACATTTATAATTACAGACCTATTAACTTTATCCTTAATGTTAAATAATGAAAAGTCACCTGTGAAATAACATCTAACTAAATTTTAATACATTGGTTTTACTAATGCTTTTTTCCTGTTTGCTCTGCTTTTTCCCCTTTTCTGTCTCACCAGACTCTTGGTTTTACTGGGCAAAAAAAAAAAAAATTAGTAATCATTTAGATTCATTTTTTGGCTACGTATATTTAATAGTTTCACCTTCCCGTCTCTCTCTTCTTTCTGCCATCACTTCTGGAACACAGCCAGAAGCCATGCTGGAGCGGTGCCAGCATGTCCTGTTCTTTTGCAATTTGATTGCCTCTGTATACATCTCAGTTGGGCTTACCTAAGTCACCATTTACAATATTGAGTAGAAAGAGCAGGTTGAAATAGTTGGCATTTATAAGTCCACTGGTTACATGATACAAAATATATAGCCAAGTGTAGAATTTATAGCAATAACATTTACGTATCATGTTACTCCTAGGACAATCTAATTTATAAAGTGCCTATTGTGTATACATAAGGAATAATCATAAATCATTTACATTAAACAGTGTCAACTGTTTAACCCAACTTTCCCCCTAAATTCTGCAGACTGTGATTAATGAGGTTTTTTAAAGGAAGCACATGAAAAAAAAAAATCAAGTATGATTCATCTTAGGTGAACACCATACCCATATATAGGAGCAGGTGTCTGTAGCATGATTTAGAATACCTATGGAACATCTCTGGAAAATATTCACTTCCTCTGGAGTAGAGAAATGGCCATGAAAGTGAGGTGGGAATGTGGCAAGAGCCCAAATCTGTCACCAACCTCAGGCTTTCTTTTATTTCCTTCTCAGGAAAGAATGGATTTAAAACAAACAAACAGAAAACCTTCAGGCCCTATTGGATCAGTTGTCTGACATGTTTTCATCTGCAGGCATTTTTAGAAAACCTGAGAAAGATTATTTAGATTAGCTTCTTTGTCTCTTTGACTCCTAGTTAGAGAAAAATCCCAATCAGTGAACGAAGCTTTCAAGAGTCCTAAAGTGAAACTCAAAACATGGATGTGAATTTTCTCCCTCTGTTCACTCCTTAGCTCATGTCCTATTCAGAGAGGCAATTGTCTTTAGTAATCTATGCTTTGGGGTCCTCAATGAAACTCATTCTTCTCCTTAAAAAGCCCTTAAAATTAATAGGAAATGTTTTTAAAATTCACATCTGTAAATGCATTTAAGCTTACCTGAAACTCACACCTACACAGCCAAATTGGACATCACATTACAAAAATATGGTTTGGATTTTTCTTACAGTATTTTGATCCTCTTTCTTCTGTCCTTAGAAAGGACTACAAGAATGACATAGTCTTCTTGCCTTAACTCTACAGCCTTAAAAATATCCACTGATTTGTGTCAGCCAAAACTGAAGAACAACTTAACACTTTTTCATATATATATATGAATAAATTTGTTCTTTATTCTTCATATAAGTGAGAAACTTGCTTTTCCTCCAAACTCTATTGATGACTGATATATTACTATGGAGAGAAGCAATTCTCTAGCTAGGTTAAAATTAAAACTGGAACTGAAAATCAAAGGAAGGAATGCATAGCAAGAAAATCTGTAAATCACTTTTCTGCAAATGAACTACCTGCTCTTTTCTACTCACAGAAAATTGACACTATGTAAAGATACATTGTAATCTAGAAAGGAAAACAAAACAAAATCTATATACACACAGAATGATCAGAAATCCATGAACATCTCAGTCAAAGCAAGAATTGGTGGTAAACAGAGGTTTGGGGAAAGAGTTTATTTTCCAAATAACATGTTAATCTTCATAATCAGATACACTATGGCCTTTGTATAACTATTTTGAAAACTGATCATCCCCCATGACAGCTGTATTTCAGTGGCATTAATTGGTAGGGGGAAAATGATATATTTCTCTGCAACTTGGGTATATTAAACTTGAGGAGGAGTAACAACTCATTTTAGTAATAATGGAAGATTTTGGTTCAAAAGTTTATGCATTCATGAGGAACAGTGCTGAATTCACAGGGCTTTCATTTGTGCAAAGAGACAAAAGGTGACACACTGTACCTTCTTTAACAAATTTATTCCTTAAAAATATCTGGTAAACAAGGAATTTTTTCCCATTTTTGAGAGATATTTTGAGTTGCTCAAGAGGAAAAACTGTTATGCTCAAGTGAAGCGACTTAAAACTCCAGGTTGATTCCTTCTTTCAAGAAACTAAGGAATCTATGGAACAATAAAGCATAATTATGACTTCCATTTCAGTGAGAGCTACTCTTGTCTTCACCTTGTTAAAAGGTTACTTTCTTCCCAATTGCATAGAAAAATAAATCATCGCCATGTAGGCATTTAAAAAGTACCCATGTTTTCCTATGATTGACTTATATCTTCTATCAATTCTGTCTAAATTACTCAATTAAAAATAATTATTAAGAAAATAAGTGACTTCATTAACATGTTCCAAAATAAAATATGGACAAGAAGAAAAAAATCAGATAACAAACACAAAATGTGATATAATTATTGAAAATGATTTTATTTACAATTTACTTTAATAGACTTGATTACTACTTTTTTAACTGAAGTTGAAGAGATTTGGGATACAAAGGCTTCTATAACAATAAAAACTATTGAATCAAAGAAAACTTCTTTTCCTAATATGTCTTTTTACGTTGCCAGTATAAAGCACTTACCTTAAATAAAAGATTTGCCTAGTTTTTTTACTACAAATACTAGTAAAGAAGCACCTCGAAGGCTGAACCACTCATTTCCACTTCAGTTAACAAAATTATGTAACTTGCTTTTATTCTTAATTTGGTATTATCATTTAAACTACTCATTACATATTATCCTCATTTTGTCTCTTTATTCAGGAAATAGTCCCAGTAACAACTCATTATCCTGGATGGCTATGGTATCAATGCTACTTTTGTTTGCTCTAGAAGGCGTAGATCCAATGTCACTATTCAAGTTTCTTATCCTAGAACCCACAGATTGCTAGGAAACCCAAAGGCTTCTAGAATGATATGCAAATTTTCATGTATATGTGCCCATTGTGATTTTTCTGGCAGCAATCCATTTATTTTTTGCTACCTAGCACTAATGCAGCCTCTTTCAGTTAATAGTACTCTATTTCCTTCTGGGATACAAACCCAATGTCTAGTCTATGGAAAATTACAAAGGTGATTCTGCTCTCTGCTCCAAGAGAGGGGCACAGGATTATTATCAGAACAAATTAGTTATAATCATAACAAATTAGTACAAAGAGACTTTTTATAGGGCTTCTGAGAAAGGCATCTTCTCCTTTTCAGCTTGACCTGAAGCCTGAGAGGATGTTACAGCTGAAGCAATGCCCCTGCCACCATCTTACTACCAAATGAAGTCAGAAACTGAGGCTGTATTAGTGGACTCTGAGAGATGGAGAGAAACTGAATTCTGTTTACATTATTTTAATTCAGAAGTTAGCTCTGTGCCTGAATTTTTCATATGTTAGTAAAGCACATGTACACACATTCATACTATCCTACTCCATAATATTTGCATAGCTGACTCCTTCTTCAGTGTAACTATTACTGGCTTTCTTTGACCTTTCCTATCACATGTAAATTCCCTCTGTACTCTGTGCTCTTGACTGCCGTCCATCCTAGCTGTCTTTAATCTTATTACATATTATCAAAATTATATGCCATATGCTGTTCATTAATTTGGTACAGAGGAATTTTGTCAGTTTTCCAGTCCTTTTCAATCAAATTTACACAATGCAGGATTATTTTCTAGTGGAGAAAAAGACACAGAGAAAGGAAAGGGGAAGGGGAAGGAAAAAATAGAAAAAAAAAAAAAGGAAGAAAAATAGGCTTTAAAAACAGAGAGTTCAAATAGACAGCCATGTAGTAAGTTTCATTCAATGGTGAAACAAATTGAGATTTTTGTTTAGACACATATAAGAAGATCAATTTTGCTAAATATCTTTAGCAGATATTAGCAGGAAATAATTTTTATGCATTCTGATCTCAATTGCAACCAGACTTAGCTGACATAATAACGGCGTCCCTAAAAGTAACTGCTGAGGTTTAGAAGCACTTGCCACTTCCTATGAGCTGGCTCTATAAATGCCAAGAGTGAGTATCTTAAATTAAACGAATAGATTAATAAACATCTTTGGAATATCCATCATTAAGGCTGATTTATGTTCTGTTGCCAGCAATAATTCAAAGAAATGCCACGCTATTCAAAAAATATTGCATGTTGTTCTACCACTTTGCCAATGTTGTGACACCATGTAAGTA
>NW_012119044.1:732014-789862 GCF_000951035.1 Colobus angolensis palliatus | reverse complement strand
GATCTCCTGACCTCGTGATCCGCCCGTCTCGGCCTCCCAAAGTGCTGGGATTACAGGCTTGAGCCACCGCGCCCGGCTCAACTTATATTTCTTATCTTCTTTTCTAATTCTATCCCCCTGCAATAAGCTATAAAATATAGAAAGCAGCATTAGAATCTAATAGTTTTTGTTTATATTTACTGCATTTACTATATTTAGTTCTTCAAGACTATTCACGGCAACCTGCATGGTTTACTGTAAGAAGAAACTATTAGAAATTTTATTATGACTCAAAATATATATTTTGGCAAAAATCAACATTAATTAAGAAAGGAAAGACATATTTTATCCCAGTATAGACTTTGCTCAATTGGAGGAACTGATGAAGTAGGAGAAGATGAAAAGATAGTAATTATGAATAAAGTAACCAATAAAAAGCAGAATAGTCAATATTATATGTGTGAAGAAGAAATGCACATTGTTGCTAACGTGTGATGTGCTTTGGTGGCATTTCTAGTCTACTTTCATTTGCCTTCAGGTACACAAAAGTGTAGGAAGTACAGACAAGTCTCGGTGGCTTTTTAAATTTAATCTGCCCTGTTACTACAGAATCTACAAAAATTGAACCTGTTTTTAATAGATTTGGTTATATGAGCAACAATCTCCAAATTATCAACTTGTTTAGCATTAGTACATTCAGTAAAAGGAAAAATTGTGCCAAATACTTGCAAAATTTATTTGCCAAATACTTTTTACATATTAGCTCTCTACACAATACTTAACACAAACATCCTATTAAAAATAACAAAATAAGCATTGTACATACCCCAGTAGGTCGCTAACTCCTCGCGGGCAGGAACATATTTTTCATCATCTTTGGGTCACCAATGGCCAGCACGGCACCTGGGATAAAACACACACCCCATAAATGAGTTTCAATTCATTAAATGATACAGTGCTGATTGGATTCCATTTGGAAGGTATGAATTCAATGAAGTAACCATCCATATATCAACCTTCTTCCCCTATATCCTACATTATTAAAGGAGCACTGCACATTCTTATAAATCTAAATGACAATTTTATTCTAAAAACTCAGTTCTTGAGAATAATTGCTTCTAAATGGTCATTCTATTACATATCATTATACTCTTTCAGTTTCGGTGGAAGCAACCCAGCGAAGTGTCTGAGATGTCCTTTGGAGTTAGGCCAACAGAGGTACAAACTCTGGTTCCACCACACTATGTATATAGTGTTGGATAAAATTACTTAATCTTGCTAAATCCAGCTGTCTCTAAACTAAGGGTAACTGTAGTCTCTTTCTAATAATGTTGTTCAAAGGCTTAAAGGAAACAATGCCTAGCATGCTGTCTGACACACAGTATACTGTCTTCATCTTCCCCTTTCACTCTTCATTAGTGGAGGGAAGAATTAACCTTGGCCAAAGAGATGGGCATTTGCCTTCAGCTATGAGAACGTGATCTCCTGAACTCAAAATGTCATAGGAGTGTCTTTGTTTGGCTGAAGGCTTTGGCCACTGAACAGTGTAACAATGTGATTTACAACGGGTAGTTTGGGCCAAGCGGTATCAGTTTTGCCTCTCAGAGGGACCAGAAACTAAAACTATCAGCCCAACGCCAACATTCAAAAGGGGTTGGAGACTAAAGGTCAGCCATGTAAGGGACAGTATGTAGTCAAGTCCCAGTAAAAACTCCAGACACCAAAGGCTCAAGTGAGCTCCCTTGGTTGGCAATGCTCTGTATCACACATCGATGCCAGGAAAGTGACATATCCTGATTCCATGGTGAGGACAACAGGAGCTCTGTCTCTGATAATTCCCCAGACTCTACCTTACATATTTCTTCTCTTTTCTGATTTTAATCTGTATCCTTTTCTTAAACCATAACTGTGAGTATAACAGCTTTCAATGCATTCTGAGTCTTTCAAGCCAATTGTTGAAGCCAAGGATGGTTTTGGGAACCCCCTAAACCTGCAATTGATGTCAGAGTGGGGATTATATTGTGCAGAGAACTGGCTTCCTCTAATCTTGACGCTAACTGTAGAGTTAGTTAAACTTGCCCACTTTCCTTCTTTAAATCTAGAAAGTTCAAAAAGCTTTGAAAGCTAGCTTACTTTACCACTCAAGCGAACTGATTAACAAAGACCTCACTGTTAAAATTCACTTTGACTTGATATTTACATATAAATTATATCCCATTGCTTATTTTTTCTCACACAAACAGTAAAAGCCATTCCTTCCCTATTCCCAATAATAGATAAAGAAATTGTTTGGGGGTTTTTGTTTTGTTTTGGTAATGTGAACGGTAGTAACATTTAGAAATGAATGAATCACACAAGTGAAATTTCTAAAGATTATTAATAATAAATCTCTCAGGGTCAGATGTTAGCAAATAAACTTCATTAAAAGATGTACTGGTTTTGGTCAGGCACGATGGCTCATGCCTGTAATCCCGGCACTTTGGGAGGCCAAGGTAAGTGGATTGCTTGATTCCGGGAGTGTGAGACCAGCCTGGCCAACATGGTGAAAACCTGTCTCTACTAAAAATACAAAAATTAGCCAGGCATGGGGGCATGCGCCTGTAATCCCAGCTACTTGGGAGGCTGAGGTGCGAGAATCATTTGAACTCAGGAGGCAGAGGTTTCAGTGAGCCGAGATCGTGCCATTGTACTCCAGCCTGGATGACAGAGCAAGATTCTGTCAAAAGACAACAACAACAAAATGACTGGTTTTCTAACAAAATATTAGTTAAATCACATATTCCTTGTGCTTCTCCTAAGTGGTTTGGTTGTTCCCTGCAAGAGATTGCTTACAACCTTGTTAATTTTTTTTAAACAAATAACAATTTGGTAGACAGAATAGTAAGACCATCCCAAAGATCCTACTGAAATGTTGAATATGCTCAGCATAATGCCCAGGAATGTGAATATGATGGATTTTATTCCATGAACAGGTTACATAACATAGGTGATTTTGAGTCAGATTATCTGCATGACCCTTACCTAATCGATTACATAAGTCTTTTACATTTTAGTCTAGAAATCAAAGAGAAGTCAAAGAGAAGATGGAGATCTGAAGCATGAGAAGGATGTGGCACACCACTGATGTCTTCAGAATAGAAAGTACACACGGCAAGGAATATAGCAGCCTCTAGGGCCTATGGACAAGCCCTAGCTAACAGCCAGCAAGGAAGCAAGAACTTTAGTCCTAAAAACACAAAGAGCTGAATTCTGCCAAAAACAAGTATAAGTTCGGGAAACAGATTTTTCCACCCCAGGGCCACAGACAAAAACTCAGCCTGGACAACCTTGGTTTTAGCCTCATGATACCCTGAACAGAAAACCCAGCCAGGCTGTGTTGGATTTCTAAACTTCGGAACTGTGAGCCAATATATGTGCACTGTTTTAAGCCACTAAATTTGTGATAATTTGTTATACAGGATCACAGGCTTCTGCAAGTCTTTTATTAACTTCTCTTTAGTCTTTCACCCTGAAAACAGGAGTCAGTTATGGGCTACATTTCCTTAACCATATAAACCCCCAGATTGCTATTCCTGAAACAGACAATTCTTATACCCACTCTGAATAACAAATACAAAACAAGGTACTAAGTTGTATGTAAAGAGATCATTTGTGCCAGGCGTGGTGGCTCACGCCTGTAATCTCAACACTTCAGGAGGCCAAGGCGGGCAGATCACCTGAGATCAGGAGTTCGAGACCAGCCTGGCCAACATGGTGAAACCTTGTGTCTACTAAAAATATGAAAATTAGTTGGGCATGGTGGCACACGCCTATAGTCCCAGCTACTCATGAGGCTGAGGCAGGAGAACCACTTGAACCCAGGAGGTGGAGGTTTCAGTGAGCCGAGATCGTGCCACTGCACTCTAGCTTGGGTGACACAGTGAGACTCTGTCTTAAAAAAAAAAAAAAAGAAAGAAAGAAAGAAAAAGAGAGATCATTTGGAAAACTCAACTGCCTACCTCCTGTGAGAAATGAACTCAAATACACAGTAAATTACTTCCAACTTTTCTTAGGTCTTTTTAAAGTAAGCAGTAGTTGCTGCTTCTTTTTTCATATTATTATACTTTAAGTTCTGGGGTACATGTGCTGAACGTGCACGTTTGTTTCACAGGTATACACGCACCATGGTGGTTTGCTGCACCCATCAACCCATCACCTACATTAGGTATTTCTCCTAATGCTATCTCTCCCCAAGCCCCGCCACCCCCTGACAGGCCCGAGTATGTGATGCCCACTACCCTTGTGTCCACGTGTTCTCATTGTTCAACTCCCACCTATGAGTGAGAACATGTGGTGTTTGGTTTTCCGTTCCTGTGTTAGTTTGCTGAGAATGACAGTTTCTAGCTTCATCCATGTCCCTGCAAAGGACATGAACTCATCCTTTTTTATGGCTGCATAGTATTCCATGGTGTATGTGTGCCACATTTTCTTTATCCAGTCTATCATTGATGGGCATTTGGGTTGGTTCCAAGTCTTTGCTATTATGAACAGTGCCACAATAAACATACATGTGCATGTGTCTTTATAGTAGAATGATGTATAATCCTTTGGGTATATACCCAGTAATGGGATTGTTGGTCAAATGGTATTTCTAGTTCTAGATCCTTCAGGAATCACCACACTGTCTTCCACAATAGCTGAACAAATTTACACTCCCACCAACAGTGTAAAAGCGTTCCTATTTCTCCACATCCTCTCCAGCATCTGTTGTTTCCTGACTTTTTAATTGCTGCTTCTTTAAACAGACTTGGGGATGGCTGCAGTGGCTCCTGCCTGTAATTCCAGTACTTTGGGAGGCCAAGGTGGGTCGCCCAAGCTCGGGAGTTCAAGACCAGCCTGGGAAAAATGGCAAAACCCCATCTCTACCTACATATATACATATATGTGTGTGTGTGTGTGTGTGTGTGTGTGTGTGTGTATGCTGGCTGTGGCGGCGCAGGCCTGTGGTCCCAGCTACTTGGGAAGTTAAGGTGGGAGGATGGTGTGAGCTTGGGAAGTGGAGGCTGTGAATGCACCACTGCACTCCAACCTGGGTGATAGACCTAAGACCCAGTGTCAAGAGGTAGAAAAAAACAGACTTGGTAAATGACCATATGTCCAATGCAAAGTCTAAGTATGTGGAGTGTGGGGATCATTGAAATGGAATTTCTTCCAGTAGTTGTTCTAGAATGTTTAGAATATGTTCCTTCAGTTGTTCCCTATCTCATTCTCTTTCTATTCACTTACTACAGCACTATCATATTTTTCATAAAACACCAATCTTACCGTGTTGTGTCCCTGCTCAAAATGACCAATTTAAATGACCTTCAAGATAAAGTCATTCATTCAGTTATACAATATTTCAATGTGTACGATATGCTAAATTCTGTGTTAGGTGAATTTAGCATTCTTTAAAGAAATTTAGTTTTCTTAAACATATGCAAGGTATAACAGGCAAATGTGTTGAAGTTGCAACTGTATCACCACAATAAACATATTCTTATTTTAAAACTGATATTATCTTTGGTTGACAAATCATAATTATATTACATTTATAAAGTAGAATGTTATATTTTGATATATGCGTATGGGTGTATAGATATGCACACATACACAGATATCAAAATGGATATATATAGATATCTATATATAAGTACATATAGATATAGATTCTTAAACCATGACTAAAGGAATATTGAAATTATTTATTTTTAAAATTAAGGTGACTGCCACTTGTAACAGATATGTTACTGTCTGAAATATTTCCAGATGCAGTTCCATATCATGTAAGTCTTATTCTTGCTGTCCCTAGATTAATGGCCTTTATCCTTTCAAGAAGAGGTCAGCCACCATCTAGAACAAAGGGGCCACTAATCAGCGTGGAGTTTCAGAGCTAACCTTTGGAAATCTTAGATAACAAACTCGAATGACAGAATTTGAAAGTAAAAAGCAGTGAAGATCTCCAAAATATGTCCTTTTACAAAACAAAAGCAAAATGCAGATTATGAACAGCCAGTGTGGGAGCTCTCACACACCTAGGGAGGAAGAGGAGAGAATGTTGGGCAAAGAAAGAGGTAGAAAAGGGATGAAGAACTCAGAGGTGGGGTTCAGGCTTTCTTCATATCGGTATTAATATTTGGCTTCCAGGGCAGTGGTGCAGAAGCCTATGAGTGGCACAAAGGAATCCATGGCCCTGTGGGCTGACAGTCCTCTTTCATGGACATGTCTTGATGGCAGGAGTTGAGGGTGGTAGTGAGAGCACAGGACTGCCTGGGAATCCCTGTTTTTAGTCTTGTATCCATCTAATCTGGTGAGAGAGAAATAAAAAAACACTGCTAAAGGAAGGAAAACGTCTGGATTGACTGAGTTACAGTTGGTTATTTATTCCTCGCAGTTGGTGCACATGTGTAGGGAAACTGAAAAGTACTGTGATCTGTTCTGCCCTCTCCACACCACCATACACACACACACACACACACACACACACATTCACATGCGTGCACAAAACAGAGGAAGACTGAGGAAGCCCTGGGATGGGGAGAAAAAGGGAACCTCAAGTCCAAAGGAAATGGTAGGTCAGCAACAGATACACTGGCTCAAAGTCCAAGTGGGGCCAATTGCATCAGCAGCTGATCCAACAAGGACAGAGCCCCTCAGGGTAGAGACCAGACTAGGGTGCAGAATCCAGGAAGGACACAGAGGTCAACTCAAGGATCAGCATGAATAAATGTGACAGCCCACACTCCCAGCTGTAGCCACAGTGATACAGCCTCCCCCAAAGATGGTTTCTTTAGTTGGGACAGAGGCAGAGCCTGCACTAGGGTGAGATTTGTGCAGCCCCTAGGAGGACACACAATTAAAAGAGGCATCATTGCTCTCAGGGCCCTGTGGGTGCAGGGTTGCACCTGAGAGTGGTGTCTCTTTACATTTTGTATCCTAGGCCCCTCCTTCACCCCATCCTACTGCAGGGCCTGAACAGGGATATGGGAAAACAAATACACAGAGAGGATTTGACACAGCTATTTTATATTCACTTTTTATTCCCTTTCAACCTGCCCAGTAAGGTGGGGGCTCAGAAGAGAGAATAAGGCTGGGTCCGGTGGCTCACGCCTGTAATCTCAGCACTTTGGGAGGCCGAGGCAGGTGGACCACCTGAGGTCAGGAGTTCAAGACCAGCCTGGCCAACATGGTGAAACCCCATCTCTACTGAAAATACAAAAAATTAGCTGGACATGGTGGTGGGCACCTGTAATCTCAGCTACTTGACAGGCTGAGGCAGGAGAACTGCTTGAACCCAGGAGGCGCAGGAGGTTGCAGTGAGGGAAGATCATGCCACTGCACTCCAGCCTGGGCAACGAGAGTGAAACTCTGTCTCAAAAACAAAACAAAAAAAAAAGTGAGAATATACTATGAAACCAGCTCTATTTTTCTTTGTGTATTAAAGTGGATATATTTTGACCCCATTAGATGTGTCTCAAAAATTATTACACTATTTTATCGAATATTTCCCTATTTAAATTACTCCAACTGCTATTAAAAAGTCTTTTCTTCTTTCCACCTTCTTTAAGTATATCAGGTCCACTTCTTCCCATGCTATTGAATATTGCATGTTATCTTACTCAACATACAAAAGGAACCAAGCACTTCAATTTCCGAAGATTCAATAAGAAAGATGACCACTTCTAAGCCCTGCCAGCCTAAAGCGTATTTCCTAGCATCCTCTTCTGAAGTCTGCCAAAAAGATGCACAATCTAAAATCTAAAACTGTCATAAATCTGAGGTACTATGGCAACTTGCCTGATTTAAACTTTTAAAATGTGCGTCATTGCTCCTTTTACAAATTCCAAGAACTTTCGCATTTTTTATCAAACACAGAGGTGGCACGGTACCTATGGAGGTAGCAGTATTGCATTGGAACCCACAGCTGGAATCCATGGGCCATATCTCTGGGGTCTACCAGTTAGCTGAAAGTTCTTGGATAAATCACTTGATCTTTCAGGGTATTACATTAATCACATGAAAGAGCTGGTCTATACAACCTCTAAAGTTCCATCCTGCCCTAATATTTCTATCTTAAGTAGATGGTAACATCTGATGGCATCTTAAACCTGCAAATTCATGAATATAGGCACCAAAAAGCTAAACAATTTACCAATCGTGGTAGGAGAACTGGTAGCATGGAGAGACAGAGATGGTAAGTGAGACTCAGATGGTCAATAATAATCATAAGAGCAAACATTTAGATATTTTATAGTAGCTCCTATGAGTAGGCAATGTGCTAAGCATTGCTATGTGTTACCTGGCTTAATTCTCAGAACAATGCTATGGGAGAGGTACTTTTTTTTTTTTTTTTTTTTAACAGAGTCTCACTCTGTCACCCAGGCTGGAGTGTAGTGATGCAATTAAGACTCACTGCAGCCTTGATCTTCCAGGCTCAGGTGATCCTCCCACCTCAGCCCCTGAGTAGCTAGGATTCTAGGTGTGTGCCACCATGCCCAGCTAATTTTTTGAATTGTGTTTGTAAAGATGGGGTTTCCCCGTGTTGCCCAGGCAGGTTTTGAAATCCTGGTCTCAAGCGATCTCCCACCTCAGCCTCCCAAAATGTTGGGATTACAGGCATAATCTCAACATCGCCCCACCAGGCCAGCCATCTTCTGCCCTAAACCTCTACCTTTGACACATTTATCCTCTTACAGATGTAGATTTGTCACATTCCGCATCATTCATCTGACTGAAAACCAATATGCCACTGCAGCCCATACTGTCCTACAGCAAAAGCACACTACTCTTATTCATTGGAATATGGCTCCACAATCAAAAGTTTAATTTTTGCTCCTTTCCAACAGACACTGATTGATAGGGAAAAGTACTTTTATTATATTCATTTCATAGATGAGAAAACTGGCACAGAGAGATTAAGAAATGTGCTCAAGTTCACACAGTTAGAAAGTCTTCAGCCACCTCTGCTCCCCCTATTAATTGCATCCAAAAGAATTCAATTGAAACAAAATGAAACGTACATGACAAACAAAATTCTAGAATCACTGTACATTACAAATATTTAACATAACTATTTCTGAAACTAAAACTAAGAATGCAGAAAAACGTTATTGAAAATTTATTTTCATGAGGTATCAGTGCATAGATGCAAAGTTGAAATTGGAAGACATAATCATGTGTTCATTTTATTCTAAAGATAAGAAAAATGAGTTGACTTAGGGCAGTGGCAGGACTGTGCCTGGAACCCAAGTACCCTCTTTTCCAGCCCTGTGCTCCTTCCACTGTCTTCCTAATACACATTTTTGGAAAGACAATAGGGGTTGAGAATGCAGGCTCTGAAATTAGACTGCTTGGTTTGAATTCCTGTTCTCACTTACTAGCTGTGTAATCTCATGCCTCAGTTTCCACATCTGTAAAGTCTGAGAAACAATAATACCTACTGCATGTGGTTGTTGCGATCCTCGCATCAAACACTTAGTACCATCCCTGGTACCCAGTAAGCCCCTAATGAGTACTGGCCTTCATTATTACCACAATAGCAATGGAGCATCTGGAAAATCAGAAGGTCAAAAGATCAAGAGCTACTCAACAGCTAGGCAAGGAGAGCATAAAAGGCGTGTAAATCGCATATGAGATATTCCAGACTTTTCATGTAAAAACTCCATTCCTAACTCGCCTAAGCACACCATGTAAACAACAGGTAAATAAATTGTTGTGGGGACTAGAGATGCGGAAATCCTAAAAGAAGTAATTTTACTGGCAAAGTTATAGGTAGAATTCCTAGCTTCCAGCCTTAGCTTTATCATTGATAGTTGAGCTGTGGAAAGTCAAATTTTGTCTTTGTGTCTCAGTTTCCTTCTTAGAGCTTCCCTCTCCAGGGATACTTTTCAAAGTTTCCCAAATTTCATGAATAACTGGGGTCTAAAAGGAGATTCCATGTATTAATTTAAAAAATTCTAACCAAATGAGCAATATACAATCTTGATTCCCAAAACTTTTTTTCATTCCAGTTTGCATCAGATTTCCTGCCATTATTAACTTGGTTCTGATTATAGAAAAACAGACATAATTTGCAATTCAAACAGCCTTTAATCTTAAAAGGGTTTCCATTGTGGAAGAGAGAACAAGTTCCCCTAGCTCTGTCCTTGGCATAGCCCATCACTTGCTCAAGGGATCTTAACTCATAAAGAAGGAGCACTGTATAGCTTTAAAATGACTTCATTCCCATATTTACATATTTTTAATAGGGCTATGATGAATCTCCTTCCGCTTGACTCCTATTTTGAGCTGTGATATTTTAATCTCCATTCTTGCTGCAACTTAGCAGATGAATGTGCAGTGTGACAGAGCTCAGAGGAAATAGTATAAATAAAGCAAAGTGGAGCTATGACATCTCACATTTTATAGCTTTTTTATTGTAGCCGAAGCATAAACAGAGCACAGCTGTGTTATACTTACCGCTGTGAGCACTCCCTCAATCCGCACCCCCTGTTGCTTTTAAAAAGACAGTGCTCTTATTCAAAAAGCTTTGGCTGTGGGTAACATGGCCCCACCGGGCCAGCCATCCTCTGCCCCAAACCTCTACCTTTGATGCATTTCTCCCCTTACAGATGTAGATTTGTCATGTTCCGCATCATTCATCTGACTGAAAACCAATATGCCAACTGCAGCCCATACTGTCCTACAGCAAAAGCACACAGCTCTTACCCATTGGAATACGCCTCCACAATCAAAAGTTTAAATATTGCTCCTTTCCAACATACACTGCACCCAAATAATGTACGCACCCTCTCTTACTAGGAGACAGGAAATTAGCTGAAAGTATTCAAAACAGTGCACTCTCTTAATGAGAGCCCACTTTTAAAATGAAGAAGTTGTGTTTCTCACTTTCAAGTTAACTCTTAGTCATGTTTGAGTGAAAGTTGGAAATGCCAAAAAGGCCAGAAAGAGTGAAAGTTACAAGAGTGGTGTTGAGATGAACAAAATAACTCTACGTGCTAATGCAATCATCAGGCTTTAGAATGTTTCAGGCTGGTTACGTATTTCAATCATTCTGAAGAAGACAGCATGACGGATAGCATGCACCCTCTATCCTCCAGCAAATGAGGTTATATAACATGGCTGCTTTGTCCAGAACAGGCACCTGATCTAATCCAAGCCAATCAGAGTCCTTCCTTAAGATATCTGATTTAAGGAGAATGGATAAAGCAGTGAGCTATAAAATTCCAGCGCTGTCATCAACGGTGACATTTCCTCCCATATGGAGAAATCTCTATTGCAGCAAGAAACAGTGAAGCCGACATTCAAAGTGACACAGAGACAAGAGAAAGGGATCAAGTCCTGACAAAGTGTGACTCCCGGGTTCCAACTGTTCCTGAGGCCCAACTACATTCCTGTCCTTTCCCCTCCTTGGTTATTTGCCTTCCTTGTATTCCTTTACCCAACAAATTCCAGGCTTATTTCTTAAACTGCCTCAAATTGGATTTTTAGCACTTAAAAAAAAAGTGTCTTAATTATTACAACTTCCAGAAGATTCTTTTTTTCTTTTTTCTTCAGATGGGTTTAGATTTATTCTTCCTTTTTCAAATACCACCACACTATTTATGGGACAGAGGGAAAACCCTCTGGGCTTGTAGAGGAATGTGTAATGAAAATTCAAAAGACACATGCATCCAAGTGAAAAGAATATAGGGGCATAGTAGCCTATACACCAGTGAAGTGAAATGAAAGACAGGAAGATTGATTTGCATCATCATTAACATGGAGGGAGAAAAGCACAAGAACACAATAACTGCAAGAACCACCTCCATTGACACACGTAATTGTTTCGAAACAACAGACCCAACTGGGCTAACATAGGGGCAAAGTTGGTATCCCAAGCTTCTCAGCTATCTATCCGCCCAAAGTTGCTCTTCTGCCAAGCTCATTGTTTACCAAGCTGCCAGCCCAGCCCAGGGATCTGATTAGCAATTTGCACTTTTGTGAGAGGATTAACAGAATTCCTTTGTTTTGATGTCGGATTATCAAACTGCATCTTTAAAGAGGTGTGACCTCATCCAGATTCATAAGCCTGCTCCCTTGAGAATGACTTGAATTTTACTCCACTTGCGCAACATATAATTTCATAAAGGAGTTACTGTCAAAACATGGTACTCAATTCTTGATGTGTGTGAAGAAGCACATTTGTAATGTAAATAACCTCAGAAGTTTTGTGATATTTTAAAATAACCCATCTGGTGGGAAAACAAGGATTTTCAACCCATTTGGTTCCAGCACTAGTAAATTAGTGTGCATCAAACTCATAGAACCCAGAGATAAACCCCATCTCTGGGCTGAGCCTCATGTTGCTTTTATTTTCAAGGGCAAGTATTTTAATTGTCCCAGAGTTCTTGATATATATATATTTTTTTTTTAAAGAAGGGCAGAATGCATAAGTGAGTAAACTGAGGAAAACCAAAGCATTTGGCTGCAAATTGACAATGATATCAAATCATCTACAGCACAGTTCATATGAAAGAGGAAAATAAAATCAGAGTTTCGTATTTCTAACTGTATTCTGCAACAGTCAGTTAATCAAAAAAAGAAGTCCCTAAAATCTCCACCCAAATTTGAAACAAATAAAACTTCCAAGGGGGGCATCTATAGGACAAGATGCAACAAAGTAAGTGCAGACTTTGCACTACTGTGATCCTTACTTAAGGGGCACTCCCAAGTAGAACGCACAAGAACAGTGTGGCCTGGGGAGGGCATGTATTACTAGTGTGAAGACCTTATCTTTGGAAGTATGTAAAAGTGCGGCCTGGCCATGGCAAATACCCAAAACGCCAGACACGACTGCAGATCAAGTTGTGGCTTTACTCACTGACCAATGAAAAACCAAAACAATAAAAACACCCTGTTTCATAATGAGGAAATAAGTATAATTAAATATGTATATTTACTTTTAATATTAATTAGACTGTTACCCTAAAGTTGATAGATTTTAGAATGTTTCTTTCAGTTAGCAAACTTTCAATTATATAGTGAGAGTACTAGGCAGGCCCTGATAAATAAGACAGAAGGTGAGTTTGTCTGAAAGCATAGTACATACACACGTCTGTGACATCAATAGTTCTTAATGGGTGGTTGTGTGGATTAATTAAATCACATGGAAAATCGTTTTTAAAATACCCAAGTCACGTATTCCCACCTTTTAGCCAAGAGATGGGGTGAGAGCATATTTTTCTTAAAAAATCTCAGTATTCCATGAATGCCTCCTTAAACAGCTCTCTCTTATATTTAGAAATTGCCTTTCTATGTGGATTATTTGCTAGCTTGCCTTACTCACAAAATTGGAGAAGTCTTTAAAAAGGTGGATCATGTCTCTTATGAGCCTCATACAGTGACCCACACATAGTTTTGTGTTCAAATATCAAGTTGGATAAATAAATTCAAAAGATGGTGGTTAATTAATAGGGATGTGATAGATGTATCATAGCAGAGAAAAACTTCAGGGACAGTAGGAATGAATACTAAAAATAACTAAGAATTTGACTTTAACCCCAAAGCTTCCTACATGGAATTCAAAAAGAAAACAATGTGCATTATTTATGACTTCTCTGACCATAAATACAGAACACCAGCCAAAATCGGCCTGAGATTATTCACGTACACAACAAGTATTGTTCCATTTGTGAGGAACTATCCTGGGCTCTAGACATAGACCAGTAAACAAAACAGACCAAGTTCCTTGCCCTCATGCAGCTAATATTCTACTCAGGGAGACCAAAAATAAACAAGATAAATAAACATATGCATATACACACATTAAGTTAGGGAAGTGCTAAGGAGGAAAATTAAAGTGAGGGAGAAAAGCAAGTGTTTGGTAGTAGACGGGAGGTCCTCTGTAAGAAGCTGCCATTTGAGTCAAGATTGGAAGACAGTGTCGGAATGAGTCACGCAGTTATCAGAGCAGAGACCACTGCAGGCTGAAAGAAACTGCAGGAGAGCAAAGGCCCCAAGACAGTTGGTGGCTTCCACCACATAGGAGAAAGAGCAACGGGCAGTATGTTAGTGCGGGAGGGAGGTACATGGCGGAAGGGGAAGTCAGTGAGGAAAGAAGGTACGGAGGAAAATGACAGAAGGGGAAGTCAGTGAGGAAAGGGGGTAAGGGCTGACTCTGCTCCTCAAGGGCCGTAGTAAGGACTCCCCTGAGGTAGGAAGCCACTGGAGGGCACTGAGCACAGGATGACATCTGACTAATCTGATTTACACTTCAAAGGTTCACCCTGGCCACCATATGTGGGAAGACGAAAAACTAGCCAATAGAGGAGAAGCCCAGTTAGGAGCCTATAGCCACAATGAGAAATGATGGTGGCTTGACCAGACAGGAAATAGTGGAGGTGATGAGAGGTGCTCAGATTTTGGAACTATTTTGAAGGTAGTTTTGTTGAAGTTAGACATGGAGTAAAAGCGAAAGAGAAGAGTCAAGGATGATAATGAGGTTTTCATTCTGAGCAATGGGAAGAATAGATTTACCCTTAACTGAAGAGGGAAAGACTTCAGGGAGGGCAAGTCTGAGGGACACATGAGGATATCAGTTTTGCATGTGCCAAGCAGAGCTATCAGGTAGTCATGTGGATATGTGTGTCTGGGGTTTAGAAAAGAGGTTGCCATGTAAAAGAAATGTATATCCCCAAATAAGATTTGTCCTAGCTCTGACCACTACAAGTGGCAGGTTTCAAGTGAATATGTATGTATGTATTTATTGATCGTAACTGACTGAGAATGGGGTCTCCCTATATTGCCAAGGCTGGTCACCAACTCCTGGGTTCAAGCTATCCTCTCACCTCTCCCTCCCTAAGAGCTGGGATTATAGGTGTGAGCCACCGCACCCAGCCCAAATGAGTCTTCATTTGAAAGATACAGCAGAACTGACAGTGTCTTTGATGATGGTCTTTAAAAACCACAACTACCTTTATGTAACCATTTGTTTTTAATAGAGACAATTCCTTAAAGTTAATTCTATACAGATAAATCATAAGCAACTAAATTCACTGTCCACATATGCAGTTACATTGGTCCTCCCTTAACCATGATTTTGCTTTCTGTGGTTTCTACTACCTACAGTCAACCACAGTCCAAAAATGTTCAATGAAAAATTTCAGAAATAAACAATTCATAAGTTTTCAATTGTGCAACATTCTGAGTAGCATGATAAAACTTTCCTGCTGTCCCACACTCTGTCCTGCCCAGGACATGACTCCTCCCTTTGTCCAGCAAATCCCCACTGTCTATGCCACCTGCCTGTTAGTCACTTAGTAGCAGCTTGGTTATCTGACCCACCATCATGCTATCATCATGCTTCTGTTCAAGGAACCCTTATGGCAGCAGTCCCCAAACTTTTTGGCACGGTTCTGTAGAAGACAATTTTTCCATGGACTAGTTGGGGGGTACTGGGGCTTGGGGAATGGTTTCAGGATGAAACTGTACCGCCTCAGATCATCAGGCATTAGTGATACAGTTTGGCTGTGTCCTCACCCAAATCTCACCTCGAATTGTAGCTCCCATAATCCCTAAGTGTTATGGAAGGGAACCTGTGGGAGGTTATTGAATCACAGGGGCAGTTATCCTCATGCTGTTCTCGTGATAGTGAGTTCTCACAAGATCTGATGGTTTTATAAGGGGCGTTCCCCCCTTTGTTTGGCACTTCTCTCTCACCTGCTGCCATGTAAGATATGCCTCTTCCTCTACCGCCATTATTGTAAGTTTCCTGAAGCCTCTTCCGCCATGCAGTGCTGTGAGTCAATTGAACCTCCTTCCTTTATAAATTACCCAGTCTCAGGTATTTTTTCATAGCAGCATGAGAACAGACTAACACCGTTAGATTCTCATAAGGAGTGCACAACCTAGATCCCTTGCATGCACGGTTCGCAATAGGGTTTGCGCTCCTACAAGAATCTAGTGCCATGGCTGCTCTGATAGGAGGCAGAGCCCAGGTGGTAACGCTCGCTGACCTGCTGCTCACCTCCTATTGTATGGCCCGGTTTCTAACAGGTCACGGACTGATACCAGTCTGCAGCCCAGGAATTGGGGACTCCTGTCTTGCGGGACCTCACAATGTGCCCAAAGCACAAGAATCATAGTGATGCGGGCAATTTGGATACACAAAAGAGAAAGGGTAAAGTGCTTCCTTTAAAAAGTGAAAAGGTGAAAATTCTTAAGAAAAAAAAATCTTATGCAGAGGCTGCTAAGGTCCACGGTAACAACTAATTCATCTGTGAAATTGCAAAGAAGGAAAAAGAAATTCATGCTCGTTTTACTGCTGCACCTCGAACAGCAAACGTTATGGCTGCAGTGCATGATAGGTGCCTAGTGAAGATGAAAAAGGCTATGAACTTTGGGGGTGGAAGATATGAATAGAAATGAGTTCCAACTCATGGGAATGTGTTGCCCCTCAAAGAATTGAGCTTAAATGAAGATTTCAGCAAGGGGTCTCCTGAAATGAGTAATACCAAACCATTTACTGGAAACAAGGGATGGTTACACAGATTCTGCAACACAGAAGGTCAATAGTAGCCTAATACTATGTCACAATACTGACGGCATTTATCTCACTTCATCTCATCACATAGGCTTTGTACCATCTCACGTCATCACAAGAAGAAAGGTGAATCTAGTACCTAAGATATTTTGAGAGAGAAAGAGAGAGAGAGAGAAAGAGACCACATTCACATAATTTTATTATGGTATATTGTTATAATTGTTCTATTTTATTATTTGTTACTGCTGTTAATCCCTTATTGTGCCTAATTTCTAAATTAAACTTTATTAAGATATATATATGTAAGAGAAAACACAGTACAGACTGTTCCCAACTTACAATTCCACTTATGAAGTTTCGACTTTATGATGGTGCAAAACCATTCTGTTTTCCACTTTCAGTAATCAATAAATTACAGAAGATATTTAATCCATTATTACAACATAGGCTTTGTGTTAGATGGTTTTGCCAAACTGTAATGTAAGTTTTCTGAGTACATTTAAGGTAAATTAGGCTAGCTATGATGTTTAGTAAGGTAGGTTTACTAAACGCATTTTTGATTTAACGATATTTTCAATTTACAATGGGTTTGTCAGGACATAACCCCATTGTATGTCAGCAGCATCTGATATACAACTAGAGGTAAGATAATCCAGAGAAATAAATGTTAGCAACATCCCTGCACATGTGTGTCTCACACCTTTCCAGGAATGGCAAAGAAACATACACTTTTGGTTCTGAGGGTATGTTGGGACGTCATGCTGAGTACATTTTAAATTTGATGTTTTGTCTTTAAGATTTATATGGCAGCCGGGCATGGTGGCTCATGCCTAGGCTGAGGTAGGAAGATCACTTGAGCCCAGGAGTTTGAGACCAGCATGGGCAACATAGTGAAATCTCATCTCTACCAAAAAAATTAGCTGGGCATGGTGGTGCATACCTATAGCCCCAACTACTCAGAAGGCTGAGACAGGAGGATCAATTGAGCCCAGGAGGTAGAGATTACAGTGAGCTGTGATCATGCCACTCCAGCCTGGGCAACAGAGCGGGACCTTGTCACACACACACACACACACACACAAAGAGATTTATGTGGCATTTTAAAAATAAATTTAAAAAATTAAATGTTTTAAAATTTTTACTAACTACAGTAACCTCTCACTTAACATTTTTGATAGATTTTGGAAACTGTGATTTTAAGCTAAACGAAGTATAGTACATCCTCAAATAATATTGTTTAGTTCAACTTCACTTCATTACAACATTAATGAGAAAAAAAATTGGTTCCATTATATGCTGTTTCACTGAGAGTTGCAGTTTTCAAGTCTATTGACAATGTTAAGTGAGGATTTATTCTACCTAACTTTCCCAAAATTATTATGGTAAATTAACTTTGATAATTGCCTACTACTTTACAATCATTATCATCACATCATCACTATCATCATCATCATAGCTGTCTTTTATTAAACCCTACTAGGTTCTGGGCTGTACATTTTACTTTTATAATCTCAAACCAGGCCCTGTATATTATATGTATTAAATGTAAGTGTAATTAATACTATTATCAATCCTATGTTATTCATAAATATTTATAACACTAAGGTCAGATGTTTCACGGAAACATCTTACAAATAGAAAAATTGCTTTCCCTCTATATGAAATAGACAACACTGAAGAACAAAACAACATATATAAACATATGAAATTGGCAAGAATTGAGAAATCTGTACTCCTGGGTACTTGTCATATACTTGGGGAATACCTGTCAGAACAATAGCTTTTTTACAATATCCTACCCCAGGATCCATACAATATATCAACAATTTATTTGACTTGCAAGTTAATTAAAATTAAAATAGCAATTGTAGAAATAAAGAACAAGAAATCTAAAACTACTGGCCTTTAGTAAATAATAAATGTAAAAAATATTGAGGCAGGGGAATTATGTAATTTCTAAAAATCCAAGTAATCTTTAATCAAGTATTTGAGATATAGCTGAAGGTCCAGAAAAAAAGAGAAAACTGTATTTCCACAGGCTTGAGTATTTCTTCCAAATCCCACATCCATTTAAGTTGGCAGGGCATATCAGTGGTTTATTTGGACATTGTCCACATTTGTAAATGAGCATCTTCGTTTCTGTATTTTGGCATAGGGCCATGTAAATGATTATACTGGTATATATTTAATGTAGTAGATATAAAACATGGCACAAAGTAGAAGTACCAATTTTAGAAAACCATAAAAGTCATCAGATAACTTCTCAAACGTCTTCAATGTAAGTAGCCTGCAAGCCATGAGTTGCTGGATACAGCATCTCCATTAACATGGTCATTTGAGTAACTTTCCATCCTCCTCACATGTCACGTTCATCCTGTCCCTGTAGATCAAGCTTGTCTAACCCACATCCCAGGATGGCTTTGAATGTGGCCGAATACAAATTTGCCAGCGTTCTTAAAACATTGATTTTTCTGCAATTTTTTAAAGCTCATCATCTATCGTTAGTGTATTTTATGTGTGGCCCAAGACAATTCTTTTTTTCCAGTATGACTCAGGGAAGTCAAAAGACTGGATACCCCTGCTGTAGATCCTGTCTCTGCAAAAGGAGTGATGCATAGCACAGACTCAGATGTGGGTTCCCTGGGGGTCTATTCTGTCACCGTCTTCACATCACTCCAGGAGATGGAGTCCTGGTGAAACATGCTAGAGAAAAGGCACACAAGCTTCTCTTACATCCTTCATGAAAGATGATGATAATTTTCTTACAGGGAATGTTAAGGTCTTTTTACTGTCATTTTAAACTAAAAAGGAAAGTAGAGCTAATATACATAATCAGTAAAATCGTTGAGTAGGCAAGTTTTATTTCTCCAAATCCTACATCTTCTTTGATGACAAGCTTCTTTCTTTTTCTTCTGTCACTTCTCTCCCCAGACTGTCTCTGGCCACAGTTAAGTCCAATTTATTCATTCACATGGGGTTGAATCCCAACTGAGCAGCTCATACTCAGAATATTTCCTTTGCTTTCTCACTCTCATCAAAATGCACCCATTTAATGGTCTATTAGCCAAAGCCCAAACTTTAAATTTCCAAGATCACAGCTGGCTAAACAATACAATTGGTGTCAATATGCCAGTGGTTAGAGGCAGAAATGGAGTTTGCAAGGGAACTTCAGAAGTAATTCAATCCTTCATGTAAAAGTGAAATCTTCTACGTAATTTCACCATCGCCATCTCAGATTTTGTCAGACCCTCTTTCCAGAGATCAAAATTCACTTCATTTGGAGGTAACACACCTAATTCCAACCTTCCTCTGCTGGTCTCAATTTTGGAGTGACACAAAGTCAGTTATCTTCATATCCAGATGCAAGCTTGACCCTTCGCCCAGCTTGACTGTCATGGATCACAAGAGATTCCCCTGTTCTAGGCTTCTAGTTGGGTTTTGAAAATGGGAGGCATCAGAGGAGATTAGACAGTAGAAGAGCGAGGTCAGGCCATGCATTCCTGCAGTGCTGCCTCGAAGGTGACTGTCAGAGCATGATGATGTCTCTCCATTCAGATGGGCCTCTCCATACAGTGCTCTTTTTCTGGTTCCTTCAGGCCCAGGGGTGGTGACAACAGCCTGTTATCATTATCCCCAGAGTAGCATACCAATCCTCATTCTCCTTGGTTTGTTTTCTTTAAAACAAGCTTTTTGAGATGTTTACATAATACAATTCACCCATTCAAAGCATACAATTCAATGACTTTTAATATATTCACAAAATTGTTCAATCATCACCACCAATTTTGAACATTTTCATCACCCCAAAAAGAAACTCCATGCCCCACTGCAAATTTCTTGCTAACCTCTCATCCCCAGGTAGCCACGAATATACTTTCTGTCTCTATACATTTCATTGTCTGGATGTCCATTTCATATAGATGGAATCACACAATAGGTGTTCTCTTGTGACTTGCTTCTTCCACATAGCATAAACTTTCCAAGGTTCATCTACACTGTAGCATGTATCAATATATCATTTCTTTCTTTAAGGTAATAAACTTTATGCTATGTGTATCTCTTTTTTCCATCAACTTTTAAGTTCCAGAGTACATGTGCAGGATATGCAGGTTTATTAGGTAAACGTGTGTCATGGTGATTTGCTGCACAGATCAACCCATCACCTAGGTATTAACCCAGCATCCATTAGCTATTCTTCTTGCCATCATTTATTTTCATTGCCTAGCAATATTCCATTGCATAGATATACCACATTTTATTTATCCATCAGTTAATGGATATTTGGTTATTTCAATGTTTTGGCTATCATGAATAATTCTGCTATGAGCATTCTATATAAGTTTTTGTGTGGACACATGTTTTCATTTTGCTTGGGTCAATACCTAGGAATGGACTTGTTAGGTTTAACATTTTAAGGAGCTGCCTGACTGTTTTCCAAACAGCTGCCCATTTGACATTCTCAATGGTGGTGTATGCAGGTTCTAATTTCTCCATATCATTACCAAGACTTGTTATTTTCTGTTTTTTTCAATTGTAGTTATCTTAATGTGAAGTGGTATCTTATTGGGGTCTTGGTTTTCAAGCTCTGTCTATATTCTTATAACTACTTCCTTTATTAAATTCTCCTCAAATCATTCCTTTAAGACCATCATCTGTTTCTTGCCTGACTCTGACTGACTCAAAGGTGATCCTTTTTTGTTTTTGAAGGCTGTTTTGAAATCCTCCCCAAGTTTCTCTTTTTCCAACTACACAACTCCTCCTTATATGAACTCTCAGTTTAGATTTATCCTCTAATTCACCAGCTTTAGACACTAAATTGTCAAGGTCCTTCCAATTATTTCACACACATGTGACATTATGTGAACTGACCACGATACATTTCACCGGGTAATTATCTCATTGGTTATGAACACTATTTTCTATTAATGATGTTAAAGGTGACACCACCTCTTGCTTGAGTAGCTATGCCTTGCTGTTGACTTATATGGAACATAAAATCAACCAGAATATTTCGACAGTTGAAAATTAAACCTGTATTTCACCAACCAATTTTTAGATTACATGTATAATTTTTTTTATAGATTTAGGGGTACACATGCAGTTTTGCTACATGAATATATTGCATAGTGATGAAGTCTGGGATTTTCATGTACCCATTGCCCAAATAGTGTACATGGTCCCCATTAAGCAATTTCTCATTCCTCACCCCGCACCCTTCCAGGTTTCCAATGTCTATTATTCCACTCTCTATGTCCATGTATACACATTATTTACCTCCCACTTATGAAGGAGAATATGTGGTATCTGACTTTCTGTTTGAATTATTTCAATTAAGATAATGGCCTCTAGTTCTACTCATGTTGCTGCAAAAGATATTTCAGGCCGGGCGCGGTGGCTCAAGCCTGTAATCCCAGCACTTTGGGAGGCCGAGACGGGCAGATCACGAGGTCAGGAGATCGAGACCATCCTGGTCTACACGGTGAAACCCCGTCTCTACTAAAAAAATACAACAAACTAGCCGGGCGAGATGGCGGGCGCCTGTAGTCCCAGCTACTCGGGAGGCTGAGGCAGGAGAATGGCGTAAACCCGGGAGGCGGAGCTTGCAGTGAGCCGAGATCGCGCCACTGCACTCCAGCCTGGGCAACAGAGCGAGACTCCGTCTCAAAAAAAAAAAAAAAAAAAAGATATTTCACTCTTTTTTATGGCTGAGTAGTATTCTATGGCATGTGTATATATGTGCATGTATACATAAACCACATTTTCTTTATTGAGTCATCCATTAATGGACACGTAGGCTGATTCTGTATCTTTACCATTGTGAATAGTGCTGTGATAAACATGTGAATGCAGGTATACCTTTAACATATTGATTTATTTTCCTTTGGACAGACATCTAGTAGTGGGACTGCTGGGTCAAATGGTAATTCTATTTTTAGTTCTTTGAGAAATATACTGTTTTCCATAGGATTGTACTAATTTATATTCCCACCAGCAGCATACAAGTGTTCTCTCTTCTTCCCATCCTCACCAACATCTGTTGTTTTCTGACTTTTTAATAATAGCCATTTTGACTGGTATTAAGATGGTATCTCACTGTGGTTTTAATTTGCATTTCTCTGATGACTAGTGATGTTGAACATTTTTTCATGTTTGTTGGCTGCTTGTATGTCTTCTTTTGAAAAACGTTTCTTCATGTCCTTTACCCACTTTTAAAAGGATTTCGTTTTTTTTTTAAGTAGAATTATTTTAACACTATTAAATTTTATCTCATTATGTTTTGACCAACATAGATCCTATCACAAACTTCTTGAACACCAAATGAGATAAAATGGGTTAAAGTACATGTACAGATACATGCTTTTCAAAGGCAGTCAAACTTTTACTTTCCTCAACTTCTTTCATAGAAGTTCTTAATAAAAATAATAAAAAGGATACCCCAATGAAGAAAAAAGGGTGGCACCTAACTACAGATGTCTCTTTAGCTTGATAGAGATACCCTAATCTAGTTCCTTTACATACAGTTCTTCAGCTATTAATACATATTACCATACTGTAAACTAAATCAAATTTTATGATATATTGTGAATCTACTTTTTACAAATCATGATATTGGATAACAGGGTGGTCCTATTAAAAGAAGTAAATTAATTTTGCAATATTAGATCTTTGAGAACCCATACTGGCTTCTGGTGAACACTACTTTCTTTCTAAATGGTCAGAAATTTTCTGCATAGTAACACAATCTAGGATTTCACCAATTTCTTAAAAGGTAACATACTGAAAATATAAACATTTCCTTTGTTTTAAATTCAGGGTAACATTTACTCATCTTGAGTCTCTTGATACTTATTTTCTTCTACAGGTTATTTCAAATGTTACCAACAATAGGTCTTCACAAACAAGTTAGTAACCACCCCACCCTCTCCTCTTTCCTCTCCCAATGAGTATGAGTTAATTCTGGGTACTCACACTTTCAGTCCCCAAAATCAAAGCAACTAACTACCAACCTTGGTAGTTCTCCTTTCCTCATCTCCCGCATTCAGCTAAATCTATTCAAAATGGGAGTAGATCATTTTTCACATCTTGACTTCTCACAACTCCAGTGCTGTCACTCTAGTGCAAGCTGAAATTCCTTCTCACTGGCCTACTGCAATGGTCTTTACGCCCATCTCCCTGTTCGAGTCTTGTCCTGAAGCCTGTCTATTCTCCCCACAGTAGTCACAGTAAGTTTTGCAAAATGTTTATCTGAACAAGTCCCCCGCCCCCTTCCCTACCGACTTACAACTGGCTTCCCACCGCACTTAAGATTAAAATCCAAGTGATCCTGCTATGCCTTCCTCTCCACCCTAATGCCCCCACCAGCAGCAGCTCTTTCAACTACTCTAACTTTCTTGCTATTCCTGTTCCTGGAAGTTAAGAAGCTCAGTGTCTCTTCTGGGTCTTTGTCTTTGCCATTTTCTTTTCCCAGAGTCTCCCCACAGATCTTCACATGACTTCTTTCTCATCATTCAGGTCCCAGATGTCGTCTCCTCAAAGAACTTTCACTGATCTCATTGTCTAAATCAGCACTCCCACCCTACCCTCACCTTGCTTTATTTCCTTCATCTGATCAATCGCTAGCTTCACCTATTATATATTTATTTGCTTATTTCTATCTCTACCCCCTAGAATCCAAACTCTTTCAGAGCATGGACTTTTGTTTTTATTAGTATATTATTGGTGTTTATATTAATAGTGGACACATAGTGGACACTCAAAAAATAATTTTTAAATGAACTGAATGAGTACCCCAAAGGAACAAATCTAAGACTATAAATTATAATACAACATTTCTCCCTGTGGACACAAGGAGAAACATGTAGGACTGGGACAGATTTGGCAAGTCTTCCCATCACACTGGGTTTTAGGGCCCCCCACGTGAGAGCCGAGAGTCTTCATGTACTAACTACATCAATCCATAGACCAACAGTCCAGTCCAAACCCTCTGTTATCAAAGAACAGCAGCATATGAGAGGCTTCAATCTTGAGTGCGTGGGGGCATAAGTATTTTTTTCTTTCTATCTCAACCACCACTCTCCCAATTATAATAAATGAATAAAGTAGATTGAAGCTAAGAAAAAATACAGCAAAATTAGAAGCTGGCAAAAACAAACCCACTGCCTGGGGCAGCCTGGGGCTGATGGATGATGACAGCTAGCAGACAAATCCTGTTCCCCATTCTAAATTCTGTCTACTAAACAAATTAGCAAGCTCATCAATAACTGCACGGCATTTACCTTCTGCAGCAACAGCTGCTGCAAAATCACGATGCTGACTTTTTGGGTTGTGGTCTTGCCATTGGGACACAATTACAGGCCAATCAGGGTTGCAGATAACAGAATGACAATCCAGTATGATAGAAAAGGGTTTTGCAAGGGCTTGGAGGATAATCAGCTTTAGGGTCATCTGTACTGAATCTACCACCCACCCCAAAATAAGTAGGTATGTGAATGATGAGATGTGTAAAATTGATTCTTGCGTTAGAAACTTACTGTGAAAAACTTAAAATAAAAACATTTAGTGATTAAGCAAAAAATTATGAAATATATAATCTTATATATGGGTTATGCTTTAAGACATGGTCCCTGTCATGGAAACTAGTGCATAATGTAGAAATTATTAAAATTTGGCAAAACTTTTCTATTATTTAAAAAATTATGACACAATACTATCTTCCATTTGGGGATGAAAGAAACTTTGCTTCCCATCTTCAAAGAAGTGGGAAAATTTAAGACTACACATTACATATGCAATACAACACATACATCTTTCTTCAAAAGTTTAAAATAAGAAAAGCCAAAGAGAAAAGATTAATTGTACACAGAATGGTTCGTATGCACACCTACATGAAGATAAAGATGGCAAAATATTCTTAAAACATCCTGCATGGGGAAAAATAAAACCGTGAGTGACTGAATCACACACAATAGCATTCAGAACTGAGACCTGACCACACTCTTAATTAATTAGGGGAAAGGTGGCTGAAAGAAATCGGAAGAGACTGCCTGGGTCTATTTCAGGCATTTTCTCATTAGAACTCTGAAATTCATCAGAGTGGGTTTTATCACACACAACAAGAGAAGCCTGCATTTCTCTTGGGCTAATCATGCCCCATCATATTAAGAGGCCACAAAGCAGCGGGGCCATCCCATGAGAAGGTGATCTCATCCTCACCTAAGAAGGAAAAAGAAATTCATCAAGAACCCTACTGTAGCCGAGAGAAGCCAAGACAGAGCACGGAGAAGTGCCAGGTACACATTAGTTTCCCCACAGTCTTCAGCAAATCCTACAGATTTCAGGAATCATTGCAGAGGCTGCTTCCCAAGACAGATCTGCAGAAACCCCACCGCCACTGATGTTGCTATTCTCAGCTGACATTTCCTGACCTGACCGTCCAGACCAAGCTGAAGGAGCTGGCTGATGCAGGGGATAGACGTCAAGGTCTTCACCCTTTGAGGAGGTCTCACAGGACAGATGTGGTGATTTCCACCTCTTCTCTGCTCTAAACATTGGGTACCTATCTTACTAAGGCACTTACCAAGTTGTGCGATTAATATTTGTACAAATATCCGTATCTCTGATTGTGATGAAGTATGCTTAATTCTGCTGGGGACACAGCTAGAACAATGCCTGAAAAAGTTGATCAGTGTTCAATAAGTGGCAAGTGAAAGGCTGTTTTTATGTTCACACTACTCTTACGTTAAAATGAAGATGAAAACAAGACCAAAGGGCATTATTTCAAAATATCAAAATTGTAGTTCAATTCGCTCCCAATCATGTTGTGTTGTTCTTATTGGCTTTCAGCAGAAACCTAATTTTTTTTTTTTTTTTTTTGAGACGGAGTCTCACTCTGTTGCCCAGGCTGGAGTGCAGTGGCCAGATCTCAGCTCACTGCAAGCTCCGTCTCCCGGGTTCACGCCATTCTCCTGCCTCAGCCTCCCGAGTAGCTGGGACTATGGGCGCCGGCCCTTTGGCCGGGCTAGTTTTTTGTATTTTAGTAGAGATGGGGTTTCACTGTGTTAGCCAGGATGGTCTCGATCTCCTGACCTTGTGATCCGCCCGTCTCAGCCTCCCAAAGTGCTGGGATTACAGGCTTGAGCCACCGCGCCCGGCTTTATTTTTTTCAAATGATGATAAGCCTTTTCACTACATGGTGGGCTTCAAGAGGCCAGAGACAATTTTCTTTCCCCTAACACAAAGCTTGATGATCTCATAGATTCTCAATAAATGACGGTTGATTAATGAGTATTCTACTATAGCCAGTCAGATATTAATGATTCTCTCATTTTCTTCCATCATTTATTTTACGTTTCTTAGAAAAAGCAAACTTGTTTTAAATGATCAGTCCCTTTCTTCTTCCATGAATAAGAACTTTACCTAAAACGCACTACCACAGGGATGAGAACTACAGGGTCACTCCCTCAGGTACAGAGCCTGGAGAATAAGGATGGAGAACACAGATCTACTTTAAAAAGAGTTACCATTTTGTCAGTAGCCCTAAGTCTTTGGAACCACAAATCAGTGTCTGGTATATGCCTTCTAGAAGGCTCAACCAGGGAAAATTTTAAGAGAAGAGCTATTTTAGAAATGAGAGCATGAGTGGTGGTGATTTGACAGAAATAATTGGTCAAAAAATAAATTCTTTTCCAATTGCTCTCCACTCTGCTGTGTCGCTGCAAATATATGAGCAAGGTCCCTGTGCCTTACTTTCCTTATCTATGAAACTGGTGGAAAACCCACTGAATTCTATTAACTGGCAATAATTCTAATAGGACTGGTTCACAGGCCTACATTTTGTGATCTTCAAAATTCCCAGTGGGTGTGAACAAAATGAAAATATGCAATATAACATTCTCCTCATGGAAAGAAACCATCAATAAAGCATATCCAGGGTTGAGATCTGCCATAATATCTATGCTAGGGTGCTATAAATAAATAACTTACATATGTTATTTCGTGGACCCTGACAGGCTGGTGCCTTGTCACACCCCTGCTTCTAATATTCCAGAAGTCTCTAGCTGAAAACTACTTTCAAACCAGGATTTCCTGGGTACTGCTAGCAGTGACATCAAAGCCATGAGTTCAAGGGCCACATCTTCTCTCCCACTCCCCTGACATCTCTGTCTGGCCTGCCCTCGCAGAATGGAATGCCCTCTTTATCTCTAAGAAGTGCATGCTGCTATGAGAAGGAGGCTGGCAAAGGAGGTTATTGGTTGCAATTGTTTAAAAGATTCTAATAATTGCAGCTAGGGATCCATCCTCTCATGTCACGTAAGTTGGAAAATGGGTCAGACATAATGCATTTGGTTAAGTGTCTAAACTGAAAAGGTACTATTTTATTTTAAATGGCATAGTCTTTACAAAGGCTAAGGTTACTGGTGCAATGCTCTCTCATTTTAAAACGTATCAGGGACATGCCCTCTGAGGGTCAGGCTTTCATTTGCTGATGTTAATTCTCAGCTGCCTGCTCCTCGTCCTTCATTGTACCCTGTGTCTTAGCTGGGCATGCTCCTGATTCCCTGCTATATCCAGACGGTCCATGTAAATAGTGTTTATGTTAAGGAAGTCATGTTCAGTGTGACTGGAGCACACAGAAACTGATGTTGTTGTCACTTTAGATTAAGCTCTTATTTTAGTAAAGGAGGCAATTGGAGCAGGCAGCTGAGTGGCCGAATGAAATATTCAGCTCATTTCATTTAGAGCTGCCCGGTTCCCATTGTTCATGCTGGCACGGCTGGTTAACCCTGTTGGTGCTGCATGGCAATAGCTCCCACTAGCTCCTGTCTCCACGCACAGGTTTCCTCCAGCTGACACTTTTTAAGTCGTCCATCAGCACACTTAGAATTAACCCAGTGAATCTGGTAGGACAAGTTAAACCCCTGGATGTGTGTTTGCAATCTCCTAATTTTGCACCCAAAATGGATGTGTTAAAAAAGTGTTAACCGTGTGTAGAGTAGGCCTAAATCACCAGGTACAGCTAGAAGACTGGTGAGCACCAACATGCTCAGAACAGAGTGTTTCTGTGGTGACTGCGAAAATGCAAAATGTGTCTGCCAGAGGGAGACGTTTGGCTTAATTCCTTGAAATATTTTAAGTACTGCTCTATAACAAGGAGTTGGTTAAAACACAAGTTGAGGGCCATGATCTCATAACAAACATGCTGAAGAATACTAATTACATCCATTTATGTTTGAAACTTACTATTTGTAAAGACTTACATATAGAGAGTCGTATTAGTACTCTGCCACCTTCCTGGAAGCACCATTGCATCCTGCTCACTTTTGGGAATTTAAGGTACCTGTTTAGAAACTCTCCGATCATTCTAACATGATCATCTAGTAATACCAGAAAACATCTTCTGACTTCCAAGGCTTGCTTTCATTCTTTTTCTTTTTTCCTTTCTTCCTCCCTTTTTTTTTCCCTTTTTTGACAAGTCAAACCAGAAAAGGTGATTGAGGGAAATGAAAAAGTAAATATTATTTCCATGTATCAAATCCCTGGTTAAATGAAAGACTTGACAGTTTCTCAACCATCAGAAAATGCTTTGTAGCATAAGATCTTACCGCCTCAAGATGCTGAGAAAGTAGAAATTCTTCTTTACAATTTACAGATAGTATTTAATGTCCATATAAAGCACCAGTCATCACTGGACAATAATAACTATTTGTTATTATGGAGATGCACTCAACTCCAAACATAATAATAAGTACATGCCAGGCGAAAAGTGACCCTTACACCTTTATGGTGTCTAAATATTTAGTGTTTATTCTGTGGATGTATGTATTGTAGAGGGGCCAAAGTTTATACAGTTTTAGAAAGAGAAGACAAATTATAAATTTAACAAGAAAATGAATATTCATTTGCCATGAAAAAAAACTCAACAAACTTTAAAATGTCAAGAAGGGTCCCAAACATCACAAATTCAGAAAAAAATATATTCATATTATCTCCCTGACCACAACTCTTTAATGCTTTTTCCCCTACAGTTATGAGCTGCATACTCTTTGCATCTTCATAAATATTATAATTATTATTATTATTTATTTATTTATTTATTTTGAGATGGAGTCTCGCTCTGTTCCAGGCTGGAGTGCAGTGGCGTGATCTCGGCTCACTGCAAGCTCCACCTTCCGGGTTCACGCCATTCTCCTGCCTCAGCCTCCTGAGTAGCTGGGACTACAGGCGCCCGCCACACGCCCAGCTAATTTTTTTGTATTTTTAGCAGAGACAGGGTTTCACCATATTAGCCAGGATGGTCTCGATCTCCTGACCTCATGATTTGCCCATCTCGGCCTCCCAAAGTGCTGGGATTACAGGCATGAGCCACCATGCCTGGCCAAATAATATTTTTTATAGAGAGAATAATCATTCATTCTTTCATCTGGAATGTTTCATCAAAATTTGTTTTTAGGCCATGTGCAGTGGCTCATGCCTGTAATCCCAACCCTTTGGGAGGCCAAGGCAAGAGTATTACCTGAGCTGAGAGTCTGAGACAAGCCTGAGCGACATACCAAAATCCTCATCTCTATGAAAATTTAAAAAAAAATTAACCAGGTGTGGTGTGTGCCTGTGGTCCCAGCTACTCGAAAGGCTGAGGTGGGAGGATCACTTGAGCCCAGGAGGTTGAAGCTACAGTGAACCTGGTTTGCACCACTGCACTCCAGCCTGAAAGACACAGTGAGACCCTGTCCCCACTCCAAAAAAATTGCTTTTATTTATCACTGAGATTCAGAAAACTCGCAACTACACACACACACAGTGGTACTTGTGTTCGCATTACTGCTATAGGTTTGTGCCCTAAAAACAAAGGAATACTGAGAAAAAGAAATCTATCAAAAAAGAAAAAACGACACATTAATAGTAGTATAAACTGCATTAGTCATTAAATTCCTGACAGGAGAGAACTTCTATTTTGACTATGCATTGATAAACCCACATCCTCTGCTATTATTGCACATCTAACAACAGGAAGGGTTTTACAGAGAGTAGCTTCTGTCTCTGTGTATTTCAAACCTAGTTTCACTCCCACCACCCATGAGCATGCATGAGATACCAGTGCTGTGGACACGTGCACAGGGTAACATGACCTCGGGCTCCACACCTGTGTATTAGAATGCTCCAGGGAGTTGCCAAGGAGGACAGTTATCAACAGCTTTCACTATACATGGAAGTGTTTACAAACAACCAAAATAGAACCCACTTAATTTTAGACCACAGCATTCCCTGTTTGATTCTCCCTTTGTTGGACCCTCATCAAAAATAGCCATGGTCTTTCCAGTAACACCCCAAGACACGATAGTAAAGGAAGGGCAGTCAAAGTCAAAGCACTGATCTTAAATGATTGCAGCTAAAATAGCTTTCTTTTCAAATTTTACAAACAAACAAACAAACAAACAAAACATGTGAGCATCTGAGCACACTGCCTAGAGTGTCTCCCCATACCTGGGAAAGGACTCACAGGAGTGAAAAACCCTGAGGCTTAGTTTCACCTCTGCTAAAACAACTGATTTCTTCTCTGGTTGAACAAACTTTAGAAAACCAATACATATCAGATATTTGTCAATAACTGTGATTATAAAGATATACTAAAGGAATTTTATTTCAAGCCACAGGGAGTCCAGTAGATACTTAACAATAATTAATTTCATGAAAAATATAAAAGAAAGTATTTAGAGCAAATTCTGCTCTTGGAATTATAAAACCATGACTACAAATTTTCTAGAAACACAAAGACCTTTCCATGTCAAAAGTATAATGAAAATGTGGAATTAAAGAAATGAATACATAGCCACATATTTCAGTAGCTAAAAAAACAATTGTTGAGAAGAACACACATATGGAAATATTAATAAATAAGGAAACAATTCCAAAATTTAATTTTCACAAGATTTTCTCTTGTGTTGACTCCTAGCAACATACAAGTTGCAATCTAATAGCACATTATCTCTAAAACATATGTAAAACATATTTGTTGAACATATAGGTATAGTACATTTCTCCATTCAACATACTACCAAATCAAAATATTCTATGTGCTGGTAATGTAAGGAAAGTTTGCTGTATTATCTACAATAAGATTTTCATATTAAGCTCATTCTACTTTAATTATCTTTGATTATGCCTTAGAAATATACCCATTAAAAGATAAAACATAAACTTTCAATCTGACCATTTGCCTTAGGAAATCCAGTCTATAATTCAGCATATTCATGATAGTAGCTAAAGTAACTCAAGTTTTAATAGACTTCTCAAGCCATTCATTAAGACTTTAAAGGAAAAATTGGTCTTAAATTTAGAAGTCACATTTTAGTTGAAACTTTCAAGATAGATGGCCCAATCTCTGAAGTGGGTGAAATAACTAAAAAGGGAATTGGTTTTTAAATTTTTTCATAACCTTCCATTTTGTCTCTTTTCTTCCTTCTTCTTTTCATTCTTGACACCCAAGGAACTGAGTGGCCTTGCTACAAGAAGCATTAGCAAATGAAATGACTTATAAAAAATATTTCAAGACAACAAGTTTGTGAGGAGGGTGGGGGAAGAATTTAGACTTTTAGGAAAGTTGCTGAGCAACAGCAACGTTAAAGCAAAAGTACAAAGCCCGGAAAGTTAGCAGAAAAAGAAAGTAATAGCCAGTACCAAGTCACAGTTGACTTAAAGTCAGCAACAGGGAATATTCTAAATCATTCCAAAGCATGCATTAACAGATCAAATTTAGACCTACTAAGTCTGGTTTCCTATTTCTCTTCCCAAGTCTCTATGTAAATAGACAAAATGCTTCAGTGTCATAGTGCTGCTACCTCAGGTAGACTCCCAAATTCCATTAGCAATGGAGAATAACAACCCCGTCAAGCTCCACACACATACTTCACTGAGTTTGCAAATTGTAGATACCAAATAGGTTCAAATAAAGTATGTGACAGAACTGAAACACTATCAAACAAAATATGTTAACAAAGCCTAATAGGCAAATGCCTTCATAAATGTCAGGGTCTAAAATAAGTGTTGGCACAGTATGGCCTGTGGTCCAAATCTGGCTCACTCCTGTGAAATAAAAATGGAGATTTTAACAGATGAGCACTGACAATCAATTTGGTGACAGAGACATTAACTTTGAACTCCCAATTAAGCAAAATGTCCCCTCTCCAAAACCTAACTTACAGTATAAAGAATGTACTTTATTGGCCAGGCACGATGGCTCATGCTTGTAATCCCAGCACCTTGGGTGAAACCCCATCTCTAATAAAAATGCAAAAATTAGCCAGTCCTGGTGGTATGTGCCTGTAATCCCAGCTACTCGGGAGGCTGAGGAAGGAGAATTGCTTGAACCTGGGAAGAGGAGGTTGCAGTGACCCGAGATCATGTCAACGCACTCCAGCCTGGGCGACAGAGCAAGACTCTGTCTCAGAAAAAAAAAAAAAAGTACTTCATTATGACTATTATATTTTGAACTATGTCCATTAAAAATTTGTACTGGCCAGGTTTGGTGACTTGCACCTGTAATCCCAGAGCTTTGGGAGGTCAAGGCAGGAGGATCACTTGAGGCCAGGAGTTTGAAACCAACCTGGGCAACATAGCAAGACCTCGTCTCTACAAAACATAAAAAAAAATTAACTGGGCATGGTGGCACATGCCTGTAGTCCCAGCTACTTGGGAGACTGAGGCAAGAAGATGAATTCTGCCCAGGAGCTGGAAGCTGCAGTGAGCTTCACTTGCGCCACTTCGCTCCAGCCTGGATGACAGAGCCAGACCCTATCTTAAAAAAAAAAAAAAAAAAAAGTGCAAAATATTTTTTTCACTTACTTACTTATTATCCTCAGTTTTGCCTCCTAGCCTACAAAGCCTAAAATATTTACTCTCTAGCCCTTTTCAAAAAATTTTGCCAACATCTGGTCTAAATCTGATCTGCAAAACTGTTTCAGCCTCACCTATTTCTAGCGCTTTTATGATCTATGCATGTATGTATGTATTTAGAATGTATAAAATAACTACTCACATAAAGGAATTACTCACATAAAGGATCTATGCATGTATGTATGTATTTAGAATGTATAAAATAACTACTCACATAAAGGATTTACAACTACCTCCTAATGCTCCCTAAATCACTACCAGGAAAAGACTACGGTAACTACCCCCTGAAAATAGATTCCTAGAGAGAGTTTGCAATAATGGATGGTATTTATCTCACTTCAGAGTAAAATGAGAAGTAGGTGCCATTTTTACCCAGTAATTTAGCTTGAAAAAATTAAAATTATAATGCCCAATGCTAGCGGGAGTATGGGCAAGAAAATCCATTTCTACATTAACTGCAGCAGTGTTAAATAGCACAATTTACCTGGAAAGCAATTTGGTAATAGATAACAAAATCCATTAAAATATTTACACACTTTGACATAGTAAATCTACCTCTGTAAATCCAGAAATATGAAAACACACACATAAAGATGTTCAATAAAATGTTATTTACAATAGTGACCTGTCCCTACCACTTTTTTCCCCTATTAATGGTCTTAAGATAAATATTGGTACAATCCTTTTCCTCACATCAGCATAGCCATTAATTCCTCTGCCTGCATCTTTCTTATCGTTTTCTTCTTCACCTCTGCAGCTACTCTCCTCTTTTAGGAACCTGTCATGTCTCTTCTGGATATCACCTTGGGACTGGATCTACATTTGTGAGGTCCTAAAGCTTATACAATTTGGGGGCCCTTTTAAAGAGAAAGAATGCAAAATTGTGAACGCAAAATGTGTGTGGGCACTTTGATGTCACCTAACATTAATGAAAACATAACAGAGGGGTAGCAGTATAAAAAAAGAAAGCATGAGTTTTTAACTGGTTGAACTTAGAAATTTGTACTTTTGCAACATCTATAAAAACATATGGCCACGGAAACACATTTTAGGGTCCCTACTAAAATACTGCTAGGAACCCATGCAAGCTTCATTTATGTAAGCTTTATTTCAGCTTCTTGGTTTATCTGTCTCCTTATCAATCTCTTAGTTCCTAAAGCTTGTAACTTCTAATCCATCTATCCAATCATAATGCTGACGGTTAATTTTTCTAAAATGATATTCTAAACATACTCTTCCCCTACGAGAAAACCTTTCTTGACGACAGGATAACAGGCACAAATCTTCCCATGATATCACTCCCACCTACTCCAATCTCATTCTCTGTTATTCTAGACATGCTGCATTATTTGCAGTTCCTTGTAATATTATTCCCATCCTCTCATACCTGAGCAGATGTTCTTTCTTCCCTGGAACTGAAATGTATTTTCTCCTCTTTTCTGGCTAAAGCATTTCTGAGCAAGTTTCTATTTCAACTTACCTTGTGAAGCTTTCCCAGAGCTAACAATAGAGTTGATAGCAACCTCTTTGGCCACTATCCCTGAATATTGCACTTACTCCCTATTGTAAAGATTCATTCACTGTTTGTTTCCCGTGATAAATCAAAAGCTCCTTAAGGGCGGAAACCTTGTCTTAACTATCTTTATTCCCTAAGCACCTGCACTGAGTAGGTGCTCAGTAATGCTCAGTTGAATGAATGAACAAAAAAGGAGGAGAAGCAAATATACCAAAAAGCTAGTTTTGTTGCTTTCAGTTCTTACACGGTGAGCATTTTTTCACTCTTATTTTAAAATATTTGTGTGCAGCTGTATTTGTTTTATAATGGAAAATTCAATTTACAATAAAATATTTCTTTGAGCCTGACTCTAATTTTCATTAGCTCTTCTACCCAATTCTCTTAAAACCCTGCACACCTGTGCCAAGCTTATTTACATGGCCAACAGTCTACTTTACTTAAAATCACGGTTAGATCCCTGTACACAATTAGCTAAATAAATATCATTAGTGCTGCTTCATTAAAGTGTATTTTTCTTAAACATTTCTCAATACACATATTTCTCAGTAAGTAAGCACCTATTAGAATTTTGGCAAGAAAAATCTTGTCACGGACTTGTTTCTGTAGGTATATACTTCAGGTCTTAACTGAAAGGAATAATAAGAGAATTTTGCCATCTGGAATAAAATAGTGACAAATACTACAAGACCCAAATTATGTTCATATGCATAAAGCCATGTTTCCAAATCACTATAATAATTCCTATCTCCCACCTAGGAGGCACTAAAGAATTGTTTTTAAAAGGAAAATATCAAAACAATCCGATAATTCTCCTAAATATAATCCCCATTGAAGTTGAACATATTTTATCCTTTTTTAACTAAGCTATCATTATCATTATCCAGTAAATGCCTGCAGGAACTTTAGAGCTAACAGTTTACCCTTTTCCTTTGCATGATTTAAATATGTTGTTTTATTACACATTGTTTAAATATACCCTACGTGAAGCCGACCACACACACACACACACACACACACAGCATATTTAGATAGGAATATAGGTCAAAAGGACCAAAAAATGCAAACCACAAGTCATATGAATAACGCCACCAAACTCAAGTTGACACTATTTTAGTAGCTTCAGAAACATTTGAACCTTGGCATAATTTACACCTTGAATTCAGGCAGAAATTCATTTTCTAGCCAATGGTATGATGGTGTTAGATTGGACCTCTCTGCAGACAGTTGCCTTTTTCCCCTCTGTGCAAGGCTTGCTGTTCTGAGTTCATGTGATGGCACCACCTGATGTCTAAGAGCTTTTTCCTAGATGGGTCTATGCTTCTGCTAGCCTGGTCTGATTGTTTAAAAGAAAGCCAGCATTCTTCTTGTTGCATAATCCTGCGTGTAAGAGCTGAGATGAAGTGTAGGATAGCAGAAAGAATGCGAGCTACAGAGTCACACAGTCATGGAGAGGAACTGCTGCATGGGCACTTCAAGGTCTGTGTGACTTTGAAGTAATTGGCTCCTTTGAACCCTGGTGTTATGGGACGCATTGCCCCTTCCCCCCAAATTCATATGTGGAAGCCCTGACCCCAGGATCTCAGAATGTGACCTTATTTGGAAATACAGTCTTTGTGGATGTAATTAGTTAAGATGAGGTCATTCTTGTGGGCCCCAATCCAATATAACTGGTGTCCTTATAAAAAGGGGAAATTTGGACATAGAGACAAATGTGCACAGGAGAAAAATAATATAAAGAGCTACAGAAAGAAGACAGTCATCTACAAGCCAAAAAGAAGGGCCCAGAATAGATTCTTCCCCTGCAGCCCTCAGGAGGAACCTACCCTTCTGTCAGCCTTGATTTCTGATTTCTATCCTCTGGAACTGTGGGATGATCCGTTTCTGTTGTTTGTCACCCTGTTTGTGGTACTTTGCCATGGGAGCCCTAGCAAACTAACACATCTGGTTTCCTCAAATGTCAAATCCTTCATGTAAATTAGGCGGTGCCATTACAAGGATAAAAAAATCCCATGGTAAGTACTGGAAAGAAGGCAGGTAATATATTTTGTCATGGAGGGGTATACTATTTGAAGTATTTTATCTTATTTCCTTGAATCTTGCTTCTTTCCCCAGTCAGTCAGCCAAGTAGCTATACTCTTCACTCAGGTGTTAGAAAACTGTTGGCAAGGCAGGGAACACAGGACACTGGGGGGTGTCAGTTAATAAATTGTGAAGTTCAAAAGCCTAATGCCCCCTAGGAAATTGGAATGATTCCCGCCCATAGAAAACAGGATCAGAAGAGACCTTCCTACATATAAACTAAGCTAAGAGCGGATGTAGACCCCTCTGAGTACAAAATAAGGTAGCTAAGTCATGTGTGTACATCAGTGGATCCAGCAGCAAGATGGAAGTGGCTGGTTTCACCCTATTCCCCCCACACCACCCTGATCCCAGGCCCCACTGCCTCGACTCTCCCTAGTGGGAGCAGAATGACAGACTGGGAGATCCAACTGAGGCACCTTCCTGAAACAAGTATGAAATTTCAATGTAAATGACCAGGTCAAAATCCAGATTTTAAAAGAAACTGAGAACTATGGATGGCTCTAAAACCTAACAGGAAGTTATAAAGAATCAACAGAAGGGAGATGAGGGGAAGAGGCTTCAAGAGGCTATTGGATAGAGCTGCTGCCGATGCCAAGTCCCACCTTCCCCCCAAGAGAGAGGGATAGAAAGGGCTACCTTTTCCACAGGTCTTTCGAGAGGCTTCAGAGGAAATCTTTAGTGGGCCTGGATGTGTCCCCTGGAGTTTGGAAGACCCCATGGACCGCAGCCTGGCTCCCACCCTGAAAATCCAGAGGACAACAGACCTGGGCTAGGAGCAGCTCTGCAATCTGAGAAGTGCCCGCAGCCTCTCCCTCTCCTGAAGGTTCATAAGAGGCATGTTTTCCTGGAGCAGGTGTGGGCCAGGTGCGAGAGAGCCAGCCTGAAGCCCAAGAGGACCACCGGCGATATTCACGAGACACCAAATCAGAGGCCAGAGGGAACAGACTGTCTGAAACCAGGTGCTGAGTGGGGAGTAGGGTGCTGAAGGAGAAGCCCTGCCCAAGTCAGAAGAATTGAAGCTGAGTGGGTCCATCGGAGGGGCCATGAAAGTCTCCCAAAAGTGACCATCTGAGAGTCAGTGTTAAGCAGCTTCCTGGCCCAGAAAACACAAAGCCAGCTTAACATAACATCCGTTCAAGTGAGAAAAATCCCTGAGCTACTTTTCCCCTCTTCTTTCCCATGCTCCAACCCCTGAGAGTTCAGCAACAGCAACTAGGAAGTGGGATAGGAGGTGACAGGTGAAGAGAGAAAAAAAATGACAGACCTTTTCCCACTGCAGTAGTCCAACTCAAAAAAGGGCCCCAGGTCGGGGAGGGCAGATCATCTGATACTAAATTCACTTTGAAGCTATGATTATGGTGTGATATTGGACATAATCATTTCTGAATGGAGATTATTTCTGTTACTTAAAATGTCCAGAGGAACTTTATTTTAAATCTAAGAGTGAACTTATAAAGTATGGAGTCTGCCTGAGACCTAAATTTCACCCGAAGCAAGGGAATACCTGCCACCCTTCTCCAATGCATTTCAAAGAAACAGAAGGAAATGAAAAAGAAATTGTGTTTTGATTGATTTCCTAAGTTGTGCTTGTTCAAAATACGATTAAAGAAACCCCAAATATGTTGTGGGGAGACACGGGTGATGGGCAAAAAAGTTTGTTTCTTGGGTATAGTCTGAACTTCAGAAACAGCTTGGTAGTACATCCAGGACTTGAGTGGCCTTGCAAAGGATTTCGTGCCATAGCATAACACAGGAGCCACTGAATAAGAGCGGCAATACAAAAAGAAAAAAAAGGCGGGGGGGTGGGGGAGCTTTTTAATCCCAAAGAGTTTCCTCTGGGCCTGCAGCAGTGATAGCATGCCCCTATGTGCCCAAGAGGTATCTAGAAGAAACTAAGAGAAAGAGAACAGAAGATCCTCGAAGATAGATCGAGGTGTGCCTCAGCAGCGGTCCGCAAGTACTGACAAGAGATGGTAAGACAGACGTGACTAATGGAGAGATGACAGCCAAGAATTGCGATCCACCCCTCCAGAACTTGGCATCTCATAGCCTTATCCAGAACTTCAGTGCAACCTCAGGCTGCTGCCATGGTTAAGCAGAGGGTCCGAACGGCATTTACTTTCAGGTTAGCTATGGAAGAATAAAGAAAGTTACATTTCTTGCACCCACAGACAAGAGACCCACCTGCCACATTGGGGGAGGCTTGTCCAAAACTTCTGAGGATCCTCTTGAAGTATGTCTCTACACCTTGGACTGGTTAAAAAGCCTAGAAGAGAATTAGAGCTCAGTCATTTAGAGGCAGATTCACAGTGTACAGAGATGGGGTTGACTGTCTGAAGTCTTAGCTGTTTTAAGAAATACCACTGGATTGCAATAAGCTGAGTGTGACAGAATACAGTATATAGGCTACTACAGAAGCCTTAAAATCTTAAAATTCCAACCATACAGATACGGAGTGATCAGCAGAAGGAATGGAAATAGAGTGAATTTGCCTGTTTCATTTACTTTTGAAATAAAACACTCCAAATCCAGGAACAACATACAGAAAAGAGGAAATATAGTAGGGAATTTCGAGGTTTCTATCCCAGACTTGGAATTTTTTAAAGTATTCAATCTGTTTCTGACGAGAGAAGAAAAATAAACCCAGGTCAGGGAATCAATCGTGACAGGAATGGTACTGTAGACAGATTGTTCAAGGAAAAACCTTTCTGATCAGGTGACATTTGAGCAGAGATCTTGATGAAGTGAATGAGCAGGCCAGAGAAAGGAACGTTCCAGATGAGGAAATAGAAAGTACAAAGGCCCTGTGGTGAGAGCTTGCTAAGCGTGTCCAGGAACAGCAAAAAAGCCTCCGTGGCTGCCATATGATCATCTGAGGGCAGAAATGGGGGACATGAAATACTTTCCCATGGAAAGCACCAAAAAATGCTTTCAGATTTTTAATCTAGAGGCCTTTAGAGGAAATTTTGTGTATTTTTAATTAAACATTTTAATTTGAAATAATTGTAGATCCACATGCAGTTACAAAACACATACACACACACACACACAGAGAGAGAGAGAGAGAGAGAGAGAGAGAGAGAGAGAGTGAGAGCCCATGTAGCCTTTACCCAGTTCCCTCATTGTTAACAGCTTGCAAAACTATATTACATTATCACAACCACGATACTGACATTGACAGAGTCAAGATACAGAACATTTCCATCACCACAAAAATCCCTCAGGATGCCTTTTATAGCCACACTTGTTTCCGCTCCACCCCACCCCTCCTTAACCCCTGGAAACCACTGATCTGCTTACAGTTTCTATAATTTCTTCACTTCAAAAATATTACAAAAATGAAATCATACACTCAACAGAACTTTCTAAAGATTCGTCCAGGTTCATGTGTGTATCAATAGTTTATTTTTGTTGCTGAATAGTGTTCTACGGTATGGATTGTTTAATCATTTATTGAAGGACACTGAGTTGTTTCAAGTTTGAGATTAATTCACGCCAGTCGGAATGGCAATTATTAAAAAGTTAGGAAACAACAGATGCTGGTGAGGCTGGGGAGAAATAAGAATGCTTTTACACTGTTGGTGAGAATGTAAATTAATTCAACCATCGTGGAAGACAGTATGGCGATTCCTCGAGAATCTAGAACCAGAAATACCATTTGACCCAGCAATCCCATTACTGGGTGTATACCCAAAGGATTATAAATCATTTTACTATAAAGACACATGCACACGAATGTTTATTGCAGCACTACTTACAATAGCAAAGACATGGAACCAACCCAAATGCCCATCAATGTTAGACTGGATAAAGAAAATATGGTACATATACAACATGGAATACCATGCAGCCATAAAAAGAAATGAGATAACGTCCTCTGCAGGGGCATGGATGAAGCTGAAAGCCATCATCGTCAGCAAACTAACACAGGAACAGAAAACCATACACCACATGTTCTCACTCATAAGTGGGAGTTGAACAATGAGATCACATGGACACAGAGAGGGGAACAACACACACCACCAGAAACTGTTGTGAGGTGGGGTGTGAGGGGAGGGAATTTAGAGGACAGGTCAATAAGTGGAGCAAACCACCACGGCACACGTATACCTATGTAACAAACCAGCACATTCTGCACATGTATCCCTTTTCTTTAGAAGAAATAAGAAATTGTTTGTGAAGTTTGATATTATTATGAATAAAGCCATAAACGTTTATATACAGGTTTCTGTGTGAACGTGTTTTCTTTTCTCTGAGATAAATGTCCAGGTGTGCATTGCTAGGTTACATACGGCAGATGAATGTTGTTTTTTTCTCCCCAAAATCTACCAAACTGTCTTGCAGAATTTTACATCCCCACCAACGTCTGAATGAGTCAGTTTCTGTACATCCTTGTCAGCATTTGATACTGTCACTATTTTTTATTTTGGCCTTTCTGCATTTGTCATTGATTAATGATGTTGAACATCTTTTCATGTGCTTAGTTGCTATCTGTATCTCTTCTCCCAAGAAATGTTTCTTCAGGTATTTTGTCTATTTTCTAATTGGATGTTTCTGTTTTATTATAGAGTTTTGAGAGTTTATATTCTCGATACTAGTACTTTGTCAGATATATGGTTTGCAAACACTTTTATTCCAATCTGTAGCTTGTCTTTTCATCCACTCAATAGGATCTTTCACATAGCAACATTTTTTTTTTTAAACAGGGTCTCACTCTGTTGCCTAGGTTGGAATGCAGTGGTGCAATCAAGGCTCACTGCAGCCTCAACCTCCTAGACTCTGGTGATCCTCCCACCTCAGCCTCCCACAGAGCTGGGACTACAGGCACATGCCACCATGACTGGCTAATTTTTTGTATTTTTTGTAGAGAAGGAGTTTTGCCATGTTGACCAGGCTGGTCTCCAATTCCTGAGTTCCATTGGTCTGCCTGCCTCAGCCTCCCAAAGTTCTGGGATTGCACGTTTGTGCCACAGTACCTGGCCTGAAATAGCAAAAATGTTCATTTTAATGAAGTCCAGTTTATCAACTTTTCCTCCAGCTTTTGGTATAAAATCTAAAAATGCTTTGTCTAGCCCTAGATCCTGAAGATTTTTTGCCCCTAGAAGTAGTATAGTTTTGAGTTTTACATTTAAGTCTGTGGTCTATTTTGAGTTACTTTTTGTATAAGTTATAAGACTTAGGTCAAGGGGTTTTGTTTGTTTGTTTTGCCTATGAATGTCCAAATCATTCCAAGAATGAACTGTTGAAAAGGTGTTTTTTTTCTGTTGAATTGCTTTTGCACTTTCGTCAAAAATTGGTTTGATATGTTGTGAGTCAATTTCTGGCTTCTCTGTATATCAATGGCTTCCTCCATTGATGTAAGTGTTTATCCCTCTGCAAATTTCACAGAGTGTTGATTATTACAGTTATACAATAAATTTAGGAATTGGGTAGATTACTCCCTTTATTCTTCTATTTCAAAGTTCTTTTAGCTATTCTAATTGCTTTGCTTTTCAGCTGAAATTTCAATATAAATTTTTCTTCTCTGTATTTATAAAAAACCTTGTTGAGATTTTGATAGTAATTGTGTTAAGCCTGTGTGTCAGTTTGAGGAGAACTGCCATCTTTGCCATATTGAGTGTTCAGTCCATGAACATGATATAGTTATTTATTTAGATCTTCCTTCAGCATTGTGTGGCTTGCGGCATACACATCCTTTAATGTGTTTTGTTAGATTTATTCCTAAGTATTTCATTTTCTGAGTGACTATAAATAGTACTGCCTTTTAAATTTTGATGTTCAGCCATTCATTGCTAGTATTAATATATACAAATATAACTGACTTTTGTATGTTTATCATATATCTTGCTACCTTGCTAAACTCAAATCAGTTTTGGGAGTTAGTTTTTCTTTTTTTTTTTAAATGTTCCATGAGATTTTCCACATAAACAATGACATCAAATGAAAAATAGGGAGAGTTTTATTTTGTCCTTTAAAATCCATATGCTTTTCATTACAAATTTTTGCCTTTTTGTATTGGCAAGAAATTCCAGCACTATGTTGAAAAAGGGTCAAGAGTAGACATCCCTTGACCTTGTTCCTGATCTAAGAGGAAACACTCACATCTTTCATCATTAAGTATAATGCTAGCTGTAGATGTTTTATAGATGCTCCATGTCAAGTTGAGAAAGTTTTCTATCTCAATTTTTCTGAGAGTTTTTCTCATAAATGACTGTGGAATTTTGTCAGTGCACTTTTTGCATGAATTGATAGCACTGTGTGATGTTTCTTCTTTAGGTTGTTAACACACTGAATTGCACTGATGTTTTTTCATATACTGAACCAGCCTTGAGTCCCTTGAAATAAACCCCCCTTTGGTCATGATGTATAATGCGGTTCTTTGTACATATTGCTGAATTCTATTTGCTAATATTTTGTTAATATTTTTTGTACCTGTATTTATGGGGGATATTGGTCTCATCTCTTTTTTTGTACTTTGTTTTAGTATGTGGGTAATACTACTTTCATAAAATGAATGGTTTTCTCGGGGAGACTGTTTATAATATACATTGTAAATAATCCGTGGGTAACAAAGGAAGTGTCAAAGGCCATAAAAAATATATTGAACTGAATGACAATAAAAATACAACGTGTAAAAATTTGTGGATCACGGCTAAAGCAATTCTGGTTTCAATCCCTCTTTAAATATTTGGTAGAATTATCTAGTAAAACCATCTGAAGAATACTTTTTTTGAAAGTTTGTTAAGTTACAGATTAAATTCCCTTAACTGTTATAAGCCTATTAAAATTATCTAATTATGGGTGAGTTACAGCACTTCATGTTTTTTGAGGACTGGGTCCATTTCATTTAAGTTGTGAATTTATGTGTGTAGAGTTGTTTGTAGTAGTCCCATATTATCCTTTTGCTGTCTGCAGAGTCTGCAGTGATATATCCCTTTTCATGACTGATATCGATAACTTGTGTTTTTTCTCTTTTTATTCTGTTAGTTTTACTAGCGGTTTGTCAATTTTACTGATCTTCTAAAGTAACCTGAATTTTTTCATGGATTGTTTTCCTGTTTTCAATTTTATTGACTTTTGTTCTTAATATTATTTCCTTTCTTCTGCTTGCTTTGGATATTTACGGCTCTTCTTTAGGTTCCTGAACTGTGAACTTAGGTTACTGATTTGAGACTTTTCCTCTTTTCTAATGTACGTGTGTGGTATGCCATAAACTTCCCTCTCAGAATTGCTTTAGCCATCATCCACAAATTTTTACCTGGTGTGTTTTTACTGTCATTCAGTTCAGTATACTTTTTATGGCCCTTAAGACTTCCTTTGTTACCCATGGATTATTTACATTGTATATTACTCAGTTTCCAAGGGTTCAGAAATTTTCCTGTTCTCTTTGTTATTGATTTCTAATTTGATTCCACGGTGGTCAAAAAATATATCCCATATGATTTTAGTTCTTTTAAATTTACTGAAATTTGTTTTCTGGCCCAGGATATGATCTATCTTGGTATATGTTCCATGGGCACACGAAAAGAATGTGTGTGCTGCTGCTGTTGGCTTTCAATTAGATTTTGTTGGTTACTAATGTTGAGTTCATCTATATCCTTGCTGATTGTCTAGTTTTTTTTTTTTACAAAGTGATTAAATCTGGGTGCTTGAATCCTCAAATAATATTGTGAATTTGTCTATATCTCTTTTCAATTTTATCAGTTTTTGCTTCACATATTTTGCAGCTCAGTTATTTAGTACATACACATTTAGAATTGTCATGTCTTTTTGGTGGAGTAATGTCTTAATAATTATATAATATCCCACTCTGTCACTAGTAATTTTCTTTGCTCAAAAGAATATTATATCGATACTAACACAGCAACTCCCACTTTCTTTGTATTAATGTTTGCATGATACATATTTTTCTATTTTTTTCTTTCAAGCTGCCCACATTGTTATATAAGGTCACAGGTGAATCAGTGACAGGGCTGGGTGACCAACGAGATCTGAGGACAATGAACTACACAATGAGAAATAAAAATATTAACTTTTTATCTTAAGTGTGTCAACAGTCTGCTTTGAAATGCAGTTATGCTTCATTTCCTTAAGGAAGGCAAAATAAGAACATGGCAGATGGAATATTATCACTCATCTACATTGGAATTTAACCAGGACACTGGGGTTTAAACTTGCCCACTTGCCAAAAGCAGCAATAGATACCAAATAAATGGCCCAGTCATCGATATTATTGCAGACACTAGCCCACAAGAGGTTCCAAACGTGAAATTCTAAGAGTGACCATGTCCTTTTTCACTGCGTATCAATGATTTCTTTTCTATCTATCCAGGCTGCCACAGAGTGGCAAATTTGAAGGACACAGGCATATATTCCACATTATGCAGTTTTGCTCACTTTAGATGTAAAAACACTTGAGTGTGTGCAAAAGAGACTGTCCTCAATTCCCAAAATATTTTCTATATTCCCTGATTCATTTTATGAAGGATCAAACCTCTAGCTTGTAGCTCTGAGTGATAGACTTCCCCTTTTAGTCATGAAATCTTCTATGATCCAAACTGAAGGAAAAAATTCTTGTTCGTCTCCCATTTATATTCACAGTCAGATACTATAATTAAATAATAGAGTTTCATTTACTTGGGCTCAAATCCATTAATTTTTTTTCTTATTTTTACTCATCTCTTTTCTCTGAAACATATCCCAGTATTATTATTATCCTTGAGCACACAAATACACAGATCTGTGAATCTATAATGAGATCTTCCTATTTTTTTAGACTAAATTTTGCTTTGGTTAAATGTCTAAATTGCCTCTACTTAGATGCTGCCTAAATATGAACAAATAGTGGATCCCACTGGGGGAAAAAAAAGTCAGCTTTGAAGAGCTGACCTCCTAGCCAAGTTCATGCATTGTTTATACGCCAGGGAAAAAGTTGGTTCACAGGCTAACTTGGGGTCCTTGGTCTGCTGCCAGCAGAGGGTGAATGTGCTAATACTCTGCATCAAAGTGCAAGTTCAAATGTCCTTCCATTCCAGCCCCGTGTACTGGTCAAAGGATAAAGCATCGTTAAGCGTCATGTCCAGAGACAGCCATCTGCCTGCCTCGCACCCAGAGGTGCCACATGTGATGACGGACAGGAAAAGAGAAAGGAAGTGAAGGTGCCAAACACTCCAATAGGGAAGTATCTGAATTAGAAAGAAAAACTAAGCTCGACAGCTGCCACTGAGTCCAACTCTTTAACCAGACAGAACTACCACACTCTTAGAATGTTGTTTTTAGGAAAAGAGAGGAAGCTTGCAGAATTTGTATTCCCACGTCCAATGCTGTCCTCTCACCACATGCCTATGAAACTCCCCTGTCAACAGAGCTTTTACCCTTGTCTTTTTCTCCTTTTCAGAATTTCTACTCCAAATCCCCAGCACACTTAGAGCAGTGATCTCAGAGGCATTTCTATAGCCAATGCAAATTATATTTCTTTGTTTGCCTCCTAGAGATGAGATGGGAAAGGGAAAGACATCTAAAAGCCCCAAAGTAGCAACTCAAACCAAAACAGAGGACGAAAGCTCATAACATTTTTCACTAGTTTGCTGTGTAAATCCCCCCCTGCTAATTTAGAAAAGCCTTTGTGGTTTTTAATATTAAAAAGTAAAATGGATATATCCCTCTGCTGATGTTCATGAACTAAAGGTAGTTATACTTACTCTGCCAGTTAAAAAGCATAGGTGAACACACCAAATCCCTTCAGGACAGACCATAAACTGTAAACAGGAAGAGAGTCTATTAATCCATTTTTTGTTGTTAATAGACCACATTTTTATATAAGAAGACTTGTTCCTCTTTCCAGCCATGGTACCGCATGGAGCCAATGTAAACTCTGAGATAACTGACATCTAGTTTGAATAAAAGCACATAATATTTTAATGCTTTTTTTATACATATAAAGCCATTATTCCTGATTAGAAGCAAAAATCCTGAGAATACGTCATATTCTTATTCCCCTAAATCCCAAATTAGGCCCCTCAGCTGATAAAGAATGAATGGATAAAGACAGCAAGATCAACATACCAATTTGTGAGTTAGGCTGGTAAATTTTGCTTCATCCTAAAGCTCTTAGCCCAAACTGAAAGTACACAGTAACAGTCAACATTCAAGCCCCCTCTATAAGTAAGATGAAAATCCACATCCTAATATTACTGTCATAGACAGTCTCAACCCATCTCTGAGTATGAAGTCAAATGAAATCCACACGTAGTACTGTTGAGCAATCTCTGTAACGTACTTTGTTAGATGGGGTGGAGAAAACAAAGTCATTAAAACTTGGTAATAAAGAAGCTGTGATCTAACTACATCAAAGTTGGAAAAGTCATTAGCAGAGAAAGAAGTAAAATGAGGATGCATTCCAGAATGACAGGAAAGCAGCTTAACAACAAAACATAGGTTGTCCGTCAATATATGAAAAATTACATAGCGCCAAAGATTCAGTAACATCGAGACTTACAGAAAACTTATCTTGGACATTGAAATTCTTGGATCACAAGGAGAGAAACAGGAAGTCTTGGAGCTGCAGTGAGACAGTGGGTGGTCTCTCCTGGGTACTGAAAGGGCAAGAAGAACCTGAAGAACAGGGCCTGCTGGCAGGCCCAAGCAAGAGCGGGGCAGGCCCGGGATTTTTGAAAGAAGCCAGAGATAACAGGACTTGTACATTTTCAACTCAGGAGTTCTAGAGAAGCAGGTCTTCAGCATCTATAGCTCGGTCAGTCCTGGTTTATTATCCCCAGGGTGACCAAATGTCTCTCTACTGAGAGATCTTGGACTAGCCCATGTCACATACCCATGAATCTCCAGCTTGTTATATCCAGTCACTTCCTCAGGCAATGGAGGGAGATTTCACAGACTGACCAACCCAGTTTTCCTCTACCAGTATCTCGGTATCAGCAAACTAACATCTGAAATGTCGTTGTTGAAGCCACAAGAGCTATGAATGTATTCAAAAGCAAAGACCTGGGTAAGGAAACATGGTGACTGAAAAATAACCTCAGGAAAGTAAATCCAGTCACTCAACTAACATGTAAAAATATGAGCTAATGTTTCAATTCCTGATTTGGTAGAAAAGATGAGATTATATGAGGAACTAGAGGCACTGAGTATTCTCAAGAGGGCTGCTACTGAAAATACACACAACAAGGTCCACACAGTTGAAGTTATTTGTACTTTGAGCAATGATACTCAAACACAGTTTGAATACAATATTACAATGTAGCAAAATTGTTACTAGCAAAACTCTGAAATTAGGATGAGTAAAATCTCCCTAGCTGAGTGATCTTGGGCATGTTCCTTAATCTCTAAATCCAGGTCTGATCTGTCAATTTGAATTAATGCTAACCAGAATAATTGTCTACTCAGCAGCTCATTGAGAAACAATGCTGCTTGACTTTCAGACTTCATGGTTCAGGTGGAGTTGGCCTGTGTTTCCTCCAGCTGCACTGTAGGGGTGACTGCTCAGATCTTGGCTATCAGTAACATGCTCTGGCAAGCCACATGAGGCTCCCCAACACCCTAAACATTGTTACAACTTTCTCTTCCTCTGTTTCTCATTGGGGTTATTGAGGACCATTCCAACCTGGAACTGCCCATTTGTGTAGCGATTCTTCCTCCTGATCAAGCCACCTAAGAACGCAAAGCTACAAGACTGGATAGAGTGAGAAACTGATGCCTGGAGACATCCTGTGAGCTTAAAGACTGTTACCCAGTGTTACCACGAGAATCCATTTCTGGGTTCTCCTATTTCGAGGCAGGTTTTTGTCTAACCTGGCACATGGAGTTTTTGTATGTATATGTGAGGAAGAAATGAGATAATGCTTGTAAAGTATTTGTTACTGCACTGGGCATATAGCAAGTGCTTAATAAGTGTGAGCTATTTTTATGTCCAGAAGGAAAGACTCTTTATACTTCCCTGTCCAAGATGATGCCATGAAAGATGGATAATTTTCATGAGATTCAAGGGTCTCTACCTTCAAAAAGATCATCATCTATCACGTACGATGTTAAGAACAGCTCAACGACATAAAGTAGAATTCCCAAAAGGTGACAGATGATTTAAGTGACAACTGAACTGAACAGAATATATTTAAAGGTCACTAGAGGAAAGACCCTCAGGCAGAGCAGGTTGTTGAAGGGCTTCACAGAAGTAATCATTGAGTTGGGTTTTTAGGAACAGGAATAATCTGGAAGCCTGGAGAAAAGGACAGACAATACATTTAGCCATGGGTCAAGAAAAACATGGTGGTGGTGCTACAGCCAGGACACTCTTTGACCTGGCACACAGGGTATGTGAGAAGAAGCCAGGGAAGAACAGCTGGAACAAAATTTTCAATGCAAATGACATGTTTTAAGGGCAAGTTTAATCATATTTCACAGAAGCTGGTTTTCACTGAGCTCATTCAGAGGTATAAACGGTTGACACTAGGTACTCATGTAATTCATACTCAGTGAAATTCTAAAAATAATAAAAATCAGAGGAATGGTTTCAAAGATTTTTACAACTAAATTAGACATCTTTGGATGTTTTATATCATCTTGGTGGGTTTTTTTTTTTTTTCTTTCCTTTCTCTTATTCCAACTGTCATGGTTCATTATTTACTCTCACACTGCAGCCAAACAAATAAAAATACATTCACAATGAGCCCTAAGACACAGTGTAATAGATAATATTGTGGTTTTCTTCTCAATATCCCTTTCATTCCTTCCTCAGTATGTAAGAGCTATGCAGTTTGAGGGACTGACTCCAAACCCTGAAGTAGGTTCTGCTAAGTTTAAGGCAACCATGGTAATCCCATCCTCCTTGCCAGTGATTGGTTGTAAATCCAGGCCTAAGCCATTCTATAAATAGCAATCACTTGGAAATGAGGTTTGGATCCAGGAAAGGGCATATGACACTACGTGGGCCAAGGAAACATGAATGAGATTTGCTTCTGGAAAACATTCCCTTACTGTTAAAGAGAGTCATTGGAAGAGATGGTCTCTTTCCCAAACTCTGTGGTCATCAGACCTGGAACTGCAGAGGCTATCTGCATCCAATTCAAGAATATTGCTGATATACAGAGGAGAACAGAAATTAGGAATTGCAGAGACAAGGAGCTGAAAGCACTGGAAAAGGCCAGCCCAATAATCTGCCCCGTCTTTAATGTCTGGCTATGTGAAATATTACCTTTATTATTAAATCGGTTTGACTCTTTTTCAAAAAAAAACTCAATTTCTTCTAAAACTACCTTAATGACTCAGTAAATTTGTGATCTAATAATATATCGAATTTTACTGCTCTCTGATTTGTCTTAGAGCTCCCAGAAGAAGACTACAAAAAGTGGGAATCAGGGCTGGTGAACAGGTATGTATCTGAAAGCACTAGTCCAGGTTGATCCATTTCAGATCAGTAGAACATCATTCTCTGAAAAGATGGAGTAGTTGTCAGAGTTACCTAGATTGGCCCAGAAATTTCTGTCAAAAGAGGACCCTCCAAAATTATAGCACAACAAATGTTGTGTGTTTTTTTCTTTCATGAACACAAAACACTGGATCCCACATCTCCACTAGAGTCCTCATTCCTCCTACGTAGCTCCTAAGAGAAGGGGCATTTTATTATATTTTTTAAGACAGAGTCTCGCTCTGTCACCAAGGCAGTACACTGAAGTACAGTGGCACCATCTCAGCTCACTGCAACCTCCATCTCCCAGGTTAAGCAACTCTCCTGCCTCAGCCTTACGAGTAGCCGAGATTACAGATGCACACCACCATGCCAGGCTAATTTTTTTGTATTTTAGTAGAGATGGGGTTTCACCAGGTTTTGCCAGGCTGGTCTCAAACTCCTTACCTCAAGTGATCTGCCTACCTTGGCCTACCAAAGTGCTGTGATTACAGATGTGAGCCGCCATGCCCAGTCGAGTAGGGGCATTTTATTCCCTAGTCATATTAGTGAAAAGAGTTCCTGATAGATGAAGTCTAGACTCAAAAGAGTTTTCTGAACAAGCAAATGTTACAGACTCTAAAACTTTCTATGTTTCATCACCAATCATCATTTAGGGGTACACTCTCTAAGAGTGCAATTAACCATTTTGTCCAATTCTGCTATAGATTATGTGAGCTCAGGAAAATGATGATAGCTATGCTGTGCTAGTGCCTACTCCCTTATTTCTAAAAAGTAATTTTAAATGTTTAACCACAGAATGTATACACTTACATAAAGGTAATATCTAGAATGTATATGAAAACTTCCAAGGGAGTTACTATAGAAGATAAACATTGGCAACTAGTGATTAAAATAAAACAATGCACATCAAACTGAAATACCATGCTAAAAAAAAGTGAAACTCTATAGATAAGAGATTGTAGAAACAGTAACTTGTAGTAAATTTGATCACCACTCACTAAAAGAGAGCCAAAGATAAACTGTGAAAGAAGACTCTGCTATAGTATTAAGCCAAAAAATGCTAAGATCAGAAACTGCATAACTGTATACATTATGGCTGATAACTAAGAGATGATACTTTTCCATGCTTGAGGTGTCCTCTAAAAATATCAGTAAAACTTCTAACAGGCCTCACATGTACTAACATGATTTTAAATACTTTTATTTTGACATTAAATTTGGTAGTCCAAACTTAATACGTATTAGAGCTGAAAACTTTAAGCACATACAATAGCTCTGTCTATTTAGGCCTATAAATAGACAGAGCTATTGACAATGAACATACCTAGTATCCAGAAAACAGGGCTTCTTGGAGACATAGATGAACAGGCTATGTACAGATGAGCTTAGAACATCTTAATGTACCCAGTACACACGAAGCTATCAAAGATAACTACAGCCATGTCAAAATACTCAAAAGCCAACTTGAAAGGGTTCCCATTGTCCAAAGATGAGACCATTTGAGCCTCAAAGGATAAGGATTACAATATATCTAACCTACCTTATATGCTTACATTCATGAATTCACGATGATATTTAAAAGGAATTACTTGATTACCTTCTGAGGATGACAGGAAGCTAATTCATTTTGAGAAGTGGAAAAATAAAAAGATACAATGTATTATTTATCCTGTCTTTCCTATATGAACTGTACAACTTGGTAACCAAATAGTAGACTGGGAAGTAGCTGTCATTTTATAAAATTATCCCAGTTAGTACATGAAAACAAGATAATATAATTAAGTTATTTCTACTTTGCAATCCCTAATAAATTAATGAATCCAAGTAATGAGTATTGATAACTAATATAAAAAAAGAGTCATAATTGCATCACTTCTTATAGTCTTACAAAAGGATCAAACTTATCTGATCAAGTCTCTGGAACCAGCTGCCAGTTTTTCAGAAAATACGAAGGACAGAAGAACATGCTACACCACACCATGAGTATGCAACCAACAAAATCCATACCATGGGAAATTTTTTAGGTCAAACAACTTGGATTCTTCAGCAGATATATTGTAAGGAAAAGAAAGAAATGGAAGGGGTCCTATAGACTATAAAAGACTTCAAGGACATATCAAGAATTTTTAATGGACAAAACTCATTATATTCATAATTGGATCATAAAACATAATGGAATGCAAGGACTGATTACTATGAAAGTTCAGATGATTATTTCTAGAGAAAGAGGTGAGTCTCTGAGTAGGATGGTACCCATGGAGAGGCTTCTGGGATTGTTTACAACTTCTATTTCTTGACCTGGATGGTGGTTACAAGACTGTTTACCTTATAATGAATCACCACGGCATATATTTGTTTGATGTGGTCTTTAATATGTTCATTATAATGTGCGAAATAAAGAAAAAATGAAAAAGGAAAAAAGTAGGATGGTATGTTATACACTTGTATGTCAGTAATTCATTTGTTACTAGCAGTGAAAATAGTTTCATGATTGTCAATCATAATAGACACTAAACAAGTAATATCCTTAAACAATATACTTCCATACTTATAAGAATAATGCTCTTATACTGTTTAATCAAAATATTAGGGACATCCTTTCTTTACCTGACCGGTACTCTCTTTGGTGGTTTTTACTTTTAATACCTCTCTCAGGGATACAGTTATCATGCTGTTTTACCTAGTGGTAAAAGATTCCTCTGCTCTCAGTTCAAACACATTCCTGTTCTCTTCTTGTTTGCTACCCAATAAAAGTCAAATATGATACAAACTTTTGTAACTGTTGCTAAATGCCTATTAGCTCCAAATATTCTGCTTTGTTTACAAAGATAATGGCACACTCATTTTATTAAAAATGTCTCATTTTCCTTTATATATCCTACCAGAATTAGTTGAAGAACAGACTGATTCTAATGTTTTGTTCTTTTGCAAATCAAATAACCCCCTTTCCAACCCGGGAAACTATTAGCAGTATTTAATATCACCAGCCCTCATCAAACCTGGACAAAGGGCATTCTTTCTGCAATGTTTGTCATTAATGCAGGTTGGCCACAGCTGCAGTTTAAAAGCTGACTATAATCCCATCTGTAAAGGTTGACTGCACAGTGACCTTGGTCAAGGTAAAACCTGTTCCATAAAACCCAAGAATAGCAAGGTGCGTGGAAGTCTAGACAAATGGGTGCATCGATGACTAGGAGGAAAATGCTTATTGTTCTTAATCAAAGCCATTCATTACACTCCTTGCTGTAGTTTCACCCACACATCATGAGTAGTGTCTCATATTTCAAAGGCATTCTCAGTAAGTAGAATAAATCAATACTGGATATGATCAACATTACTAATATTGATCAATATCTGCTTCTCTTCTACATTTCCCATCCCAAGGAAAACTAGGAGGGACCATATGAGTAATTCTATCAAAAACAAATATGAGAAGTGATGTTTGTCAGTTCTGGAATAAAGCATTTAATTCCCAGTGCTCAACTCTGCAGCCCTCTCTTCCCCAGCCTGGGAGATCATGGAAGCAGGTATAGAAAAAGTCTAGAAAGCTGAGTCATCATATGTAGGATAACTGACCTGCAGAGTCACCTGAACCCATAACAAAACTTGTAGATGAAATTTTAGGGTTGTTTGCAACAGTTTCATAACTTATTCTAACCCAAATGATGTGTGGGAATTCTGTATGTTTCCAAAAATCCTTTCCACAGAGATCTATTAAAAGTTGCCTACATATATTGATTGCTTGAGGCCAACCAAATTAGTTGAATTATAAAAAGGTAACAATTTAGAATATTTTCAACCAGGCACAGTGGCTCACACCTGTAATCCTAGTACTTTGGGAGGCCAAGGAGGGAAGATTGCTTGAGCTCAGGAGTTTGAGACTAGCCTAGGCAACACAGTGAGATCCCATTCCTACAAAAAAATTAAAAATTAGCCAAGTGTGATGGCACATGCCTATAGTTCCAGCTGCTCAGGAGGCTGAGGTAGAAGAACCACTTGAGTCTGGAAGATCGAGGCTGTAGTGAGCTATGATGGCACCACTACACTCCAGCCTGGGTGACAGAGTGACACTGTCTCAAAACAACAACAATAAAATAAAACAACCAAACAAAAAGAATATTTTCAGGATTGTGAATTGCTTGAAAATGTTATCAATATTTGGTAAACTATGGCTAATATCAGAAAAAAATCTGTACTCCTATCAACAGAAATATATTCTAAGACTTCCCTACCAAACAAAGAAAGGCATAAATGTAACATGCAATCACCTCACTGAGCCCAGCTCTACCTTAAGAACTGTGGAAGGACATAAGGTAAAGAGCAGTTGTTGGTGACATTTACAAAGTCTCAAGTCTCAATTGATTCTGAAATAAACTGATAAGGCTTATATTTTCTTGACCTCCTAATCCTTGGAACCAAAAGTACTTGGTAAATGAAATTTGTCTTTTGTGATTTCCTCAAATCTACTTTCTATGATTAATCTACTATACACTATCAAAGAGTATTAAAACTATAGAACGTCCATGTGAGATTTTAATAAGGCTCAAAGACGCTTTTTCATGCTTTCTCTATGTAGGAATACTACAGAATTTTTACATCTGTATTATTCCTTCTACACAGAGCATTTCATATAATAAAGTATGTAGAAATCATACAACATTCCCAGGAAATATAATCGTCTTTTACCCAAAGCCTCAGCAGTCAACATTTTAAAATGCCATTGCTGGCTGAACACACAGGTATTTACCTGGGTCATGAACTAAAATGGCAAATGTCCCAAATATTTCTATTCATCTGATGGGTACCACAGGAGCCTCAATGGACATGGTGGTGACTGCAGTGTATGGACTATTGATCTGAGTATGGCTGAGGACAAATGGAATCATTTCCTCAGTCACAAAGGTGTCCTAGGAGGTCTGCTAGCCCGAAATGACCTGTTGGCTTTGAGACGCATAGGCACCACTGGACACTGCACAGCAATGACAGAGCTGCATGGAACGTGGAGATAAGGGCTCCAGCATGCATCTTTGGCAGAAAAATTCACTCCATTTCAATTTTTTAAATAAAAATGACAGTGGGCAATAATCATATAATTTAATTATTCCTTTGGGTTCCACATAAAGCTCAAAGAATATAAAATCACCAACCACTGATCTAGTACCTGTGGCAGCTGAAAAATATTATAGTGGAATTTCAGGGGCAAAGAGTGAAATGAGCATCTCCAAATTGTTTAGAAAAAGATCTTCAGTCTAAGGAGAAATGACGGCACAGCTTTAAGAATAGATAAAGGACTGCCTGAAGGATCTGTCTAGCTTCCTTAGTTTTTTAAAAGTAATACCTTCATTTGCATAGTAATAACCCAATTATTGTAAGATTAGGTGACAGGAATCTCATTATTGCTATTTCCACAAAACAGTCGATATTCTATTCAATATCTTTTAATGTTACACACCTTAAAACATAATTATTCAATATACCCTCATTCATCTTTAATGTAATTTTCTTTTTTGAAAACCTTGCCATAATTGTTAGTTTTTACGGCATATACTAGTGTTTAAACAAGCACTTTTCCCCCGCAGGCTGCTATGAGAACAAGCAAAAGCAACCAACAGCCTGGGGGCACTTCTCTTCCCCCCAACCCCTCAAGTTACTAGTAAGTTCACGAAAAGATCAAACTCACACACAGGACTGCTAAAAATCTGTTGTAACGACCTCTGCCCTCTTCCCAACACTATAGTTTCCCCTCCTTTTCTGTCACTTCATGCTCCACAAAAGATGCTTCCATAATGAATTTTGATCTTAAGGCAACTCTGAAAGTGTTAGCAAATACATTCTGTTAAATTTCAAATTGTATGATCTGGGCTGTTTGTGAGTTTTTTTTTGGGGGGGGAGGGGTGGGGGGGTGGCTGTTTTTCCCCGTAGACCACATTGTAATACACATACACACACAAAAAAATCCTTCTGAGACAGCTGACATACTGGGGAGACCATCTGCCTGCCATAGGTTTACCTGCCATAGGCTTTTACAGTTTCAATTACAAGATAATCAGTATGATAAGTGGCTGGTTACCAGATTAACGGTGGAAACAAAGCAAGGAAATAAGGGGGAGAGAGATAGGACTGCCTACATCAAGAGACTGCAGAGCCATACATGCTATTACTTCAGAATGATATCAGAATTAATGTAGAGTGAAAACAGCAGTTAGATTTTGTCATGGGAGGAAACAACATCAAAGGACTGTGGTTTGGAATCTGGGGCTAACACTCCTTAACTGTGGCCCTAGGGACTATGTCTTCTTCATGATGTTAACTCTCTCTACTTTGTGAATGAACACTCATTAATCATAGGTATAACAATTAATCTGCAGAAAGAGACACTATGCTTCTTACTCAACACCAACTAAGTTTCCTCAGGATTTCATCGAATCCCCAGCAAGATTCATTGGCATTTTCTAAATGACCTACGAAACTTCAGCAGGCATCAGATGCTCCTAAGAGCCCACCTGACGACAAGCTCACCGCTGCATACCCAAACCATCAAAACCACACTTCACTCTTCCCAGGCCTGATCTTTGGAAGAGATTGCAAAGGTGGCCTAACATTACTTGTTTGCATGCTTAATGAATTTTGGGGGGTATTGACTGTAGTTTGTAATTTTTTTTACAACAATCGGGAAACCGCCATTCTTTAAAATGAGTGTAGTTGCTGTAGACAATTTTCCCCCAAATAGAAAATGTAAAAGAATATTTCTGATTTAGTAAGGCTTTTACTGGAATTAAGTTGGGTGGTTTATGTCTTCCAAGTCACTGAGCTGTTCCACAGAAACTACACATAGCAACAAGGACATGAGTCAGACATTTGGTGCAAACCTCTTCTTACAGAGAAAAATAAACTCACAGGGCACACTGTGAGTAAAGGTCACCAGGTCACAGTCCGTGGCTAAGGCAGAATTAGAATTCAGGTCTCCAAACATTTACTGAAAAGCTCTTGCAATTTCCTCTTCCACTTCACCTAAATCCCAGACTTCATGGAAAGAATGGCAGCTGCGCTCCATTGATTGAGTGCGGTTATATGTTTAGCCCTCAGTGAGGAACACTACCAAGGAATGGTCAATCAAAAAAAGCAAAAGAGCAATAATTGAAGTCATCATTATAGACAAGGCACAGTGGCTCATGCCTGTAATCCCAGCACTTTGGGAGGCCAAGGTGGGTGGATCACTGGAGGATAGGAGGCAGAGGTTGCAGTGAGCTGAGATTGTACCACTGCACTCCAGCCTGGGGGAAAGAGCAAGACTCTGTCTCAAAAAACAAAACAAAACAAACAAACAAACAAAAAACAAAAAACACCACATGTTCTCACTCACAGGTGGGAATTGAACAATGAGAATACTTGGACACAGGGCAGGGAACATCACACAC
>NW_012119044.1:696727-731964 GCF_000951035.1 Colobus angolensis palliatus | reverse complement strand
ATAGCATTAGGAGAAATACCTAATGTAGATGACGAGTTGATGGGTGCAGCAAACCAACATGGCACATATATACCTATGTAACAAACCTGCACGTTGTGCACATGTACCCTAAAACTTAAAGTATAATTTTAAAGTCATAATTACACACTAAGTATCAGACAACGTACTGTTTCATATTAAACATCAGAACTCACATTTACCATTGAAGAAGATGAGGTCTGAGAAGAAATTGTAGGTCAGGATTCAAAGGCAGATCTGTCTTAAAGAAAAAGCATGGAAGTTGCTGTCATAAGAACAAAGTTTACAGATACAAGTTACTTTGCTTTTTTTCTCCAGAATTTCATATCTTAGTCTTTGCTGAATGCTCCAGACACTGTCCCACAGTACACAGAAAGGTCCAGGACAAGGGTGACTGCAAACAAGTTAGAGTTGCAGTACACTACTAAGTCTCAGGTCATCTTCTCTACGGGCATATTACTTCCCTCTCTCTGGAAAGCCAAAAGCTTTTTCTCTTGTCTTTACCCCTCATTATTTATCTAGTAAACTTTGACTCATGCCGAAAACTCCTGGTCACTCATCACTCTTCAGTGAAGCCTGCCCTACTACCCAGGCACCTTCCAGCAGAGTGAATCTGCTCTCTCTCTCTGCTATTCCTGAACTTTCAAACTATATACTGCTATTAAATGCAATTATTTGTTTACATGCCATCTCACTTGAGGAAGTCTCCTTGTGGAATGGGTTCAATTCATCTTAATATCCACAGTACCTATTAGTGATATACCTGAAACAGGTGTTTTATAAATATTCAACCATTATTGAACTAAAGATACTTGTCAAACCTTAGAGCAATGGTTACATTCTATCTGGCATGAAAAGTTTCTGTTTATGTCTTTTCTGTGTAAGAAAGAGTTCTTTGAAAGAACCAGGTCTTATTCCCCCCGACCAGCACCAAGAAGAGTGCCTCACAGACGCTAAGTGTCTCAGAATTGCTGGTAGATGTAAATTACTTATTTAATGGGGTGGGAGTGTAAATAACTAAAATATTACAAGTTTCTTTAAACCTAGTTGAAGATAATAGCAAATTTTTCTCTTCTTGAGTCACCTTCAAAGCATGGAATTATAGCACATGAGAGATAGAATAAATGCACTGTAGCTAAAAATTAGATGGCTGAATCCATGGCTAAAATGCTGCTTTTCTTCAGGATTAATTGAGTGCAATCTTTTATCTGTTTCTATTCAGCATATGTAGTATATATCGGCTATGCATCTGAGGACAGCTGCCATTCTATTTACAGCATTATCTAAAAATGGCAACATTAAATCCATCTTCCATCTCTTTGAGATCTTTTTCAACCACAGAATCATCTCAGATGTTCTGCTTTTAGAGCAAAATATATGAGGTGTGAATGTGTGTAACAGTAAAAGACTAACAGGCAGAAATCTACGACGGTGGAAATATCTACCAGCGCTTGATAAAACTTTCCTCCTTCCCCTATCTCAAGAAAAGCTAGGGCAAGGAGGCTAGCAAACATCAAGGGGCAAATTAAAAAGGTAGAAAACCCTGCCCTTATACCCCCATTCAGAAGTCTAAGAACCTAAATATTGATTTTTCAGGGCTTTTGTTGCTGACTGTAGAGATTTTGAGCCTAGACTGAAAAACAAACAGCAGAGGTGTGTGCTGACAAACCTCCCAAATACTATACTGCATTCCAGATTTTTATTTTTTAGAAAGTTAAAATTAATCTTCCAGCTTTTTTAAGAAGGGAAAAAAGCTGTGACTATGCTAATTATTTATTGTGAGTCTCCATATTCTACATCTTAACACAAATCCAGTGTTGACTTCACTGAAGACCATCAAAAAAAAAAAAACACCTGAGTTTACAGCAAGAACATACAGAAATGACCTTGTTGGCCAGTCTGAACAATTTGGGAAAATGTGGACTCTTTCAATTGCTCTTCTCTTCAAAATTACAGACTCTACCTCTTCTGTTTCACCAAGCTTCAAGTCCATTTTTAAATTCAATGTGCCAACTAGACATGACAGGAAAAGAGAACAGTCCTTTCATAGCCAAGATCAACTAAACTTGGAAAAAATTAAGAGGCCATTTACATTTCTCTTTTAAAAAGCTAATTTGGCCAGATTCAGTGGCTCATACCCGTAATACCAGCACTTTGGGAAGCCTAGGCAAGAGGATCGCTTGAGCCCAGGAGTTTGGACCAGTCTGGACCACAGAGCGAGACCCTGTCTCCATAACAAAATTTAAAAATTAGGCATGGTGGCACATGCCTGTAGTCCTAGCTACTCAGGAGGCTGAGGTGGGATGACTGTTTGAGCTCCAGCCTGGGCAACAGAGACTCTGTTTCTAAAAAAGAAAAAAGAAAAAAAAAAAAGCTAATTTCCTCATCATGTTATAGTTATTATAAGTTCAGAAACCAACATTCTACAACAATTTGGCAACTTCAAGGCAGCATAGTGCACCAGTTAATGGATTAAGTATATGGGTGGGTGGAGTCTGACTGAGTTCAAATACCATTTATATCACTTATTAAGTGTGTGATCTTGGGCAAGTTATGTGATCTTGGACAAGATAAATAACCTTTCTGTGCCTTATTGCTGTGGTTGTGAGCAAGAATTAAGTCAGTAGGCACAAAGGTGTTGGAATAGTATGAAATGCTATGTAGTGGGCAATCAACTGTTATTCATTTTTATTAAAATGGTCCTTAACATTTAGTAAGTGCTCATAAATTAAAGATAAAAAATAATTGATTTCCACATTTCTCAGATGTGGATGGGGTGGGGGAAGAAGTATACAGGGAAAGCTTCCATATAAAATAAATTAAAAACAATGATTTACTTGGTGTTGCTTTCTATGCTCTTTTCCCGGAAACACACACACACACACACACACACACACACAACCATGAGCACAAAGCCCTCCAACTCAAAACTGAAGTGTTTATAAAAATGGTATGTTTTGTAGTACATTCAATATGTTCTACTCAATATCTAAAGCATAAATACACAAATGTTATTTTGTCAGTACAACTCTAAATTATTCTTATTGGGTAAACAAATGAAAAAATTAAAGGATTATAAGATAACATCCAATACAACAGGTTACATATATATGTTCATACCCTATATGACCATGTGCCTTTGGCATTTTCATCTATTCCACAGATAAGTCAAGTGAAACTCAAATTACTAGCTATCAAATTTTCAGATATAAAATTTGAATTTTTAAAGGTAAAATTAATGTTATTCCAAAAGGCAAATCCATTAGCACAGTTTTTACCTTGTTTTACTCTAAAATTTATATTACTATCATTCATTAAATCACTTTTGTAAATCTGAGGGTTATAATGTAAGTACGTACCAATAGTCTACTTGAAATGTGAAGTAAAAGTTAAAGATTTGAAACCGAAGAACAGACATGATGCTTCCTTAAAGAAAACCTATTGCATAATTTTTGCAAGATGCCAAAATCATCAGATCATTCATGTTTTTAATCTTTGGTGTCTGCTGACTGGCCAGGCTTCCAGATAATCTGTCTCCAAAGGACTATAAAGCTTTCAAAATACAGTTATGAAAGTGGTAAATCCACACTTTTATCACCACTAAGACAAGAAGGTATGTTTTCAAAAACTAGTGTAAAAATTTAACCATGACAAACTCATACTTAAGAAGATTCCAAATGTATATTTATGATATTTATGACAGTATACATATATATATATAAAATTCATTAAACTTAACAGCATCAATAAAATTGAAATGAATATTCACTCAAAACAGGGAAAAGAAACCACACACACACAAATGTAGTTATGATCTTTTTTTGAGAATAACAAGTGCACTTCCTTACAAAAACCCCAGTCCTGGGAATTAGGAGATCATTTTCTAATTTTTTTTTTCATCGTTAATGTATGAGCAACTGTATTTCCAGGACTCAAATATTCACTTGGATTATAGAGGTCAATATTGCATATCATTTATTCTCAAGAACCATTCACTAACTAAAACTTTGTACATTTTATCTCCTTTGTAGCCACAAGGAGTAACCTTATTATTCCTACCAAGATACTGGACCAGACAGTAAAGACTTGGTTCTGCCACCAGTCAATTTATGTTACAATTCTGAGCCTCAAATCTACTCATCTTTAAAATCGGAAAGTTGGACTAAATTATATCTGATGTCTTTTTATTCGTGAAAATTTTATAATTCTATCAACACTGTCCATATTGGAATTTAACCAAAATTCAGCTTTATCGCAAAAGAGATGGTCAAAATATGCCCCCCTTCCCATAGAAGAGCAAATATAAAGCAGAAGGTTGTCATATTTTTAAAGAAGACTTCATATTGATTGTTTATTGTAGATCAGGCAGTGTATATATCTGTCTGTATCTATACGTCTATACTGCAAATGATAAAACTGAGGCTCAGAGAGATTAAGGAATATACCCAAGATGAAAGAGTGAGTAAGTGATAAAACTAAGATTCAAACTCGCTCCCTTATGACTATGATGCGTGGATGCTTTCCATCCTAGCAACAAGTTTATTGAAAACCATGATACTTGACAGGCAATTCTATTACAACTATCTAGTAAATAGTCCACTGATGCTAAAGTCCCCATCATGCTCTGCATTCCCCTTTTTAGCTTTATTAAGGAAAAATTGATACCTAAAAATTGCCACACATTTGATAGATACATCATGAGTTCAGACATATGCATATACCCAAGATATCACCACCACAATCAAGAACTAAACATATCTATCACCTCCAAAAGTTTCCCTGTATTCTTTTGTGTTCTTTTGTTTTTTGATCAGAACAGTTACCGTGAGATCTACCCTCTTAACGCAGTTTAAAGTGCACAATACCACGTTGTTAAATGTAGGCAGTAAATTGCACAGTAGTTCTGTAGCACTACACATCTTGCATAGCAGAAACTTCATACCACTGAGCACATTTCTTATGCAAGTTCTACACACTGCTTGGTACCCAAGAAAGGGAATTTATATCTTTAACAGAGAAATAAAATGCAAGTATTTTATGCAAGCTGCTGACACCTGACTAAAAAGGCAAGAATTAAGTTAACTTGGTAGTTGACGATGCATTTCTTGATGATAATGGCACCTCTTGAAAATTAGTCAGCAAGATCTACAGGCTTTGGTGACAGTACACAAGCTGAGAAAGGAAACAGAACAAGCATTTTAGAGAGTTTTCCTAATAGGACTTCAGGATCTTCTCTTTCAACCATCAGAGGAAAATTATTCCACTCTTTCCATTTGGCTTAAGGTTTCCTCGCAGCCTCATGGAAGTGTAACCCCACCTCAGGAATCGCAAAGATTAGCAGACTGGGGACACTGGGCAAGCAGGCATACCCAGCTGACACCTTACTAAATATTTTCTAAATGTCCTTGGTGTATTCTGTTGTGGGTTTTAGCACAGATTGGAGGCCAAAGACCTGGATCTGAATTTTGGTTGTGCCACTTTACTGGTGCTATAAGTCTGGTCAAAATAGAAATCTCGCTGTGCTTCACATCCTTGTCCATTACAGATGGATACTTCCAGTAAGCTCATGGAGTTCTTGTGAGGAGTCAAAAAATATCTGTAAACCACTGAGCACAGTGGCTGCCATGTGAAAAGCCCCCAGTAAAAGTAACCTGTCATTATGATTATCTCAAAACAATGGGAGAGGAGATGTACATTTATAGTAACCTGCATAATAGGATACTGTCCCTAGTAACAGTTTTCTGAGGTAGTAGAAAACATTAAAAAGTTACATATGAAATCCAGGATATCAGCCGGGTGCAGTGGCTCACACCTACAATCCCAGCACTTTGGGAGACCGAGGCGGCCGATCACAAGATCAGGAGATTGAGACCATTCTGGCCAACATGGTGAAACCCTGTCTCTACTAAAAATACAAAACTTAGCTGGGTATGGTGGCACACACCTGTAATCCTAGGTACTTAGGAGGCTGAGGCAGGAGAAACCTTTGAACCCAGGAGGCGGAGATTGCAGTGAGCCAAGATTGCGCCACTGTACTTCAGCGAGACTGTCTTAAAAAATAAATAAATAAATAATAAATCTAGGATATGCATGTTTTGTTAAAGGTGTAAAATACACAAACACACACACACACACACACACACACACAGAGGGAGTATGATCCAACTCTTATTTTTTAAAAAACAAAACCATTTCTGAAGAAAAGTTTAGAAGGTCTAGATGCATGTAGCAGTGACTATTTGTGAATACAATTTTATTTGCTTCTTTTTAGCTCACCAGTGATTTCTAAATCTACAGTGATCATGTATTTTTATAACATAAGTATTTTTTATTTTGAATTTTCTTAAAATAAAGACCATATGCATGCTTCAAAAATTAAAATAAAAAACAATCTATATGAAGATAGAATTTAGCTAGTAAAATATTTAAATGCCCTGACATGATTTTATGGCTTACAGTATAAATAAAAGAGAGCTGAAAATTGAGGTGATTCTTCTCAATAGTTAAAATGTTTATATCTTTATTTTAAGCAAAATAAATGATAAAAGACATACCAGAAATTTCTATAAAAATGAACTGGAAAACTACTAAAATTGGTGTCAGTGGGACTAAAGGAAAAGTAATCTTAAGTGGACCTTTGAACACACTTTTTGAAGAAGTCAGTAAGTGACACTTCTTTTGACAAAAATTGTGGAAATTAACTTGATAAGAGCACTCACTTGATTAAAGATGAACTGTGTTTGTCTTGATTTGGGCACTACAGAGTGGTAAGGATAGACATTTGATTAAAGGTAATGGTATGGTAATTGTTATTGAATCCTTTGATGTTGTAAATGTAAAACATGCAAAGAAAACTGAGGGGGAAAAAATCACAGCAGTGGGAACTAAAGTCTATTTTGTAACCGTAACATTGAAAACATAGCAGCACTCCTCATCATCTTCCTGAACTTTTCTTGAGTGTTGGCAAGACATGAATTGTAAGTTAAAATTTGGAGTGACAGCAGTGGGAAGAGGAGAATGGATAGGGAAAGATCTCAAGGGGAATGTTAATTTGTGATCTGTATGGATCCCAGAGTTTCAGATCAACAGGGAAGATTAGAACTCTGACAGTGCCATTGGTGTAGATGAGCAGGGACAGGTGGTCACAGATACCATGAGAATGAATGGGATGGACCAGAAAGGAACACGTCAAATAGCAAGAGAGCTAGGGTTGTTCTAGGAAAAAGAGACGTTAAGGAGAGTTCAGAAATAAAAGGCCAATGGCAGTGCCTCAGGAAGAATGCTCAGGTAAGCAGAAAAGAACCAGGAGAGAGAACAATGTCTCAGAATCAAGAGAGGGGAAAGTTTCCAGAATAAGGTGTGAATCACAGTGTCAAATTCAGAGATACCAAGTCAGATGGTGCTGCAGAGGCCAGATTTGTAGATTGGGAAGTTACCAATGACCTTTACTGGGAGAGTACAAATGACATCATGAGTGGCATCATGATAACAATGGGGAAGGGAAGGAAAGAGAGAAACTGAAGAAATGATTTTAGAATTGGATTACTTTCAAGGTATTAGGGTATACAGAGAAGAGACTCATAGGGTATGACTTGAATTTATTTTGAGCTTTGTAAATATCATGGTTTGGTAAGTGCACCTGGGAAAGAAGCTTCTTCCATGGCCTATCAAATTCTCTACTGAAATACAAAAAGCTCAGTTATTACTACCACCAACTCCTGTATACCCTCTACAATCACTAGAAATGACCCCTCCCTTCTCTGTACTCCTAAAATTTTAGTCCGTGATATGATTTGGATTTTGTTCCCATCCAAATCTCATGTTGAAATGTTATTCCTAGGGCTGGAGGTAGGGCCTGCTGGGAGGTGACTGGATCACGGGGGCAGTTTCTCATGGTTTAACACCATTCCCCATGGTGCTGTCATCAAGATAGTGAGCTCTCCTGAGATCTGGTTGTTTAAAAGTGTATGACACCTCCCCACTCTCTCCCTTCCTCCTCCTCCAGCCATGTAAAGTGCTAGCTCCCCCTTTGCCTTCCACCATGACTGTAAGTTGCCTGAGGCCTCCCCAAAAGCCGAGCAGATGCTAGCTTCATGTTTCCTGTCCAGCCTGCGGAGGCATGAACCAATAAACCTATTTTCTTTATAAATTACCCTGTCTTGGTTATTTCTTTATAAGCAGTGCAAGAATGGACTAATACAGTCTGTGTCCCTCAAATATCTAGCAGAGGTATAGTTTTGCTTGCACCCTTTCTCTCCCACCGTCTCATGTAAAAGAATGCCCCTTCCTTTTGGAGAATACATTGCAGATACTTTGACTGAAACCAACCACACTTCTGCCACAAAAGAAAAGAGCACCCCATCTCCTTTGCCACAGGAAGGGCACAGAGCCCAAAGTGAGCCAGTTATAAAAAATTCCCTGGGCCTATGAGGGGAAAAAAAAGTATGCAGAGTTTTCTCTGGAGATATTAGCTAAGAGGCTGGTGTCACCTAGAATGGCTTCCACAGGAAGAAAGCTGCCTGTGCATGAAGCTAATGGAAAGGTGAGCAGAGTGGAGTGATGGGAAAATGAAGATGTACCCCTTTCTGATGGCATTAGCTGGGCCTGAAGTGTAACTCCCTGCACTTCCTAGTACATGAGCCAATAAAGTCCTTATTTTTGAAGTTATTTCAGATTGGGTCACTATCGTTTACAGTAAAAGATTTCTCACTAATAGAGTTCACACCTCACTAAGTACATGCTTTTAAATATTGCAGCAATCTGCACAAAGGAAATCTCTTTCTACTACTAGATTATACATTTCCTGAAGGCAAGAAAGACATATGTCTAGCACAACGTCCTGCGCATAGTTGAATATGTGTTCAATAAATATTTACAAAAGAAGCAAATGAGCCAAAGAAGTTATTTTGTCATAAAATCAAGACCTAAAATTAAACAACACGACAAGTGAATGAGAAAATCACAATGAATAATATACAAGCCGTAATATACCTCATTTTATTGCACTTCACTTTATTGCACTTCACAGATACTGCCGTTTTTTGTTTTGTTTTGTTTTAACAAATTGAAGGTTTGTGACAACTCTGCATCAAGCAAATATATTGACACAATTTTCCCAACAGCATGTACTCATTTTGTTTCTCTGTGTCACATATTTGGTAATTCTCACAATATTTCTAACTTTTTCATTATTATTATGTGTGTTATGGGGGCCAAGATCAGTGATCTTTGATGTTATTGTTGCAAGTGTTCCAGGATGCAACAAAGCAAGCCCATATAAGAAGGCAAACTTAATTGATAAATATTGTGTGTGCTCTCTCTGCTCCACTGAGCGGCCATTCCCCCATTTCTCTTCCTCTTCTTGGGCCTTTTTATTCCCCAAAACGCAATAATATTGAAGTCAGGCCAGTTCATAACCCTACAGTGGCTTCTAAGTGTTGAAGTGGAAGGAAGGGTCACATGTCTTTCACTTTAAATCAAGTCCTAGAAACGATTCAGTGTAGTGAGGAAGGCATGTCAAAGCCAAGACCTAAAAGCTAGGCCTCTTATGCCAAACAATTAGTCAAGTTGTAACGCAAAGGAGAAGTTCTTGAAGAGAATTAAAGATGCTACTGCAGTGAGTACATGAATGATAAGAAAGTGAAACAGATTTCTGACAGATAAGGAGAAAGTCTGAGTGGTCCAGAGAGAAGATCAAACCAGCCACAACATTCCCTTAACCCAAAGCCTAATCTAGAGCAAGGCTTGAACTCTCTTCAGTTCTTATGAAGGCTGAGAGATGAGGAAGCTGCAGAAGAAAAGTTTAAAACCAGCAGAGGGTGGTTCATGAGCTTGCAGGAAAGAAGCCATCTTCATAACATAAAAGCGCAAGGTGAAGCAGCTAGTGCTGATGGAGAAGCTGCAGCAATATATCCAGAAGATCTAGCTGAGATGACTGAGGAGGGGGGCTATACTACAGAACACATTTTCATTGTAGATAAAAGAGCCTTATATTTGAAGAAGATGCCATCTAGGACTTTCACAGCTAGAGAGGAAACGTCAATGCCTGACTTCAAAGCTTCAAAGAACAGGTTGACTCTTGTTTGTTAGGGGTTAATGCACCTGGTGACTTTAAGTGAAAGCCAATACTTATTTACCATTCTGAACATTCCTAGGGCCCTTAAGAATAGTAAATCTACTCTGCCTGAGCAGTAAAAGTGAAACAACAAAGCCTGCATGACAGCACATCTTTTTACAACATGGCTTACTGAGTAGTTTAAGCGCACTGTTGAGACCTACTGCTCAGGAAAAAAGATTCCTTTCAAAATATTACTGCTCATTAACAATGTACTTGGTCACCCAAGGGCTCTGACGGAGATGCTAAAAGAGATGAACATTGTTTTCAAGCCTAATAGCATAACATCTATTCTGCAGCCTGTGGATCAAGCAGTAATTCTGACTTTCAAATCTTAATGTAAGAAATACAGTTTGTAATAAGCAATGAGGAAAGGATTCCCTATTTAATAAATGGTGTTGGGAAAACTGGCTAGCCATATGCAGAAAACTGAAACTGGACCCCTCCCTTACACCTTATAAAAAATTAACTTAAGATGGATTAATGACTTAAACATAAGACCTAAAACCATAAAAATTCTAGAAGAAAACCTAGGCAATACCATTCAGGACGTAGGCATGGGCAAAGACTTCATGTCTAAAACACCAAAAGCAATGGCAACAAAAGCCAAAATTGACAAATGAGATCTAATTAAACTAAAAAACTTGTGCACAGCAAAAGAAACCATCATCAGAGTGAACAGGCAACCTACAGAATGGGAGAAAATTTTTGTAATCTCTCCATCTGACAAAGGGCTAATATCCAGAATCTACAAAGAACTTAAACAAATTTACAAGAAAAAAACAACCCCATCAAAAAGATGATTTTTTTACAAGAAAAAAAAAACCCCATCTCAAAAGAAGATATTTATGCGGCCATCAAACATGAAAAAAGGCTCATCACTGGTCATTAGAGAAATGCACATCAAAACCACGAGAGATACCATCTCACGCCAGTTAGAATGGCCATCACTAAAAAGTCAGGAAATAGCAGATGCTGGAGAGGATGTGGAGAAATAGGAATGCTTTTACACTGTTCGTAGGAGTGGAAGTTAGTTCAACCATTGTGGAAGACAGTGTGGTGATTCCTCAAGGATCTAGAACCAGAAATACCATTTGACCCCATAATCCCTTTACTGGGTATATACACAAAGGATGATAAAACATTCTACTATAAAGACACATGCACACATATGTTTACTGCAGCACTATTTACAATAGCAAAGACTTGGAACCAACCCAAATGCCCATCAATGATAGACTGGATAAAGAAAATGTGGCACATACATACCATGGAATACCATGAGGCCATAAAAAAGGATGAGATCATGTCCTTTGCAGGGACATGGATGAAGCTAGAAACCATCATTCTCAGCAAACTAACACAGGAACAGAAAACCAAACACCGCATGTTCTCACTCATACGTGGGAGCTGAACAATGAGAACACATGGACACAGAGAGGGGAACATCACATACCAGGGCCTGTCAGGGGGTGAGGTGCTAGGGGAGGGATAGCATTAGGAGAAATACCTAATGTAGAGGATGGGTTGATGGATGCAGCAAACCACCATGGCACATGTATACCTACGTAACAAATCTGCACATTCTGCACATGTACCCCAGGACTTAAAGTATAATAAAAAATATATATATTTTGTAAGGCTATAGCTGCCATGGATAGTAATTCCTCCAATGGAACTTGGCCAACTAAATTGATAACCTTCTGGAAAAGATTCACCATTCTAGATGCCATTAAGACCATTTGTGGTTCATGAGAGGAGGTAAAAAAGAAACAATCAACATTAACAGGAGTTTGGAAGAAATTGATTCCAATCTTCATGGATGACTTTGGCCATGGTTCAAGACTTCGAGAGAGGAAGGAACTGCAAATATAGTGGAAATAGCAAGAGAACTAGAATTAGAAGGGGAGCCTGAAGATGCAACTGAATTGCTGCAATCTCATAAAACTTTAATGGATGAGGAGTTGCTTCTTATAGATGAACAAAGAAAGAGGTTTCTTAAGATGGAATCTATTCCTGGTGAAGATGCTGTGAACACTGTTAAAATGGAGGATTTAGAATAACTTAGTTGATAAAGCAGTGGTTTGAGAGAATTGACTCCAATTTTAAAAGAAGTTCTGCTGTGGGTACAATGCTGTCAAACAGCCTTGCCTCCTACAGAGAAATCTTTCATGAAAGGAAGAGTCAACTGACATGGCAAACTTTATTGTCGTCTTAGGTTAAGAAATTGTCACTGCCACCCCAACTTTCTGCAAACACCACCCTGATCAATCCGCGGTCATCAAGACTGAGGCAAGACCCTCCTTCACCAGCAAAAGGATTACGATTCACTGAAGGTTCAGATGATCATTAGCATTTTCTAGCAATAAAGTATTTTTAATTAAGGTATGTACATTCCTTATTTGGACATAATGCTATTGCACACTTAATAGACCACAGTGTAGTGTAAACATAACATTTATATGTACTGGGGAAACATTTGTGTGACTTGATTGATTGTAATATTTGCTTTATTGCAGTGGTCTGGAACTGAACTTATAATGTCTCTGAGGTATGCCCGTATAGTTATGCAGCTTCCTGCCCTAGATTTCCTCCATTCATCTATCTAGAAGGACTATCCTGAGCATGCTCTTCCTTTCCCAGTCTTCCCAGCTCAATCTCATTTCACTTTGTTCACTCAAGTGGAAGTGAAATTTCCTTATCATAAACTATGTGTACAGGCCAAAAACATCTATGCTATTGTCAATTTTTTTAAAGACCAAAATTGCATTAAAAACAGAAATAGGCCAGGCGCAGTGGCTCACGACTGTAATCCCAGCACTTTGGGAGGCCGAGGCGGGCGGATCACGAGGTCAGGAGATCGAGACCATCCTGGATAACACAGTGAAACCCCATCTCTATTAAAATTAAACAAAAATTAGCCAGGCATGGTGGCGGGCGCCTGTAGTTCCAGCTACTCGGAAGGCTGAGGCAGGAGAATGGCGTGAACCAGGGAGGCGGAGCTTGCAGCGAGCCAAGATTGCACCACTGCACTCCAGCCTGGGCCACAGAGCGAGACTCTGTCTCAATCAATCAATCAATCAGTCAATAAGGAAAATCTCATTGCTAGACATATTCCTCGAAGTCAGGAAATACACATGTGCATGATGCCTTGCAAATACTACCTGCTCAACAAATGCTTATGAAATAAGCAAACATCTTGGTTGGTGGCAATTTAAAATTCTAGTCAATAAAAATCTGAGTCAAATTTTAACTGCCACATAAGTGAAGAATGAGGAGAAGGGGGAGAAGTAAGATAGGAGAGGTCTTCCTTGGCAGGGACATTATGTCCTACCCTGCCCCAGTGCTGGCTCTTATGGTGTGAGTTTGGATGGGTGCCTCAGAGATTAGCCTCACACTGGTTCTTGGACACTGGCAATGCCACAGATGCTGATTGAGGAACCCCCTCAACTTCTGCCTTAGATAATCTACTCTAGTCTCTTCCTCCTGACAGTAAACTCTTTAGTGTGTGGGGTGGGAGCAGTCATAATTGACTTCCTTCCACAGGATCCACAGATAATCTCCAGGAGATCCCATCTCTTCCCTACTAGCTGTGAAAGTGTGGCTCATTCCATGCATCCCTGTTTCATTGCCATGGTTTCTTGCCTTCTTACCTTTGCATGCTTAGGTCGGGTACCAGACTCTGCAAGCTCTAGGAGCAAGGCCACCTGTACCATGCTCCCTGAGTGGTTGTGTGGCATCCCATTCATATGATCCCGTGTGTGTGTGTGTGTGTGTGTGTGTGTGTGTGTGTGTGTGTGAAGAACAGGAAAAATACCTCCGCACCCTCACAGAAATTCTCTCTACTGGAATCTGTGTGACCATACTCTTCATCAGTCTTACTAAAAAGTCTCCCTCCTTCTCCCGTCACCTACTCCCTCAAGGAGAGGTGAGGCAAAGGGAAACAAACAAGTAAGATTTTTTCAATCTCCCAGACAATCCTAAACAGATGGTTTGACCCACATTATTCTTAGTCGTTCAAGCCCTGCTGCAGCTCTGATGCAACACGGTAAGCCGAATATAACATGGGATATAGGGGAAATTATTGGATATCCTGGTATGTAAGAAATCAAGACTTTGCTACAATTTGGGTCACATTCCACAGTCAGGGTTCATGCATTCTCTCTTACCAAATAATGACCTGAGAATGCAAGTTGGGCGGGAATTCTTATTGTAGGACTTTCACATTCACTTTTATCCATTGGAATGGCTGCATTGAGAATCCAGGATTTGTTTCCCAATCCAGAAACTATGTCATAAGACTTTGATCAGAAGGAACAATAATTTCCTAATAGAACCCTGTGTGCAGAGAAATAATCAGAAATACAAAAAAAAAATTCCCTCCTCCCATCCTACTGCACAAAACAACCCTCTACATCATCCTACACTGCATGTACGATAATGGGCCCCATCCTCTCTTGTATCATATTTAGTATTTATGCAATCTTTCTCCTCCTACAGTCCACCTAATCTTATGAAGCATAATTCTTTTTTCTCTTCCTCCTCCCTACACAAAGTTAATTCCTGACTCTCCTTAAGTATGTGCAAATTATTACACCAACCGTCCTTTAAAGCAAGCATCATACTGCAGCCTAGAACAGCAATTGGATGTGTTTTACTATTGCATATTATCGGAGTTTGCTTTTAGCACCTTTCACAACCAAAGTGTTGATTTTTTTCCCCTTTATAAAGTGGCAGTGGCAATCTGTGGCAGCACGCTACACACACAAGTTCATGGTAAGTTCAGAGGAAAGGAATGTTCAAAGAAAACCAAACTCAAAGCATTGTGGGTAGCGATATAAAAAGTTGACAAAACAATGATAAACAATGGGGGGAAAAAGAAATAATTAAGTGTTCTGAAGCACTGTATCAGCATTTTATGCATTGTTAACTTTTTTTAGGAAACCATTTTATTGTATGCGGTTTCATGGAGAGATACTAACCCAGTCTGTTGGAACGGCACTCTGCATGTATAATGCTTATAAAACTTTTTTTAATAAAAAAGAAAATGGGCAAATATGTCTGCCTGAGATAAGGCTTTCTGAACAAAATATAATACATGGAAATCCTTTCTTGAAGTGCTTTGTGGATTTAAGGAGGTAGGAAACTTAAAACAGTGGAGTAACAGTAAACACGTAAGTCTAAACAAGGTGTGAAAAATTGGACTATACGCCCTAACAAGCAAAGCAAGCAGTAAATGAGAAACAGCTAAGAGAGAAAGGGTAAATACTTCATAGACACTTTTTTAAAAGGTATCTATGAACAACAATGTGAACTTCTGAGATCTGTAAAACAGGCAAAATTTTGTATATTGCTAGAACGCAATTCTAACTCATTTAGAGTATACAGTCTATATTTGATGTCCTGTTAGGTCAGTTTCTATGTAGATTACATCCTCTTATCTTATTTGCACTTATTTATTCAACAAATATTTGTTTAGTTTTAGGCATTATTTCAGGCGCTAGGGATTCGTTAGTGGACAGAACATGCAAAACTCCCTGTATCCAAGAACATGATATTCTAGTGAACAGAGAAGATGATGAACACAATAAATGAATATATGGTATATTAGAAGGTGCTACAAACCAAGGAGAAAAATAAAGCAAAGAAGAGAGATAGATTGTCATAGGGCCGGGGAGCAGAGAGCAGGTACAGGCTAGGGGAGTGTCTGCTGCTTTAAAGTTTACAAGTTTTAAGAGGAGACGTTAATGAGAAAGTCACACTGCACAAAACTAGGAGGTAGTAAGGGAGCAAGCCGTTCATTTAACTGAGTAGCGTGATGAAGGAGCAAATTCAAAGGTCTAGAGGTGGGAGCTGTCCCAGCATATTAGACAAACATCAAGGAAGCCAGTGTGGCTGGTGAAGAGTGAGCAAGAGATAGGGCAGTTCATAATGAGTTAAAGTAGTAATCAGAGAGCAGGATCACTCCGGGCATCACAAGGACATTAGCTTTTATTCTGAAGGTGGTGGAAGGCCACAGGAGAATTCTAGATGATACAGCTTATGCTAACCATTTCTTTCCCAAACCAAAGTAGTTGTAATGTTTGAGCTTTGTAAATGTAAGTTTATAATTTTTATTTTTATTTTATTATTTTTTTTAGAGACGGAGTCTTGCTCTGTCGCTAAGCTGGAGCGCAGTGGTGCGATCTTGGCTCACTGCAACCTCCACTCCCTGGATTCAAGCAATTCTCCTGCCTCAGCCACCTGAGTAGCTGGGACTAAAGGTGCACACTGCCACATCTGGCTAATTTTTTGTATTTTAGTAAAGATGGGGTTTCACCATGTAGCCCAGGCTGGTCTCAAACTCCTGAGCTCAGGCAATCCACCCCGCCTCGGCCTTCCAAAGTGCTAGGATTACAGGTGTGAGCCACCACACCCGGCCAGTTCATGGAATATTTTTAAAACATTTTTTGGGCCTCAAATTCATGTACAATAATAAGACAGGCCCCAGAAGTAAAGACGGACATAAGAATACTGCAAATGCTTTCAGTAAACACCTGAGGATGCCACATGAATTTAGCGATTTCTATCACACACTGTTGAAAATCGCTGATTGAATTCACGGTACCAGTCAATAAATGTAAACTGTTCAGCATACCAAACCAATCTGATTCCGTCATATCTTGGAGAGACAATTTACTTCTTTACATAAACTAGGTTCCTACAAAGAAAAAAAAGGGGGCATGCATTGTTGACACAGTCAAGTGTCTATTTGTTTTGTTCAGCACATATAAGATGCTAGAACAAGAATGAGTTGTCACAGTTTAGAGATGTTTGATAAAGAAACACTGAGACTGGTTAGCTGAGGGAAGGATAAAATCTCCTGGCAGGCCAAACTGCACAATAATCAGTATTGATTCAAATCAGATGTTATTGTGCATTATCAATGTAACAGGTTGAGACTTGAGTTTCCTCTGCAGGAAAAACTGTTTTGAAAGAACAAGGAAAAGCAGCTTTTTCAACACTCATTCTAATATAGTACTTCATATACTGGCTGCAAAAAGGCACTGCTTTCTTGTCAACTATGAATAAAGGACTTGGTCAGTAAAATCTCAGATTATTGCTCCACTAAATGTTAACATGTCAAAGTTTAACAAGCTTCCAGGAACCTGTGGTCTTGAAACTAGTGTTTACCTGCGTAAGAGGTGAGATGTGGGGATGTGGAAAGGGTTGAGGTAGTTCCGGATTGGGGGTTGCTGATTTTTTAAGTTTCTCTAAACACCCTTCTTGAAATGCCTAAAAGATGTTAGAAGAGGGGAGTATTCTATTTCAAAAGGAGGGATGGGGATCTGTGAAACTTAACTGCTATTTTCCTAGCTAGGGTAGTTAAAGGTGCATTTAAAGTTTGAACAGAAGAAACTAGCATTTATTAAGTACTCAACACTGTGCCAGGCCACTGAATGTGTGTGTGTATGTGTGTGTGTGTGCACCCACGCACGTGTGTGATTATCCCTACTCTATGCATAGATGAAGAAACCGAAGAAGCAGATAATCAGAATAGATACAGAACCTTGGACAAGAACATGAATGTAATGATTCAAGAGTGAATGCAAATAAATTCATCATTAATAGGAAGCTAGGAACAGGACAGGAAATCTATTTGAATTCACTTGTAGGAGATGCTGTCTAGAAATTGGACATGAAACGTAGTTGAATTCAACTGTAGGAGAAGCTGTTGTGTGTTGTCCACACAACCAAAGATCTTTCCTTTAGTAAATGAAGCACTCAGTGCCCCAGCTGCCAGAAGTGCCACAGCTTGGCCCTTCTCTAGGCACTGCCCTTGGTAAAAGGAAACCGCCTCATCCAAAACTACACTCCATCCCAGAAGCAGCAAATGTCCAATGCCTGCTAAGTGGGGAGGTATACAGACAACCACTGCCTCACTTCAAGACAGCTTGGAAAGGCCATTCTAACTCCAGAGCTCTCCAAAGGATTGGCTGAGGCCTCTGTTGCAACTGCATCTCAATTCAACCTCTCTATCTGCCCATCCTGCTTCCTGAGTCTTGCATAAGCTATTGTTCCCTACAGCACACCACAATAAACCTCACAGATACAAATATCACAGACTCAAAGTGTGTTTCCAAAGGAAGCTGACCAAAGACGACACTACAGCAAGAATAAATACTGGATGATTTGTTTGGTACCATCTGAAAGAACTGAGATAGTAACTGATTCCACTGGTACCTCCACAGACTGACATTAGTTTCTAATGCAATCCCGTTGTAACAGAGAGTCAGTCACAAGTACTCACAAGTAAGCTAGTTAAAACAATAAGCCATTTCAAGTTAAACGAGAAATTGTCAATCAGTGATTTTATAGTGACTATAAAGTGCTATATAGCTCATGTAAGCTACATGATGGTCAAATTTGCATGGTATCAGACATGTTTAATGAATGCACACTCCTTAACATGTTAAAACATGCTTGTTTGAGAACCTCTCTAATTTTATTAAAATTATGTGACTCTGTATGAGTTGAAAGAGAGCAAAAAAAGGAGGGAAAAGGGAAAAGGATACATTTCTTTGTGACAGACTGAGTTTCATATAGATTCAAAGATAGAGTCTAAAGTAGATTATTAGACAGATGACTTCTGAATGCTAAGACTAGGAAATAGAAATAATGAGTCCAAAATAGGTGAAACAGGCAACACAAGAAACATAATTTTATTATATCTTGGCTTGGTTAGGATACTGACATAGCACTGATTTTGCTGTGATCAAGACAGAGCTATGGACTGTATAATGACATAAATAGGCAAGATTATGAAATATGTAACAGTCACATTCATAGAGAGCTGCTACCTTAATCGATATTAGTTATTAAGAAAAATTTTGGTGCCTGCAAACTCTGCCTTTAACTCTCACAGTTTAGGATTCCACAGTGTTTGACCTGGTGATATGCAATGGAACGAAACACACAGGGAGGGCTTGGACATTGGACATATTTACAGGATACAAGCAAGTATTGATGGGAACAGGGTTAGTTTTATTCTCTAAGGAGGAAATTCACTATGACAGACAGAACATATAATCCGAAGGATAATTATACTATACATTCCTGTAAAAGACAATAGCACGAAATAGCCAAGGTATAATGACACAAGGGCCAACAGATTATGGAAACCTCAGAGATAAGTGCTACTCAGAAGAAATCACGGGGCCTTTCGCAACCAGCATTTAACAAATATTTATTGCAATCTCCTGTGTGCTAGGAACTGCATTAGGTACTGGAGACACAGCTATGAACACGAGAGATAAGACCCTGCCTACATATACTCTAATAGTGGGAGCAAACAGATAATAAATGACTAATACATTTTTAAGAAAAATAATCATCCCATGAAGATGATTGCTAGAAAGAAAATAAAACATGCTAATATGATAGGGAGAGACTGAGACTACCCTAGACTGGGTGGCAAAAATAATGCCTCCTGATAAGGTATTATTTGAGCTAAGATCAGAAACACCCAGGAAAATTCAGCCATTTGAAGGTAAAAAGGAAGAATATTCCCAGCAGAGAGACCCGATGTTTGAAAGGCCCCATGTGGACAAGTTTAGTATTTGTAAGGAACAGAAAAAATCATCATATGGCTAAAATACACTGAGTGAGAGATGCAAAGCTTAAGAGATGAGATCAGAGAGATCAGAGAGATCAGCAAGAACTGGGCCATAGAAGCTTCATACACCAACATATGGAAGAGTGACATGACTGATTTGTTTAGAAAGATCACTCTGGCTACTGTTCAGAGGACTGACTCTACAGTACAGGTGGGGGTGATTACAAATGGAATTTCAAAAACCAGGTAAGAGGCCATTGCCACAGAGCAGGCAAGAGGCGATAGTAATGGGAGAGTCTAAGAAGCTGAAATTTAATAAGGATAAACATAGTATCTGTTTTATATCAACAATTCCCCCCCAAAAAACAATAGCACACTATAAGATGGGAGATTTATGAGTTAGCAGCAGCACAGAGTGAAAAAACACAGAGGGAAACAAAATAATGGGGGTGTATCAGTGGGACACAGAGGCCAACCTGAAGGAGCTCCCAATGGCCAACGCTGAAACAATCTGGGCAACAAAATAAATAGCATACTCTTGTATCATAATCCAAGGATCAAACAAATCTCCATGAGTCCATACTGATAGAAATTGGTGACTGAATAGATCACAACTGGGAGAGAAGAGACAAATCTCCACTACAGAGTTCCAAACAATTCTTGTAAATACTCCCCAGTCAAGAAGGTGGAGTTTAACTCCCCTCCGCTTGAGTAGGGGCTGCTCTTCCAAGGAGAACAAACAGTATGGAAAGGGAGAACAGAGTAACTTTACACTAGAGAAACCTTGGCCAGGTGAAAAAGGTTAGTGTCATCAGCAATAAGCCAAGCTGACAGCATGTGCCCTTGGTATGATGTGATGAAAACAGCACTTCACCTTTGTGACCTTCTTCTCCCAACCCCACAAGCCCCATCCAAGCATGAGGAAAACATCAGACAAGCACAGACTGAGGGACATTCTAAAAATACCTGACTGTCAAGGTCATGAAAAACAAGGAAAATCTGAGAAACTGTCACAATCCAGAGGAAGCTAATGAGACATGACAACTAAAAGTAATACGGTAGCTTGGATGGGATTCTGGAACAGAAAAAAGGACACTACGGAAAAAAACTAAACACATCTAAATAAAGTACAGAGTTGACTTAATAGCATTGCACCAATGTTTGTGCATTTGTAGTGCCAAACACACTATAACAACATCATATGTTAACAACAAGGATAGCTAGATGCAGGGTAAATAGTAACTGTCTATACTATTTTCTCAACTTTTTTGTAAAACTATTGTAAAAATCAAATATTTTATGAAAAAATAAAAAGCATAGAGGTCTTGTATTGCTTCCCATCAACAGAAGTATGGGCAAATGGGAGCCACAACCACCTCTACTCAGTCTCATTGGAGCATGCCCGCAACACTGTGGGAAACCCAAGGTGCCGTGTTTGGAGAGGGGTGCGGACAAATTGCTCCTAAAACAAGTGTGGCCGGGCACAGTGGCTCATGCCCGTATTTCCAGCACTTTGGGTGGCCAAGGTGGGTAGACCATCTGAGGTCGGGAGTTCGAGACCAGCCTGACCAATACAGTGAAACTCTATCTCTACTAAAAATACAAAAATTAGCTGGGCATTGGTGGCATGCTCCTGTAATCCCAGCTACTTGGGAAGCTAAGACAGGAGAACTGCTTGAACCCATGGTGGGGAGGTTGCACTCCAGGCTGGGCTGGGCAACAGAGTGAGCCTCTGTCTCAAAAACAAACAAACAAAAACAAAACAAGTGCAAGTCAAGTTAAAGACATGTCATATGAGACACAACTAAAAGTACTAGGTATATTTAACCTGTAAAACCTGAAAGGCACAATAACCATCTCACAATATATGAGAGACTCTTATAAAGAGTGAGGATGAGGATTGGATCTTCTAAATCTCAAACTGTAGCATCGAGTAAAAGTGGAGAGAAAAACTACTGCTGAAAAAAATATCCATTCACAAAAAGGAAGAACTTATTATAAACCTGGAATTGCCCACCCTGGAAGGCAACAATAAGCCCTGGCAATACTGAGCATTCAGGCCTCTCCAGAAAAGATACTGTCCACGGTGTTGTAGGGGAGACTCAGGCCTCTCCAGAAAAGATACTGTCCACGGTGTTGTAGGGGAGACAAGTATTTGAACTACAGGGCACTTGTTGGTATTAAACACTAAAATGTAATGCTTTCCTGCTTCTTTACCACCACTTCATAAATAACAAGAGAAAACCAGTTGTGCCCTTAATTCATGTTGCACTATGCTATTTCTATACCTTATTCACTTTTAAGTTTTTACTATTAACAGATACTTTGGCTTACTTATCTTTTTGAGGTGCATTTTAACTGTGGGTAGACCTTCTCAACTGTGTTATTGGAATAATGTGGAATAGTATATCCCTATATTGTTATCTCCAGCCCAGACCTCACTACTGATTTCAAGATTCACCAATCCAATTGCTGCTTTGACCTCTCTACATGAAGGTCTAACAGGCATTTCCATCTTAACGTGTCCAAAACAAACCTCCTGTCTTTCCATCCAACCCCGCACCTCCCCCAGTTTTCCTCATCTCAGGAAATACCACCAGCCTGTACCTAATTTCCTCCCCGCTACCCCACCCTCTGCTTCCATTTCATTAGCACATCCTAGGTTTAATTAATTGTCCACTTCTCTCCATCTCAACTACCACCCCAAGTCCAAACTAGAACTTCCTACACTATTATAATCACTTCCTAACTCGATCCTCTACACTGTTTCCTGTAATTTATTATTCACAAAGCAATCAGAGGGAAGACTACACAGTCTACAACTTCCTTACCCCTTCTTACAAAACTCCAACAGCTCACCAGTGCACTAACAAAAAAAATTCTAATTCCTTACGTGTTCTCGCTCTTATCAACTCTCGAAACTCTTCTTACTATTTTCCTCTTTGCCAAGGCTCCAACCACATTAGCCTTCTCTCTGTTCCTCCATAACCTCAAGTTTGTTTCTCCCTTGGGGATACTGAACTAACTGTTCTCTCTGCCTAATATGTTCCCCCCATGATCTTCAAAATATCTAGCTCCTTATTATTTTACACTGGCCATTAAGGTACTCTTCATCACATCAGCCTATTTTAACTTTCTGCAGGGCAGTTACCACTCGTTGACATTTTCACATCGCTTTGTTTGTGTTGCTTTTGTCTGAGTTTTCTGAGAACAGGAACCTTGTGCAGCTTATTTACAGCTGTAGCCTCAGACCCAAAACCGGCCTGGAAGATAATAGTAACAAATATTTTTTCAAGAAATTAGTGATTTTAACAATATATGTGAAGATGGCATCCTCTGTTACATGACTTAAAATCTTCTAGATCTTCTTTTCTAACTTTTGAAGAAATACGAACAACCTTCTAAAATATAATTAACAGTAAGTGAACACATGGTAACCATCAAATGACACTCATCCACCAGTCTTTTCCTACATTGCCCAAATTGGCTCTTGTGCCCCTCTGTCTCTTTGTATACGTTTAGGCCACTCCTGTGACTGAAATCCTCTCCTGAAGTGCTCCCTAGCCCCCAAACATTATCTGTGAAAGTATTATCATCCGTGAAAATTACTACCTATCTTCAAGACCAGATCCTAAGACTGCCTTCCCTTTGACACGCTCTCTGTTTGTAAAATGAGTATGCACACCCACAATATTTTGCTCCTTAATGACAACGCTAATCTCAATCAGGAAGCTGGGTATTATAAATAGGAATTTCCCAAAACTTGTTCCTTAGAACAGGACTTGAGATAATTGATGAAATTCACCTTAGCTTGGGAAACACTGCCAAATATACCCACTTTTAGGGATTCACAATGCACAATGTGAAAGTCTCTGGAAAAATCCCACAGTAAGCAATGTGTGGGGTTTCACATTCTGTAACTCAAACTTTCTTGTTTTCCATTATTTGACCATAGAAGCACCAATCATCTTCTTTTTTAATTTTTGTGGCTACATAGTAGCTATATATATTTACAAGGTATATTAGCTATTTTGATATATAGACATATAACATGTAATAATCTGATCAGGATAAATGGGGTATCCATCACTTCAAGTATGTATTTATTTAATTAATTAATTTATTTATTTTTTGAGACAGCCTGTCACCCAGGCTGGAATGCAGTGGTACAATCTCAACTCACTGCAACTTCTGTCTCCCAGGCTCAAGTGATTCTCCTGCTTCAGCCTCCCAAGTAGCTGGGACTACAGACATGCACCACCACACCTGGCTAATTTTCACATTTTTAGCAGACAATTATGCTAATTTCGCATTTTCACCATATTGGCCAGGCTGGTCTTGAACTCCTTACATCAAGTGATCCACCCACCTTGGCCTCCCAAAGTGTTGGGATTATAGGCATGAGCCACCCATGCCCAGCCAAGTATTTATCCTTTATGTTACAAAGAATCCAATTATACTCTTTTAGTTGTCTTGGTCCCTCACTGTGCTATCAAATGCTAAATCTTGTTCATTGTTTTAACTTTTTTGTGCCCATTAATCATCCCTGCTTCCCCCACCCCCTCACTACCCTTCCCAGCTTCTAGTAGCCATCTTTCTACTCTCTAACTCCATGAGGTCAATGGTTTTAATTTTTAGCTCCCACAAATAATTGAGAATATGTGATATTTGTCTTTCTGTGCCTGGCTTATTTCACTTAACATAATGACCTCCAGTTCCATCCACGTTGCTACAAATGACAGGATCTCGTTCTTTTTATGGCTGAATAGTACTCCACTGTGTATAAGTACCACATTTTCTTTATCCGTTCGTGTGTTGATGGACACGTAGATTATTTCCAAATGTTGGCTTTATGAGTAGTGCTGCAATAAACATGGGGGTCCAGATGTATCTATCTATCTATCTATATATATATAATATATATATATATATACACACACACACTGATTCCTTTCTTATGGATATATACCCAGTAGTGGGATTACCCAGGTCATGTGGTAGCTCAAGGTGTAGTTTTTTGAGAAACCTCCAAACAGTTCTCCACAGTGGCTGCTCTAACTTACATTCCCACAAACAGTGTATGAGGGTTCCCTTTTCTCCACATCCTTGCCAGTGTTATTTACCGCTTACCTTTTGGGTAGAAGTAATTTTAACTAGGGTGAGAGAATATCTCATTGCAGTTTTGATTTGCATTTCTCTGATCAACGATGTTGAACATCTTTTCATATAATCATCTTATTTAAAAAATGAATATCTAATATTAACTCTTCACGGAAGATAATCTGAAAGACACCTGAATAGTGATTTAAAAGATGGGTTTTAGAAGTCTGCAGGTCTGTAGACTTTCATTTTAACCTGGGGTCCAACAGATATTAGAGAAATGACCATGAGCAAGTAACTAAACCTCTCTGGGCGTCCACTTTCCCACGTTTACAATGGAGTTGAATATGACTACTGCATAGGATTACTATAAACATTGAATAAGAATGGCATGATGCCTGGGACATTGTAGCCACTCTAGGAATTACAGATGCCATTAGAAAAGTAATAATTTGCATTACTCTTGTACCTCAGTGAAATCAGAAATCTTAAGTCTTCACTTTCACATCTCCTACAAGGTCCAGCAGATATCATGCAAAGAGACTCAAGAGTTTGCACATGGAATGCTTTGGGCAGAATATGGCCCAAATACATATTTCGACTGGCCATCACATGGTCTTGAAGGCTTCAGTCCTCACACCATCCCAATTGCTTACATAAGGCTCAATTAATAGATTTATGTCATCTACCTCATCCTCTGAGGCACCAGAGTTTGTAACTCCTTAGACAGAAGTCCTCAATTAATGTTTATTGGGGTGCTTGATCTCAGTGTATTCTGGCTTCCTTCCCTACCAAACACCTAAATATTTAACATACATCTCTTCAGAAAGAGCAGCTTGCATAAAGCAATGATTCACATATTTAAAATCTAAATTACAAGGTAAAATGTGTAGTTTAAAAAATTATCCAACCTAGTGTGTACCTCCTTCCTCCACTTCATCACAGAGGTCATCCACAGTTACTGGAGAAGTTCAGAGCAGGAAGGTGTCCCTTGGGACTGGCCATTAATGCCAACTCCCAGAGGGTGGGAGGCATTCTTACCTGGAGAGGCTAGACTGATGACCTTGAGAGGACCATTTCACCTTTGAGTTTCTATGAAATCATTGGAATTTAAAATAAAGCACTAAAAAGAACTTTAAGAGACCATCAAGGACATCCTCCTGCCTGTTAGAATATTTTTATATCTCCAGGTTCAATGTTGAAGTGTGAAGGCTTTAGCTGCAAGAGAAATTGATGGGTTAGAGGGCAAGAAAGCTTAGGGGGAGAGAAGAGAAAGGAAAAGAAGAATCTGAGGATAAAGGAATTTATGCCCTCCCAATTAACCTTACCAAGGACCTCAAAATTCCCAAGGCAACCTTGATGCTACCTTTCTTTCTTTTGTTTTCAAATATGGAATTTTCCCCAGGCCTAATGTTAGAATTGAGCATATTCTTCCTTTGATTTATGAGAACATTCAGGGAATATAAGGTCATGAAAGTTAGCAAACCAGCTGGCTTCAATGCAAAGTAATTAAATAGAAAGTCTTAAAAACTTAAAATCCTTACTAGACTTGTTTCAGAAGAATGTTAAATTTATTTTCCTTTGCATTTAAAGTACCCTCTTCTTATATTTTTTAAATATTTATTCTAGATTTACATTAACCTTTCTCTGATGACAGGAGTGGACCTAATTCAGAAAATCTATTAAAGAGTACAAATTAGAGCTCTGCATTTGTGGTTAAAACTACTGATGGACAACCACATTTCAGGAAATACATGGTTAAAGCAATTAGATAACCATAAATGCCTGTTAGTTCAGAAAAGCAAAGTTAAATGCTAGAATTTTTTTTTCCTTTAAAAAAAGGCACTACGTTTTGAAATAATAAAAAAAAAATTCTGATTTCTTAAGTTGAGCAAAAGTGCATGCTGAAGTGGTTACACTCTACTCATGAAAGCAATCTAGTCAGAGTGGCATTAAGATTTAGGTTTATAAGCTAGTCATAGCTTAACACGTAAAATACCTACAGCAAGCATTGAGCTTGTCTATTTATTTTTCAACTCCTTTTATACTATCCTTAACTATCCTTAAATTGAATCTTATAGACCAGGAGAGCCTCTCCAGTTCTAGGTGTTATAATTCCTTTGTAATATGCATATTTAGACATTCATGGTTAGTAATTTCTCTAACAGAAATGATGGCTTGAAACAATTCTCTTGCAGGTGTGATCCTGAGCACATTCACACAAGCAAATCACTCCTACATCCAGCAGCTAGGAAAGAGAGCCAATTTCTGGTAAATGGACATGATAGCCAATTAAAGGAAACCAACTGGTAGCAAGCTTAGATGACAAAACAAGAGCCAATTTTCTGTGACTTTTGCTTGCAGTACCAAGGCATGCTTTAATAGAGTGGCTTCAGGTGTTGGTACTCCATCAGCGTCTACAGCTCTCTGATTCAGCATGACATAATAGCTCTTTCATTTTTGAAGGCCGAGTGTTTCCATTTTCTTGTATGCTATAGATATCCAAGAGCAAAGAGAGTTGCCACATTACATTTCTCCAAATAAAACCATAGGGTAGTCAAATTAATCTAATTATCTGTGACCCAATTTGCTAATACTGCTAAAAGCAATGTTAGAGAGGGCTTCTCTAGAGCTATGCTATTTGTTCATTCATTCTCTTGTTTTATTAATTTCCCACCAAAAATGCACCTGCTTAAGTATTCTGTGAATAAACTTGAACTACTGAAAAAGTGTGCTCTGTCTACCAGCACTTGGGAAAATCTAACGAGGAGAGAATAGAAATTGTCATGAGTTTCTATTAAGGTCTGAACCATTCTAAAGTGATCCAGCATCATTTTTACATTTAGCAATCCCACTCAAGCAAGCAACTCTCAGGTGATTAATAAAACAGGTTAAACTACTGGCTCATCAGAGATCAGACATATCACTTGCACCTTTTTCCATGAAATTGCATGCTGTGTGAATTTTCTACTTGCTTCTTTCTTATCTCACTTTTATCCTTCACCCTCGAAGTATCCACTCTGGTCTCGGCCTCAGATACAAACATGTAGCAGATTAAGGCATTTTAAAAAATAGCTTTGCATTCTATAGTAACAGAGATGCACAAATATTTAAGGGAATCACTTTCATTCTAATTTTTCCATTTAAGAATTTACATTGACCCTCCCATCTTTGGAAGCAAAAGACTTAATCCAAAAACCTCTGAGTTTTTAAACATTTCTTCTTCAATGCACTGTCATTCCAAATTTTTAACATTTGTAATGAGTATAATTATTTGCTTGGAATGCACCCTTCCATATAATGGTATTACAACTAAATTTTTATTTGAATTACGTTTATGGTAATAACTAATGCTTTTTTTTCATGACATAGGTTAAAAGTCTGCAGCCTCTAATTTGACGGTAACTCTATTACCACTTTCTGCAAAATTAGACAGGAAAGAATATTAAGACATCTAAAATCTGAGACAAATAGAAATCACTTTCTCTCACTCTGCTTTTGTTAAAAAAAAAAAAGATGATTATATGCTGTTTGACATCCTATTTTCAGGCGAACTAAGGGGATACAGAGGCTCACACCTCATTTATCCCACCAAATATATACTCAGCAAAAATGCATTGATATTTGAATACACTGAGCTTCCTTAGAAGTGGATCAAGTTAGCTTTATCTTCTTGATGGTCTCGTCCATGTAGCCCCCTTTGTTAGAACATAAAATACCTTCCCTGCAGGGTCCCAGCCCACAGGGTTAATCCATTGCACAGGAGAAACACACAGTCCTCAAACAGATAATCAGCTAATTAAAAATGGGCGAACATCATTGACATAGGAAGATTTCTTCTATTTGAAAGTGGAACAGAACCTGAACAGAATCTTAAGTTACAAAGTGGCTGATTTTCTAGGTGGCTTGTATAACTATTATCATTTTTCAGATGTCTCATACTGTATGTGAGCACTTTTTGTTCTGGACATAGCTGCAAATGAAACTCCAAGAGCCATGGATGTTGATAATGGTGCCTTTGAAGAGATGTGTATGAGAGCGATCCCTTAGAAATAGCATAAAAAGTCTGTCCTTCTACAAAGTTCAGCCAAGATTTCATAGCAGAGTATGTTGATTAATTTCACTTCGGAGAATGCATTCATGGAGCCCATGCTCAAAACAATACCTCCAACTACATGCGGAGATTTTGAAGTTTAGCATTTCCCCAAACATCCTTGAAAGTGATAGCATTCCAATGAAGACTGGTAGTCAGCTGAGTATGAGTCAATGACCCTGAGATGCTAGGAAACTTTTCCAGACTCACTCAGTAGAGGCTGTGCTGTGTCCCTGGATGTCCCTCCAGGACCAAGGCCCTCCTTCCAGCTGCCAGGAGGTCTGACTGCTAATCACTCCCAAGTGATTCTTCCCCAGAACTGCCCACAGTAGAATGACTGTCCTACAAAACGTCTAGGGGTAGAGAGGCCCAGTATCCTTACCTTAACTACGAACAGCTCTGCAAGGCCATGCAGCCCAAAGCTTCCCATGGATTAGCTGAGCTCTGAGTTGTGGCTGTATTTCAGTCTGCCTCCTCCCTCTGCCTGGTCCTGAAGAGCAGAGGCGAAAGTCTTACTCCTCTCAGGTGTTAATCCCGAGAGCACTTGCAATCTCCAACCCAGCACCTCAGGAAACCCAGCCCAAGAGACTTTACAATAAGAGTAGCTGGAGGGCAACATAGAGATACTATAATTCAACTTTTCCTCTTTTGTAAAAAATAAAGAAACCTCAGCCAAGAACAGCTAAATAATGTCGGCCGGGAGCGGTGGCTCAAGCCTGTAATCCCAGCACTTTGGGAGGCCGAGACGGGCGGATCACAAGGTCAGGAGATCGAGACCATCCTGGCTAACACGGTGAAACCCCGTCTCTACTAAAAATACAAAAAACTAGCCGGGCGAGGTTGCGGGCGCCTGTAGTCCCAGCTACTCCGGAAGCTGAGGCAGGAGAATGGCGGGAACCGGGAGGCGGAGCTTGCAGTGAGCTGAGATCCGGCCACTGCACTCCAGCCCGGGCGACAGAGCAAGACTCCACCTCAAAAAAAAAAAAAAAAAAACCTATTTCCGCTGAATCAAACACCTAGTTAGTCCCAGGACCAGAGCCTCTATTTCTGGACTTACAGATGGGTGTTCCTTTATTAGAAATTGTTTTCTTCAAAGAACTTTTAAGTAAATGTCACTTAATAAAATCACATTTGAGCTTAAATCTGGCCAAGTAACTGTTAACATTCCATCTCTATTCAGGGTCCCACGTGCCATATCATATTTCTAGAAACTCTACCAAGGAAGAAGGGTCAGAATGTATTAGAGAGATTTAAGGGATCAGGGTGGTTGAGGAGGAACTAACTTTCTACTGGTACTATGCCAGGATCTTTACATGTTATCTTATTTAGCCTTCACAGCAACTCAGTGAAGGGAATATTCCTATTCTTACTTAACAAATGAAGGAACTGAGGTTCAGTTAGGTCATGTGGGAACGGACCACAGAGTCCTTGATGTGTCCATTCACCCAAGCACCTCACTGAGACTCCAAATAAACATTCGCTATCTCCCTTGACTCACCAAGTTTGCAAATATGAAAGCTTCATTATCATTTACCTTCCTGATTCTCACTAATTAAAGACAGCTTCAACACATAATATACCTGTTAACTTGACTCGTTATAAATAAAAATCAACAATGCTACACTTTCCAGAGTGTGATTAGCATTTATGAATTCATAGTGCCAAAATAAATCATTTACTTTGAAAGATCAGTAAACCTTAAACACATTCTTACAGTTGTGTAGCCAGTATAAAAAATTTACAATGACATCCCTTAACTAGGCACTTAAGAAATCATTTGCCAGTTTACTTTTTGCCAAATGCCATACATTGTTTTAATGTCAGATAGGACGCAAAAGTTATTTACAGATTGAAATATAACACTATTAAAGCTCAATCTTATATACAGTAACACATTCCAAATAGAGTTCTCAACACCACATTTTAAAGCGCAAATCACTGTATTCAATACCAGCGTATTAATACCATCTTCTTAATAGAGTACCAGATGTGTGACTAAGACTCCAAAAGAGGAGACAGTTAAAAGAAAAATCTAATAATGTCAATGGTGTATCTTTTACCTTAACCTGAAGATGAATTTTTGTGACTAAACTTTTAAAATCTGTTCTTTTTAAAATATATATATATGTGAATCATGGGCGACCAGTCAACAGGAGTCATAGTTAAATGTGAGTTTCCAACAATGCATGTTGCTTTTACCAATGCTAGACTGACATTTTAGTTAATCTAAGTAATTTTTTAAGAGATTAGCATTTCTTATTTGGGCATACATACAGACACAACATTTTCAGCCTTGTGGGACTGTGTTTTCATAGTAAGATAAGACTTTGGATAATTTCCCTTTGGGGAAATTCTAGTATTTGTAGTTTTATGAGCACCAATTGTTATACTTTAGTTATAACAAGGCAACTTCTGGATTCTATAAATGAAAGAATTTTCCAATATGTGACAATTTTTAAATAAATAAGCAAAAAAAGGGAAAATAATTTTAATGCAAACTGATTATTGCCCCAAAAGTGAAGGAGCTGTCCCCATTCTTGCATAAACACACAGAACAATGTTCTATTTATTTCCAACATATAGCATGACTACCACTGGTTTTGAGGGCTATCACTGGTTTTACTTGACAGGCTTGGAAAGTAGTGGGCATTATAGATGTGGGAAGATGAGATGAAATGAGACATAAAATATTAAGAGTATTCTCTCAACTCAGATTACTATTTTCCATTTTTATTCTATAAGGAAATCAGTCCCTTCTGAAATAGGGATGTGAGATAAAACACAGAACACACAAGTGAATTTGAATTTCAGGTAAACAATTTTTTTTAGTATAAGTCCCATGCAATATTTGTATCGTGCATGTGAATCACCTGAATATCTTGTTAGAATGCATGTTCTGATTCAGCAGGCCTGGGATGGCACCTCAGTGTCTGTTTCTTTAAATTTGTTAAATCTGGCAATGTATCCTAAATTATTTTTAAAGGAAGAAACTGCTGAAGAGAATATCATTAAATGTTTATTTGTGGACTAATATTTGACATTAATGTATAAAGTGATGAATTGGTTTTTTTTTTTACTTATATATTTGGTTCAGTGTCTTCTTTAAAATCTCCAGAATGATTGCAAAACTTAAAACCCTGAGTAGACTTTTGAAAATATTATTTATGACATTACCATCTATGGGCATTTTTTTCTTCATCTTCCAGGGTCCATTCTCCATTCAGTCATGTTCAACATGAGCTGAACGCCAAAATCAGCTGGAGAGCTTCTTAAAAATCCTGATACCTGGCCACATTCCACTTAATTATAGACAAATCTCTGGGGGTAGGATGGGACCCAGATATAGATGTTTTTAATCTTCCCAAGTGATTCCAATTGCAGCCAAGATTGGAAACCTGCCCTTATCCTTACTAAACAAACTGTGATCTGGGAACCAGCAACATCAGCCTCAGTTAGTAACTCATTAGTAACTCGTTAGTAACTCAGAATCTCAGGCCCCACCCTAGGCCTTTCGAATCAGAACCTGAATTTTAACAACATCTCCAGGTGATTCATATGCACATTATAATTTGGCAAACATTTCTCTAAATCATTTAGAGATAACAACTAAATGGAGCCATGCTTATGACTTTCACATTATTAACTGGAATTCTAGAACATTCCAAGATAGTAAAACTTGTGTAGGTAAGTACAATTACTATAGAAGAGACCAAAAGAAGTTGTCAGTACTCTCCCAATGCAATCACTTTAGACTTTTAACAGAAATAAGATGAACTACCCAAAAAGACACTGCTAGTATCAGTTCGCAAAGGACAGCACACCTGATCCCGACCAAAACTCTATGAGCTAAGAAGTCAACATCTAAATAGGGATGATTGTACCCTTTCCCCCTCCCCCTAATCCCAATTCCAGTCACTAAAACTACGTTTATTACAGAAATATAAAGTTACTATGCCCCACTTAAGGTCCTTTGTCGCAAAGTGCTGGTTTATCTATAGTGAGTTGCTGGTATGTTTTCCAAGCCATGAATTTGCAGGTTTCTTGCGCATGCTCCATCAAGTGACGGAGTGCTCTTTCTGAATGACGGTACATTCAAAGAAACCTGACAAGGTAACCTAGACGCACAAGAATCAAGCATTCACATCAAAGCTCAAAGCTAGGTGCTATGATGTATAGAGTATCTGGAAGCCTCCCTGTCAACTTGTCTTTCCACATATAACTGGAGTTTTATTTGCCGTCAATTTCTTGTGCTAAATAATGTCCCCTGCTTCTCCAGTTAAATATAAGTACTACAATCCTAAGAAGTTATCACATTTATTTTCTTAAATCTTAGTGTTGAATTAATTTATCAATTTTTTTCAATCTAAAAGGAGAGATGAGTTCTGAGTTCCTGGAGACATTAAGAATCAGGGAAGGGAATAAAGGAAGAAACCGCCAGGAGTATACAGGGTACCAAAAGAAAACTGTCTACTGTATCATTTTACTTTCAAATGACCTGTATTAATACCTAAAGATGACACTTCCAATCCATATGAACAAGAAGAAATGCTTCATATTTGTATAATTATCTTGTATTTTTTCTAAACCATTTGAACTATAAAAGAAGTATTTTAGTAGAGAGTGGCCAGCTGCTGCGTTTAAAAAATATATTTCAGGGAAACATTAAGACATATTAATTTTTAGTTATCATACATTATATATCATACCTTACAATAGAGTGGGAGCTGAAGCAGAGAAAAACTGAGTATATATAGAGTGAATCTGGTGAATAAAGATTTCTGAGCATATTTCGGTTTTATTATATTTCATGAAGTGAGCAAGAAAAAATTGTGTCTGCATCAATGTAGCGAAGGAGTTTCTCATCTCCAAAGCCTATCTGTATTGATATCAGAAAAGGGTAGGGGTGCAAAATGACAGCAGCTAGCCTGCCCTTTCACCTTCCTAACAGGGCTGGTGGCAGCAACGAAGCTTAATCAATGCAATGGGAGTGACATTTTGCAGTCAAATCAAATTAAATGGAAATGAAAGGAAAATCTGAGGTCCAACCTAAAGGCTGTCCCTCTTACCACTGAGGTCATCTCCATGGCAACTAAATGCTACAAATGTGTAGAGTAAATCCTTAACAAATATGCAGAAAGCATGTCCAATTGAATATGATAGTGTCTGTCACTGTATTTTGTAGCTTTCTAAAAGCTTACACTAGAGGTAACAAAAAGGACTTTAGCCAGCAAGTGAGCAGAACAGCACACTTAATCTGACCACTACTAAATGACAGAGATGCTCAACTTCTGAAAGAATAAACTTGAAGTAAGTGAGCAACTTAAAGACAGACCCAGTTAAGTGGATTAGGTTCAAACTGCAATGTTTTCCAGAATTGTTTTTACTTGGACTTACTCAGTTTAGAAATCTCCCAGGTCCCTGTAAAAGCATTTTCACATCATGAGGAATAATTTGTATGGGATTACATCAGACCATTCCATTATCTTCTCTCGAGCACTCCCTTGGAGATGCATTTCCCCCTCTTTTTGACGGTGTGTTAAGAGCAGATGGATTTTAGGGTTGTAAGAATGCAGCACTGTAGCGGTAAAAAACAAGAAAGCAGCAGTGGTAATATAGCTCTTTCATGGTAGTTTCCTCCACAGAGACTATTCCAGAAAACCTGAACCCATCCCTGTAATGTTCCCACATATATTACTGTACCACGTGGTCAGTGCAAACTGACTTTGGTAACTTCGAATTGGTTTGCTCTTCTAGATCATATTTTGTTGGATAAAGCAAATTCATATCACCAAATGTACTTCCCCTATAACTGAATAACCAATAGATTCTTGCTGTCCCCAAACAGCATAAATTGTCACATATTTATGTATGTTTGGCCTGAGATTTGGGTGCCCTCTCCTAAGTGACAACACCTTTACAGAAGGAACAATAAAGATGAAACTCTACATATGCCAGGTTTTCGTACTGCTACATACTGAATTTGTTGTATAAGTTGTTCAACAAGAAAGATTATTTTGTAGGAGGATTTATTGTACTGTTTGACATGTTCCAAGCTGGTCATTTAATTCAGTCAGAAAAGTGGCCACTATGATTCTAGTTTTGAACACTGTGGATTTGGATGTTGCTAGTGATGCTGTTACTGTGCAATATGAAAAACACCAATGGATCTACACACGTTAGATAAGAGAAATGGGAGGATGACAATTGATATGAAGTGATGGCTTTTGCCCATAATGCATAAAACCATGGGTCATCGTGTCATTGTATATTATATTCTATCTCTGTTAAAATGGCAATACATACTAATGAATTAATTT
>NW_012119044.1:677570-691237 GCF_000951035.1 Colobus angolensis palliatus | reverse complement strand
CGATTTTCCAGGTGTTGTGTGTCTCAGTTCCCCTGGTTAGGAAAAGGGATTCCCTTCCCCCTTGCGCTTCCCAGGTGAGGCGATGCCTCGCCCTGGTTCAGCTCTCGCTGGTCGGGCCGCAACAGCTGACCCGCACCGATTGTACGGCACTCACAAGTGAGATGACCCCAGTACCTCAGTTCAAAATGCAGAAATCACCGGTCTTCTGTGTCCTTCCCGCTGGGAGTTGGAGACTGCAGCTGTTCCTATTCGGCCATCTTGCTCCGCCCCTAATGAATTAATTTCTAAGAAGAAATACCTGCTTTCTGAATGGAGGTAAAAACAGCAACATTGTTACCTGAAGATAACAATACTCCTTTACCACATATACGCCACATATTATCATCTTTTTTAAGTAGCACTAGTGTACTTTGTCTTGGGAAATATGTCTAGTAATTTTTCAAACTTTATATAACAATCATAATAAAACCTAACCTTCACTGAACACTTACACTGACAGTTATGATAACCAAGTAAAATAAAAACCTGTTGTTCTTCGAGACATCTTTTTCTTGCATAGCATCAATGCTTTAAAGTTCGTAATAACTACACAGCAATTTTGTTTCATATTATCATCTCCATAAAATCATACTTCAGTTTAATATAATGGCATATTCCTGGTCTTAGAGACTCTAATCCCAGCTCAGTTATTAATTAATAGCACTTTGAGTTACATGATTTACCTCTGTCTTCCCAATACTCTCCACTGCAAACTGAAGCTAATTTTACTGGCCACTCTTACTGCACAGGATTATCTGAGGATGCAATGATACAATGTACAATCATGCATCGCTAACAGGGATGCATTCTGAGAAATGTGTCATTAGAAAATTTCATCCTTGTGTGAACATCACAATGTACTTACACAAACCTAGATGGTATAGTCTCTTACACACCTAAGCTATATGGTACAGCCTATTACTCCCAGCCTATAAACCTGTACGGCCTGTTACTGTATTGAATACCATAGGCAACTGTAACACAATGGCAGGTGTATCTAAACATAAACAAACATAGAAAAGGTAAAGTAAGAATATAGCATTATAATCTTATGGAACCACCATCATATATATGCAGTCTTTCCTTGAAGAAAATGTCATTTTGCAGTACATGGCTGTATATGGAAGAGCTCTGGAAAGTCTCCAACAATATACATGATACTATCATCATGTTATTATATTGAAAAGATTTATTGTTACTCTTTCAGGCAGACTATTTTTGTAATGTCAAGAATAGAGGTAAAGACTCATATTTAAACTCTGATAATATAGTAAGCCTGGGCTAATAGGAAAACTTCAGTTTTCCTACCTCTGCTTCTATAATTCCTGGTAAAAACTAGTCTCTTTTACCAAATCTGTGTATAAAATTTGATTAAAAATATAATGACCTAAACGAACACCCTGCAATTTGCTTTTCTAAGATCCTTCATTGATATCAGGCTATTTCCTTAGGATGTGCTTCTAGTTCTAAAGAGTCAAATGTTAGAAGAGAAGAAAATAGTGTTATTTAGGCTTATGAATGCTGAATTTGGATAAATTTTAATTGTACTAGACTTTGTTGGTAATTTAAATGAGACAATGTATTAAACAGGACTCTTCCCACCTCCTACCCAAAGCAGTTTCTCCTCTGACTACTGCATTATACATTTCAAGCCTCATTTGTTGGTGGGGTGCAGTGGCTCCTGCCGGTAATCCCAGCACTTTGGGAGGCCAAGGCAGGAGGATTGCTTGAACCCAGGAGTTTGAGACCAGCCTGGGTAACATAGTGAGACTCTGTCTCTACAAAAAATTTAAACATTAGCTGAGCATGGTGGTGCATTCTGTAGTCCCAGCTACTCAGGTAGGAGGCTCCCTTGGGCCTAGGATGTCAGGCTGCAGTGAGCTAGTCTCATGCCACCGCACTCCAGTCTGGGTGACATAGTGAGACCTTGTTTAAAAAAAAAAAAAAAAAAGTCATCTGTTATCCCTTTAAAATTTTTGCCCTAACTTTATAGAAAGAAACATTTGGGGCAATTGAAGGTATTTTATTAACTATAGAGTCTAAGTTTCAGTGTTTTAATTGCTACTGTCTACGTATAGCTAAGTTTGAAAGCAAAGACAGGAAGACCTGCCTTGGATGCTCACAAATCACACACTATCAAGGAAACAGAATGACAAGACCTAAAAGTTACTATGTCATATTTACTTTGGAAACTGCCATTAAAACTGAAATACAGTTTGACAGCCCAGTTTTAAATTTCTAAACACTGACAGATTTTTATCTAACTAATAAACCTGTGGCTTCATAAACCCACAAAGCTCCTGTGATACTACCTTATTTGAAAAGGGGGTGAGCTTGCCAGGTGTAAGGAAGCAGATGCAATCTACGGATTGGTGAACCACAAAGTGCCTATCTATTTTCAGAGATTATAGGGAGAGCACTGGTGCCATTGGTTAAGATAGCAAATTGATTTCTTCAATAAACTAGTGCTCTCATTCACTCACCACAATTTTCTAAAATTGCCCTTTTGATCTGAAGCTTCCAGTCCTGGTCAGATGTAATTTTTTATTTTGGAACACTGAGATCTATACTCTTGAGCTATTTTTTTCCTTACATGACCAGAAACACAAACCTTTCCTCATTCCCTCCACTGAAATTGAAGACTTCTCTTTGAATTGGCTTCCATGTTTATTGACTTTATTTGGCAAAAGAAACCAAATTTTTAACAACTAATCTAAAATTTCCTAAGTTTAAAACTTGGCTGACAAATAGGGGTTACCTACTGAGCAGTCGTGTATTAATTAGGGACTACTCTAGATAGCATGTTTAAATTTTTAGCTTCCCTCTGATGGAATTTGGAATCTGTACCCTGGGAAATAATGGAAAATTAGTATTTGCGAAAATATAGCTAAGTATGTGTGTTTATGTATGTTTATATGATGTGTGCTTGTTAGTATGTGTACAGCATTACAGACACACACACTGATATTCAGTGTTTTGAAATGTGAAGCTTGTGTTTGTCTTGTTTTCTCTTTTACTACCACTACTTCTAGTGAGAGTTAATGTTTTTTGAGAAGTTATTATGTGCACGCACTCTTCTAATCACTTTACATGTATTAATAAAAGCCCTATGAGATAGAAACTAATAGTAGCCCCACTTTCCAGATGAGGAAACTGAGGTAAAAAGAGTTTAAATCACTTGTCCAAGCCCTACAGTTATTAAATAGTAAGAAGGGCTCGTAATGTAGGTACTTTCAAAGGGAACCATGTTACTATGAACACTGTAATGAGGAGTATGGAAAATGCTCCTTTTCTGACTTTCTAGTTGAGTGGGCATTTAGGCTGTAGAACTCCACTAATGAGTCCAAGATAGCTGCAGGAGCAGCAGTAATGATAGTGATGTTGAGAGAATGGATGGTGATGGTGCTTATCGGGATGATGATGACAGAGATGATGACACTGATGTTATCTACCATTAAGTGAGTACCATGTGCCAGTAACTGTGTGAAGGGCTTTATATCTCATTTCACGTTACACAACTCTGTGAGGCAGGTACCACCTTCACCTTTCTCTCATGGATGGGAGAACTGAAGCTCAGATGAACTGAACAGCTGACTCAAAGCCACACAACTAACAAATGACATAGAGAGAATTAAACACAAACTCTCCAACTCCAGTACTATCATTCCTAATCATTACAATGTTTTGCCTTCAAATTAATCATAAGAGCTAACATTTACTGAGCATTTATTATGTGCCCAACATTGTTCCAAGTGCCTTTACACATTATTTTCTCAACTACAACTATGGGGTAAGTTGTATTATATGCAATTTAAGAGATGCATTTATTCATTCAATCAACCATTTTATCAAGCAGTCCAGGTTCTGTTTTGGATATTGAAAACAGAATAGTGAGGAAAAACAGACTTTGTTCCTGCTTTCATAGTGCTTTCAAACAAATGAGAAACTGAAGCCAGAGGGGGAGCGGTCACCTGAGCAAGTCACAAAGCAGGTAACTGACACGTAGGAGACCTGGAGACAGGCAACCTGCAAATTTTGTATGTTTCATCACATCTGTATGATAGTCACAGAAGTGAAGAAAAACCTAGGCAAACAATTCAACTGCAAAGTGAAATTATATTAGTCAGGGGTCAAATGAATTTACAATACAGATCAACATGGTAAATGGCACCCAAATATCTGGTAAAAACAGGTAGTTGTTGACTGCAAATCATTCATGGTCTACCATCCCAACCCCACAGAGGCTACAGAGGGCTTTAGGGAGACCCTCCAATATATACAACTATTGCAGACATGAGGGCTGTTACAGCACTTCCGCACAGATGGGAAACACCCCCTTGCATTACTTTCTACCACTTTCCTCTAGTAATAATACTATGATTTATAGTAACATTTACTCTAATAATACTACCCTAATTATCCCACACTGCAGGAAAGGGTTTTTTTAAGCCTGCACTCTTTTTTCATCTGTTCTATACCTTGAGAGAGAGAAAGAAGAAAAAAAAATAAGAAAAGAAAAAAGAAAGAGAAAGAGGGAGGGAGGAAAAGAGGGAGAATGAAGAATGTGGTCAGTAATTAACAGATCTTAGAAAGCCCTCAGTACTCCAACATTTCTCCTCCTCATCTTCTCTTCTTCCTCTTCCTTCTTCCTTCTTCTTTTCTTTCTTTCTTTCTTCCTTCCTTTTTTTTTTTTTTAGAGACAGAATCTTGCTGTATAGCCCAGGCTGCTGGAGTGCAGTGGCACAATTATAGCTCCTAACAGCTTTGAACTCCTGGGCTCAAGTGTTCCTCCCACCTCAGCCTCTCAAAGTGCTGTGATTATAGACACAAGCCACTGCGCTTGGCCCCAAAATTCTGTAAATAAACATTTTGGAACTACCCTTCCCACTTCAAATTCTCATTAATTACAAGTTATCTTGGTCCTCCACGGATATTGGCACAGACGCAGGTTTGTAGAACACATACTAGCTAGTTTCTACTTAGGGGGTCCAGACAGCCATGAGATAGCCCACTAGTTGGCATGGAGTAGAAGTAGACACTATGGCCCAATATGGCCAGATGTTTCCCAAAGCAAACATTATGCATTAAGTCCTTTCCTGTTGCACCAAATAGCAGGCAGTTAATTCACCCCCAAGACAAGCTCCCATTCTAGCTAGACATCATGATTACCCATGATATTTTTCAAAAAACCTAGGAAATCAAATGTTTGAGGATGGATTCCAAGAAACTTATAATTTTTAAAGCTCCCCAGGTAATCTGATGCACAATCAGATAGAATCTCTGCTCTGGGGTAAGTGACAAGTGCTGGTTTTCCCACAGGCCGAAAGAAAATGCATCTCATCTTTAAAGAGCACCAAAATAATTCAGTCCATTTTTAAATGCATTCTGTTTCCTAAAACCACCAGAAAAGTCTTACTTTCTCCACTTAATTCCCTTATATGTAATTTAAATTCATTCCCTTTCTTTATCTCCTCAGCAAAGATAAAGAGCTGGCCTTCACTCTCTACTGAAGAAATATACACAGGTACATTTAAGGTCTGATAGTAAATCATATCCTAACCTGAAACTCCAAAAGCAAAAGTATTAATACCATCAGATACTTCTTTTCATTTGTTTGCTCGTTCATTCAACAAGCATTTCTTAAGCACCAGCTCTGTGTCAGTCCCTGTGAGAGCCAGGAAGTATTTGGTGATAAACATATTAGCCCAATATTTGAGCAGTTCATAATTTAACGAGAAAGAGAGATAGAAACCAATGAACGCAATTCAGCGTACATGTTACAAAGGAGCTACACACAGTGTGCAATGGGAAAATGGAAGCAGGACTTAACTCATCCTGCAGGATCAGAGACGACTTCCTGGAAAATACGTTGTTTAAGGTGAATCTTAAAGAATAAGTAGGAGTTATCCAGGCCAGGAAAGGAGGAAGGAAACTGTGGGCAGACAACAAAATATTTGCAAATGCATGGAAGCAGAGAAAAAAAAAATTGGTATGTGCAGGAACCACGAAGAATGTATCCTTTATGGAGAAGTTTTGTTGGGGCAGGAAAGGGAAAAGACAAGCTTAGGATTGGATCATAATGGTCTCTTACACCACACAGGGGTGTTTAGATTTTATCCCGGATATGATGGAGAGCCACTGAACAATTTTAATTGGAAGAGAAACCTGGTCAGATTTATATTTTGGAAAAGTCTCACCAACAGAGTGTCCAAGATTGTCTTGGGGGATGGATTAACTAACTGCCTGCTATTTGGAGCAACCAGAAGGGACTAGTGTGTAATGTTCAGTTTTGCAAAGGTCTGGCCATATGAGGCAGCAGCATCTGCTTTTACTCCATGCCAACTAGTGGGCTACTTCATGGCTGTCTGGACCCCTAAATAGAAACTAACTAGTCTGTGTTCTACGAACCTCTGTCTATGCCAATATCCTTGAAGGACCAAGATAACATAATTAGAATTTCAAGTGGGAATGGGACAATGCTGTAGGCAAAGGGCACTGGAGTGACTGAGATCATAACAACTGGGAGATGAGGAAACAGATTTTACTGATGTTTAACAGCTGGAGTTGTCAGGACTTGGTGACTAATTAGATGGAGCAGGTGAAAGGAACAAAACATCATGGGCCTTCCAGGACTCTGGAACGAGGTAGGCAGCATACTGGATTTGAGCATGGGCTCCACATCAGGTTGCTCGGAATCAAAGCCTCGTTCTGCCACTTTCTTGATATGCTAATTTGGGCAAATTACTTAATCTCTCTGGGTATCTGCTTCCTTATCTGTAAAATGGGGATGTCACAGTGGTGCACCTTCCTTGTTAAGGTCACTGGAGAATCAAATTAGTTCATATACAGCATGTGAAGTATATAGAACAGTGCTCAGAGCATAATAAGTACTATGGTAGTGCTAGGTTTTATAGATGTGACTATCTTCTGGGATTTGTTGATTTTCTAGGCTTGGCCCCAAATGCTGGAAATGTATATAAGATTGATCCCAGACCTCAAAAAATTCAGCACTTTCCCACGTGCACTCAGGTTAGAGGGGTTTAGTCAAACACTGCCCCACAAAGCAGTTCTTGAGCTATATTTTCCTATTCCTATTCTTACTGTTTTTATTCTTGTATGTCTAGTCTCTTGGTGCTTAAATTCTTTACTATGTGTCTGTGTTCTATGATGTGTAGCATTAAATGTTTTATGTTTAAATATTCGTATTTCTTTTCCCATATTTCCATTATTTTCTAATCTTCAGGGAGTCTAACGATGTTTTTTAAAAAAGAAATATTATTTTTACATCAACAGTCACCGTGCCTGGCCTATTTCGACCCTAACTTTTGTAATCTAAACCAGCGGTATCCAACCTTCTTGGCACCAGCGACAGGTTTCACGGAAGACAGTTTTTCTACAGACCAGCGTGGGAGGATGGTTTGAGGATGACTTAAGAGTATTACATTTATGGTGTACTTAATTTCCATTATTATCACATTGTAATATATAATGAAATAATTATACAATTCACCGTAATGTGGAATCAGTGGGAGCCCTGAGCTTTTTTTCTGCAACTAGATGGTCCTGTCCGGGGGTGATGGGAGAAAGTGACAGATCATCAGGCATTAGATTCTCATAAGGAATGTGCAACCTAGATCCCTCACATACACAGTTCACAACAGGGTTCAGGCTCCTATGAGAATCTAATGTCACAGCTGATCTGACAGAAGGGGGAGTTCAGCTGGTAATGCAAGGGATGGGGAGTGACTGTAAATACAGACTGTAAATTCGCTTGCTCACCTCCTGCTGCATGGCCCAATTCCTAACAGACCACAGCCTGGTACCGGGGGTTGGGGACCTGATCTAAACTTTCCTTCTTTTCCTCTGCCTTGGTTCCCGATTCATATTTTAGCGTTCTCCACTTGACTGCTCCTTTTTCTACAGCTCTTTATTTATGGGCTGAGTTTCTCTCCCTTTTATATCTATGTTCTAGATTCACAACTTTGTAATACTTTTATTTAACTCATGCCTTTAGACATTCCATTGTACAAAAACAGAGAGAACCACTTTCTGTGATGCCCCAGGCTAGCTCATTATGATAACGTTAAAACAAAACAAAAATCCCCGGATATGTGCAACTTATGAATAGACATCTATTCTCTGTGGAATGAAGAAATCTGGTTTTATTTTGTAAAGCTCACTTTGTGGGTGCTCGACAAACTATACTAAGCTTTAAATTACCATACTGGGTATCCACAGGGGAGGATGAATGCTGCATACCAAAAACCCTTTCCTCCACTAAGCTTACTGATTACAATTGGAGTTTCCTCAAATGAGCTTGTTTGATAATTTGTCTCATTACTACTGAAAAGGAAATGAAAATCAAGGACTTCAGGGCTGGAAGCGGTAAGCAAATATGATCAAAGGTTATATTGTATGAGATGCTGGTTTCATGAAAAACAAAAAAGAAAGACCAGTGTCATATCAAGTAGTGTGTGTGTGTGTGTGTGTATAAAAAATAAACTTTTAAACTATTAATTAAGGTAGTACATGCTAATATTACAAGCCATAGAAAGTAACTGTATGTGAATAATCTCAAAGCATCAAGTACAGATGTCTTTAAACGCAAACCAAAGTACAGATGATGTAGAAAACCAACCCTGAGTGCCATTTATTACTTTCCTACTAATTCTAGGTTTAGAATGTACTTTGAATTTGATTGCTCAATTACCCACATCTATATTATATCATCTCGAAGCATCATTACGACATCAGCCTCAATCTTGTGGGAAGGACCATAAACAAAGGCCAGTTGGCTAAAGATAGATCATTACTGACACATCCACAATAAGGGAGGTAACTAGGAGTAATGAGTATAATCAAGAGAAGTAAAATCAAGAGAAGTAAATTTAGGCTAAATACCAAGAAAGAATGTTCAACGGTGAGGACAGATTAAGGCAGGAACCTTCCGAGATCAGTGATAAAGATCACGGAAACACTTAAATCCATGATGAACAGCTTTTCATTCATAAGGGTGTCTGATCAAGGATTCCAAACAGTGAGAGAACGAGAAAGGGGCTGGGGGTGGGCAGGGGAACACTCTCATTTTCATCTGGGAAAATCAGACAAATAGTGTGGCTGTGATTTCCTTACAAAACAAGAAATGTGCTTTCCAAATCAGTCCCTTACAACAAGTATTAGGAAACAGTGTTGTGGAAAGCACTTGGAATCAGAACGATCTGTGTTCAAATCTCACCCCCATTATTTACCAGGTGAGCAAACTTTAGCAAGATATCTAACCTTTCCAAATCTCAGTCTCCTCAACTGAAAAATGAGTATAGGAAAGTCCAGCTTTCAGGGTTACTATAAAGCTTAAACATGGTAACATATAAATGAATCCAAGGGTTAATTGTCAAGCATAGAATACTTCCTGGAATACTGTAAATATTTAATAAATGGTAGCTATTGTTATTATTAGATTTTAACTTTAACTTTCATGAAGCATTTTGATCCATTACTATTCAGGAATAAGACCATCTTTTTCTTCAAAATAATCAGTAAGTCTCGTTGCTGCTTTGCAGATTATCATGCTTTTAAATCCAAACATTTTCCAGACATCTTGCAAAGTGAGATTAAGATATTTGCTATTTTAGGCATTAATTCATAAAGTTTCTACACATCCTTAGAGTTGGGTCATTTGCCTTCTCACACTCTTGTATCCCCTTCTTTCCTTTTAAATATAAAGAATAAATAGTGAATTTTAAACTTTAGTTAACCAGAATGTTAAAGAACTGTGATGTTCTGGTAAATCGTATTCTAATTTAATTTTTCTGGTGCAGTGGCTCATGCCTATAATCCTAGCACTTTGGGAAGCTGAGGCAGGCAGATCACCAAGGTTAGGAGCTTGAGACCAGTCTGGCCAACAAGGTGAGACCCCCGTCTCTACTAAAAAAGAAAAGAAAAAAAAAATTTAACCAGACGTGGTGGTGGGCGCCTATAGTCCCAGCTACTGGGGAGTCTGAAGTGGGAGGATCATTTGAACCCAGGAAGTGGAGGTTGCGGTGAGTTGAGATCGCGCCCCTGCACTCTAGCCTAGGGGACAAGAGCAAGACTTCGTCTCAAAAAATAAAAATAAAAAAAAATCTGCCTACCTAACTAGAAATGTATTTTTGTCTAAATACTCAATATACAAAATATATTAACACATGCTATTAGGACTTTCTGCATTGGAAGTTATATATCATGAATGTAATCTAATCTTTCTGTAAAGATGACAGTGTCTCATCACCATTATCCTGAGCGTTAATTATCATTGGAAAAGACTGTAGATGATAAAGATGTATGAGATTGAGTTACCTCATACTGACCCATTCTCTTGAAGTTGTTTTAAATTACATAAATACCTAGAATCCACTTGTGTCTTCTAAATGTTAAATGAGGATGGGGGAGGAGCAGGGGCTGATAATTTAAGATGTTTCTAAAGGTCTGGTAAGTTGATAACTTAATAAAAAAGAAATGTTAGGGTGTGTTACTAATGGAGCAAGTAAGCATACTTTGTACTCCGACTTATAAAATCATAAATGAACCAACTAAATGAAAATGGTGTAGCTTTCACACATCAGTTATATTATCAAAAAAGTTTTTCAATGAGTTTATGCACTTTTAATCAGCAACAGCCTTAGTCAGTTAAAAAAAAAAAAAAGAACTCTGATGCATTCAGAGTCTATAGATCTAAACCAGACAAAACAAAGCCTCATAAATGTGTTTGTTCATTAATTTTTAAAAAGCCAGACTTTGAGCTGTTATCATTTCAACTGGCACCAAACCATACTCGATTTAGTGCAACTACAAAGTGGAACCCATAGTCTATAACGGCAGCGTTTTTGATCACACTAATTAACAACCATTTTGTTTAAAATAAACAGATACGAGTCTAATTGCCTTTTTTACATAAGAAAGTGAAGATCTTAAAAGTAAAAACATGCACAAGAAAGATCAGACAAATGCCACTCAGACAGATAAGCAAAGTGTGTGTGAAAGGAACCCAGAGGAAGCCTGGGTTGCTCACTGGGATTGACAGCCCAATGGAGCAAAGGGAATTAGTCGCTCAGAAAGGTTAAAGGGAATCCAGAGGTGCCAGACCTGTAACTACCTATCCTTTCATCTTTTCCGCTCACAAAGGGATTGGACCTCAGTGTGTAATGTGATAGGCAGTAGCAGGCCTGATACTCCTAATTAGGAGAGAACCTCTTATTGCAGACAAATCATTCCTTTCACCTTAGCATGCATTGCCAGAAGAGGATGTTCAAAGATAAAACTGTGGACTGGTTCCTAAGTCCCAGATGCTGTACTTGAATTTTGTGAACAAAGGAATGAGCCCCTAGATCACTGCCCTGTGTTTTCTAAGGCCCCCAAATGGTTAACAAAAATTGAATTGTACTTGGTTCCACAGCCTCTATTTTGATTTAAAAACCAACAGCTAACTGTGTGCATGCTGAATTTTTCATCTTTCTAGCCCGTAAAATCAATACCTGAAGACACTTAGAGAAGCCTTCAGTTGCCAGAGCTATCAATAAGAACATTATCAGACATACTACCTTATGTTAATTAACAAATAATATGCTCACTAATACGGGATACATATACTGTATGTTATCTAGGATGTAAAGTAAGTCATGAACTAAATGAACATAATTTTAAAACAATACCTATTGTGTTACCTGTGGTGAGCTATTTTAATGTACAGCCAATAATATATCAGTTTGCCACTCACTCTGCAGTACAAAATGCCAACAATCTATGAAATACGAATTTAAAAATCATTTATCTGATTTTAACCTCTACAAAGAATTTTTCCCCTTTGGTTATTTACAGTACACTGACTACTCAAAAACATTACTCTTTCTATGAATCTTTATATCCTCTGTTCCTAGAATAGTACCAAGCAGAGTGAGAGCTTTCCAAAGTGTCTGAGGGAGTCCCTTTTAAAACTAAGCAAATATGATCAGCATAAACTTTTATCTACACTCATAAGTTTGAAGCTGAAACCAATGCTGTACTGGTAAATGTTTAACAAACAACTCGCTCCAAGAGGAAAAAAAAAAAAATCTCATACGCAGTGTTTGCAAATTTCATGGTGAGATGCCCAAGATGGCAGATTTCAAGCTACCCTGCTCCCATGAAGTCACAGAACAGAGTTGGGAGGAGATGTGGGCGGGTGGCTCACAGGAGCGGGTGCAAGCCCACAGAAGCCAGCTCTCATACCACTTGTGGAAACTCAAAACCCTTTTAAAGTACAACACAAATTCCCAACAATAGAATTTAAGTTGACTCTGGTGTTTTCAGCTACCTACATTTGTGAAACTTCATTATTTAAATTTAAATATTTGAATCTGTTGTCTTCAGATCTCACAGAGCTTTGAAAATGTTTTTAGGTTTTTTTTTTTCTCTCCAGATCAAACAACCAAAACATATATTTCAATTGCTGTTGAAGAAATTCAAATAACACTCATTGTAAGAATCCGAGCACAGGTGTAAGACTGAGCCTCCCACAGATGATTAGAGTTGACCCTCAGTCAGAAAGGAATCTCAAAGGTGTGGCCTCTCTAGTCCTTATCCAATACCTGATGTATTTTCTAGTATCTGCAACTCAGAGAGAGATCTATAATCGAAGATAGAGTTTTTAAGTGATTTTGATGTTAATTTAATCAAGCTACTCTGCATGTCTGACTGATGTTTGTAGATATATAAGAGATGAAAAACAGGCAATGCTCAGGAAAACTAGAAAATCATTTAATATGTGATAAAGATCTTGATTAATCAAAAATGCGTCTAATAAAGATTGGCCATTTTACAGCATGCTCTACTTTAAAAGAAATATTTACGTAAACATGGTTTATTTGTTTTTTTTGTTTTGTTTTGAGACGGAGTCTCGCTCTGTCGCCCAGGCTGGAGTGCAGTGGCCGGATCTCAGCTCACTGGAAGCTCCGTCTCCCGGGTTCACGCCATTCTCCTGCCTCAGCCTCCCGAGTAGCTGGGACTACAGGCGCCCGCCATCTCGCCCGGCTAGTTTTTTGTATTTTAGTAGAGACAGGGTTTCACCGTGTTAGCCAGGATGGTCTCGATCTCCTGACCTTGTGATCCGCCCGTCTCGGCCTCCCAAAGTGCTGGGATTACAGGCTTGAGCCACCGCGCCCGGCCAACATGGTTTATTTGTATAAAGAATGCTATAAATTATTGTCATCTTAAGGACTAAACACCTGCAAGACAGCAACTGTATATAAGAGGAAGTTATTAGTTCTGAAGAATCATTTTAAAATGTGAAATAAAACAATGAGATTTTTAAAATATTTTGTCACATATAAAACTTATTTATAGATACACACTTTTTACTTAGCTAGATCTTGGTTTAAAAGGTTTCTCAGACAAAACCCCCTCTAGAATGACTGATCTAAGAAAACTAGTTCCCCAACAAAAATAACTTGGCTTACAAGGAAGAAAACTGATTATCTATATTTGGTGTGGATGACCCCCCTAGTGTGATATCATTTTAAACTTTGATATCTATCATGGGGAAATTCTGTTCTGTGAAAAAAATGTAAAAGATTACTGTAATCATAACTGCAAATAATTTTAATTAATTACTTTTT
>NW_012119044.1:670165-677520 GCF_000951035.1 Colobus angolensis palliatus | reverse complement strand
TCAATAGTCTTTTTTAAACGGCAAGTCAAGTTTGTATGCCTGTTACTTAGCATGTGTGTGTAAATATATAAATAATATACATATATAAATATAAATATATATATTTTTTGAGACAGAGTCTTGCTCTGTCACCCAGGCTGGAGTGCAGTGGCATGATCTCAGCTCATTGCAACGTCCACCTCCCAGGTTCAAGCAATTCTTCTGCCTCAGTCTCCCGAGTAGCTGGGATTACAGGCACGCACCACCACGCCCAGCTAATTTTTGTATTTTTAGTAGAGATGGGGTTCTACCATGTTGGCCGTGCTACTCTTGAACTCCTGACCTCAAGTGATCTGCCCACCTCGGCCTCCCAAAGTGATGGGATTACAGACGTGAGCCACCGTGCCTGGCCTAATTATAAAAATTCTTAATGAGAATTATTATTATTATTTTATTTGAGATGAAGTCTCACTCTGTCACCCAGGCTGGAGTGCAGTGACTTGATCTCAGCTCACCGCAACCTCCACCTCCCAAGTTCAAGTGATTCTTCTGCCTCAAGCCTCCCAAGTAGCTGGGATTACAGGCACGCACAACCATGCCCAGCTAATTTTTGTATTTTTACTACAGATGGGGTTTCACCATGTTGTCCAGGCTCATCATGAACTCCTGACCTCAGGTGATCCGCCCACCTTGGCCTCCCAAAGTGCTGGGATTACAGCCCTGAGCCACTGTGCCTTAATGAGAATTCTGTATGAACTGACATTGTCATGTGTTTTGCTCTGTATCTACTCTTTTCTTTTTAATTCTACAACTCACTTGAAATGGAAAGTAGTACAATTCAAGAAATTATCAAATTAATAACACACACTTTATACAATTTTTATGATTAGATCAAGATTTAATATATTAAACATTCATTAAAAACAAAACATGGTTCAAGTCTTCCCCTTAGAGGAGCATAAGCCCCTCGAAGGCAGGAATCGTGTACTGTTCATCTTTGCATCCCCAGCACCTAACACAGTATCTTGCAAAAAGCACATGCACCAGAAATGTTTATGAACTGAGCTGAAGGTGGTAGTGATGAGTGTGGTGTGAAAAGGAATAAGCAACACTCTGAACCGTGGGGACCTGCACTGTAGCCTCTCCTGTGTTCTTGGCTCTGACCATCCTCTGCTTCATTGCTGTACTGGAACAACTGGTGCCCAGCAAGAGCCAGACTACATTGCCTAAAGTACAGAAATGGATTTTATTGGACGAAAGTCAACAGGCTAACTCTAAACTTTAATTAGAAGCAGAAGAGGTCCAGGCACAGTGATTCATGCCTGTAATCCCAGCACTTTGGGAGGCCAAGGCAGGAGTATCGCTTGAGATCAGGAGTTCAAGTGCAACCTAGGCGACAACATGAGACTCCATCTCTACAGAAAATTAAAAAAACTAGCCAGGCATGAAGCACGTGCCTGTGGTTCCAACTATACGAGAGGCTGAGGTGAGAAGATCTCTTGAGTCCAGGAGATCAAGGCTGCAGTGAGCCGTGTTCATACCACTGCAGTCTAGCCTGGATGACACAGCAAGACCCTATCTCAGAAATAAATTTAAAAGAAAAAAAAAAGCAGAAGACAAAATTTTACAATCAGCTCCTTGGAGGGACAGCCAGTGCTATAGCATCAAACATGTGCTAGGCAGTGCTACACAAGCATGGTGTGAGGACCACTATCCCTTTCCAACTGTTTGTTCCTGGTGTGTGAGGAAAGGGCTACAGCATCTAAGAGTAAGAAACAGAAACATTTATAACATTTATGACTGAGTCCTTTTATGTCTGTTGAATCTAACAGTGAAAAATCACGGCTTGGATTTTGTATATCTCTGGTTTTCTTTTTTCCTTCTTTTGAATCCATTCTTACTGTGTTTTCGGACAGCCTTAGTCCATGACAGTTTAGAAATGTGAAGGAAAAAATGGCCCTCATCACAGATCTTTGCAAAGCACTCATGTAGAGTATTGCTGCTCCAGAGAACTCAACTAGAACCCATAAATAGACATTCTACGGTGGCCAATTTGGGGTCAACCATTAAAGCGAAACAAAACAAAGCAGAAAAAGCCTTCTAACAATGAAAACCGTCCAACAGTAGAAATGGCTGACCTGAACTGTAGTGAACCTATGTCACTGCAGTTGTTCAAGCAGGAGTTGGACAACTGAAAGAGGCTGAGACTCCTCCAGTCGAGGCCCCCACGGCACTCTCTGCTTCCCTCTTCCAAGTTACCACACTGCACTGCATTTGTCGATATGTGTTGGCTTCCCCTATTAGAGTGGGAGTTCCTTGAGAGAAGGATCACTGTTTATTCATCTCTCTTTGGTCCCTAAAAACTGTAGAAGCACACAAAGGTTTACTGCAAAACTAAATATCTACCATAGAGATTGAATAAAGTGATACTGAAGAACTAGTCTGTGATTCAGTGATTCGTAAGAATGAGAATTTGGCTGAGCATTGTGGCTCACATCTGTAATCGAAGCACTTTGGGAGGCCAAGGAGGGAGGACCATTTGAGGCCACGAGTTCAAGACCAGCCCAGGCAACAAAACAAAACCCTGTCTCTACCAAACAAACAAACAAAAACAACAACAACAAAAAAACCAGTTTATTCCAAAGAAAACTTTAAAACACATTTCCAAAATAAGGTAACATTCCAAAATTAATACCACTATAGCCTCCCAATAACATTTCTATTTGTATACACATATCTCGTATATAAATTCTAAGACTGAGATTTAACTTTTTTTTTTTCTGTTTAGACGGAGTCATGCTGTGTTGCCCAGGCTGGAGTGCAGTGGCACAATCGCAGCTCACTGCAACCTCCACCTCCCGGGCTCAAGCGATTCTCCTGCCTCAGCCTCCCGAGTAGCTGAGATTACAGACAAGTGCCACCATACCAGGCTAATTTTTGTATTTTTAGTAGAGACGAGGTTTTGCCTATGTTGATTCTGCTGCTTTCCAACTCTTTACCTCAAATGATCCACCCGCCTCGGCCTCCCAAAGTGCTGGGATTACAGGCGTAAGCCACTGCACCTGGCTTACTTTTTTACATTGCTATATGCTATACTAGATTTAGTGAGTTCTAAGACTCATACACAATCATAAATTTACCTCCTGAATGTTGAAAATGACCACTATTAGCCATTTTTAGAAACATTAAATGATCTAGGTATGAGAGACACATTGAAAATATATTTCTCTGTACTGTAGAACAATGGCATTTTCAGTTTAATTATAAGAAACTACTTTTAAGGAAAGAGACAAATCCCTCAAGTCTTCTGGGTTTCAGCTTCTCTTTGAAATAAGATGAATATTGTTGTCTCTTTAGCAAATAGTATTAAAATTGAAGAACTTGGTAAACATTGTTTAGCTATAAGTATTATTTATTCTTCTTATAAGTTTTTAACATTTATATTTACCTATATTTAGATAGAAGTATTAATCATTTAGATATATATATAATTTGCAAGCAGTTTCTTTCTCTTGAAGTCTATTAAAACAAAAAAGTGACCTTTAATGGCAGCTATCAGTTAATAAAATAATTTGCCTGAGAATTACACATTTTATTAGCTTATCAAAATGATTTTCAGGTTAACAGAACAGCAAAAACTTTCCAAAAAGAAACTGAAACCCCTCAAAATCAATATAATTAAATATTTAAAAGTGAATTTGTCTAACACCTAAGAAATTCAGAATCCAGAACTGTCTACTTGTGACATACAAATGTTTTTGGCCATATATTGAGAAAGTTTTTAAAATTACTACTGAAGTGTGAGAATTAATCTTGAATTTTCTTCTTTCATTTGACTTATCATAAAACATTAGCTATTTAAACACAGTTTATTATATTTGATATTAAAATCCCAAGTTCATAAAGGATCAAATTTCCATTTATCCATTAAGATCACCAAAGCACACATCTACATCTTTCTGTTTGTACTCTTCTCATTTTATTATTTTCTTGAAAGAAGAGAGACAAAGGTGCTGTCCTATAAAGCTGTAACTCAATAGCTTCATCAGAACAGTGCAATGTTTACCTTAAATTCACAGATTTCATGGTTTATGAAAAGAATTGTATTCTTTTCCACCTACTTAAAGAAAGATCTCTCCACCTAGATGACTGGGATGAGGGCCAATCCCTCAAGCTCCATTAATTCTAAACTGAGCTTATTACTGTTCCTGTTTCACCTGCTCATGTCCTTCCTATGCTCCGTTTCTATTAGTGGTACTACAGTAGCATCCTCTTAGTTACCTGAAACAAGAAATCTTTGGAGCATTATTTGCTAATCCTCTTGCTTTTCTTCCATATCCTGTTGCACTCTTGACAATTCTTCCACTGAAGTCTTTTATTCCATCCATTTCCTCTATGGCATTCTCACACTAGCTCACAACCTCACCATCTCTTGCTTAAACCATTAACCCAATTCCTTCTCCATTTCACTCTACGTATATATGCCAAATGAAACTTTCCTGAAAGAATTAAGGAAGGCACCACTCATGTGATTCCCTTGCTGGGAAATCTTCAACATCATTCAAATGCCTGACAAATAACATCCAATTTATTGAAGGACTCCAATTATCTGGTTCCAATCTACTCTTCGAGCTCCATTTCTCACTATTTTCCCCATTGACAGTATGAATGGATATCTCCTTTAACCTAGCCAATCCGAACTTCTCATTGTTCCCATTAAATATGCCAGTTTCTTAACTCTGAGTCTTCATTCACATCCACATAGTTCTCTCTACATAAAATGCCATTTCTCTGCATCTTTGCATGTTTAAACTCCATGCATTCTTTAATGTGTAAGTCAAATGCCAACTCCCTGGTAACTTTGTCTGACCACTCCTCTCCACACCCCACTGCTGTCCCATTAGAAGTATGCACAGTAATTAACATCTCATCTCTCTTATTGTATGTGTCATTTTCTACCCTGTGTATTTGTTTTATATGTGTTTTATCTCCTATACTAGAAAATAAGGCAGGACCTATTAAGTGCTTACCTTGGCCAAGCACTAGCTAAGCACTTTACATAAATATACATGACCTCATTTAATCTTTGCAACAACCATTTTGCAGTTGAGGAAAATGAGCTAAAGAGAGGCTAAATAACTTACCTAAGACCACACACTTCTTGAATGGTATGTGGAATGTATCTCCAAATCTGAAGTCCATAAGATAATACTTGCACATATTATAATTTCAATAAAAATATATTAAATGAAAAAGCCCTACAAAATATTACACTGGAAAATATCAAAGGAATATTCAGGTATTTATTTATTTATTTATTTGAGACAGAGTCTCTGTCATCCAGGCTGGAATGCAGTGGCACAATCTCAGCTCACTGCAACCTCCGCCTCCCAGGTTCAAGCAATTTTCCTGCCTCAACCTCCCAAGCATCAGGGACTACAGGCACCCACCACCATGCCTGGCTAATTTTTGTATTTTCAGTAGAAGCGGGGTTTTACCCTGTTGGCCAGGCTAGTCTCAAACTCCTGACCTTAAATGATCCACCCACTCAGCCTCCCAAAGTGCTGGGATTGCAAGCATGAGCCACCATGCCCGACCCTGGAGAATTAATTTTAAAAATCATAATAGTTAATGCTTATTTGATATGTATTAAGCATAGGCAAAGTTCTAAGAACCTGATTACCTCACTTCAAGTTAGGTAATCAGAATGGAACAGAATAGAATACCCAGAAACAAATCCACGCACCTACGGTGAACTCATTTTCAACAATAGTGCCAAGAACATATACTAGAAAAAAGACAATCACTTCATCAAACGGTGTTGGGGAAACCGGATATCCCTATGCAGAATAATGAAACCTAAATCCCTCTCGCCGTACACAAAAATGAAATCAAAATGCATAGAAGGCTTAAATCTAAAACCTCGAACTATGAAACTACTATAAGAAAACATTGGGGTAACTCTCCAGGACACTGGACTGGGCAAAAATTTCCTGAGAATTAGCCCACAAACCGGCAGCAAAAAGCAAAAATGAACAAATGAGATCGCAAAATGTTAAAAAGCTTCTGTACCACAAAGGATACATTGAACAAGGTGAAAAGACAACCCACAGCATGGGAGAAAATATTTGTAAACTACCCACCTGACAAGAGATGAATAACCAGGATATATAAGGAGTTCAGACAACTCTATAGGAAAAAAAAATCTAAAGATCTGATTTAAAATGGGCAAAAGATTTGAATGGACACTTCTCAAAAAAAGACATACAAATGGCTAACAGGCATATGAAAAGGTGCTTAAATCACTGATCATCCGATAAAGGAAAATCTAAACTACAATGAGATATCATCTTACCCCAGTTAAAATGACTTTCATGTGAAGGACGGGCAATAACAAGTTCCAGCAAGGATCTGGAGTAAAGGGAACCCTCATACTCTCTTGGTGGGAATGTACATTAGTACAACCACTATGGTGAGCTGTTTGGAGTTTCCTCAAAAAACTAAAAATAGAGCTAGCATATGATCCAGCCATCCCACGGCTGGGTATGTATCCAAAGGAAAGGAATCAGTATATCAAAGAGATATCTACAACCCCATGTTTGTGGCAGCACTTTTCACAATAGCCAAGATTCAGAAGCAACCTAAATGTCCATCCACAGATAAATAAACAAAGAATATGTGGTACATATACACAATGAAGTACTATTCAGCCAAAAAAAAGAATGAGATCCTATCATTTGCAACAACATGGATGAAACTGGAGGTCATTATGTTAAGTAAAATAAGCCAGGCACAGAAAGACAAACATCGCATATTCTCGCTTAGGTGTGCAATCTGAAAATCAAAACAGTTGACCTCATGGAGATAAAGAGTAGAAGGATGGTTACCAGAAGCTGGAAAGGGTAGTGGGGGTTGGCAGGATGTAGGGATGGTTAATGGGTACAAGAAAATAGTTAGGAAGAATGAGTTAGACCTAGTATATGATAGCTCTATAGGGTGACTATAGTCAATAATAATTTAATTGTACATTTAAAAATAACTAAAAGTATAATTGGACTGTTTGTAACGCAAAGGATAAATGCTTGAGGGGATGAATACCCCCATTTTCCATGATGTGATTATTATGCACTGCATGCTTGTATCAAAACATCTCGTGTACCCCATAAATATATATACTTACTATGTACCCGCAAAAATTAAAAATAAACAATGTTTTTAAAAAAAGAATTCTAGGCCGGGCGCGGTGGCTCACGTCCGTAATCCCAGCACTTTGGAAGGCTGAGGCGGGCGGATCACAAGGTCAGGAGATCGAGACCACGGTGAAACCCTGTCTCTACTAAAAATACAAAAACAACAAAAAAAAAGTTAGCCGGGCG
>NW_012119044.1:630756-669963 GCF_000951035.1 Colobus angolensis palliatus | reverse complement strand
AATTCTAAGAACCTGGACAGTAACTCATTTAATTCTCAGAGCTAGACAATTCCTGTTTTTAGAAGAGGATAACAGACATGCAAAGACACGACTGAAAAACCTTGACCAGGTTCCCACAGCTAGCACAGATCCAGGGGAGAAATGTAGATGGGGGTGGTCTGGCACTGGAGCCCACCTGCTTAACCGTGGTGCCATGCTGCTTTCTCAACACTGGGCTTGCTTCCGTGCCCAAGGGTCTCAGTGAAGTCTGGCTCATCTGCTGGCATGGAACCTAAATTTAACTGAATTCTGAGATATATTAAAATTAATTCTTAAAACATCCTTTGATGCATCTGCCTAATGTGATCTGGGAGAACTCTGCTATTCATAATCATAATAGTTAATATAGTCATCAGAAGCTTTGTAGGAGAAAAGACTTTAAGGAGGGAAAACAAAACATGTGAATAGGAGAATTATCTTCGATTTCAGCCAGTAGAGGGAAATTGTCCTTCCCCTCGGTAACCATCCTATGCAACACCTATCAACAGCAACAACTCTTAAGGCAACAGGAGAAGTAGCTAGTGCTGCCATTTATGCATGGATACACTGCACACTCACACATTGAGAAAGATTCCCATATGGGAAAAGAAAGAACATAAACAAAAGAAATATGCCAGTGTAGGAACAGAAATTGCCCTTAAATGACAGTTTCTCTTGACACAGAATGAAAGATAAGTATAATTCACCAAAGGAAAAAATGGGGAAATCAGGACAGCTTTCATTTGGCTATGATAACATATTAAGAACAATTTGACTCATACATTTTTCAGTCTTTGAAATGCTGACACTCAGCATTACCAGAAATGGCATTTCCCCCACTACTATCACTATTACACTACCAATATACACCAGTGTGAAGATGTAGCTGTTGATCAGTGTGAAACGTTAGATCTCCTAAAACATAAAAATGTTTACACCTTTTTATTGAAATTCTATTTCAATCTGTCCAACTCTTCTACAAATAGTATATTTATAAGCCAAGTATATCCAAAAAGTAGTTGTTTTAAAGTTTTTCATTCTATAAAATGTATATTTCAGGATAAATCTTCACTTATGATTTCATTTTACGATACTACTTTTAAGTTGTGTAGAATGTGTCTTTAAAGGACTACGTACAGCAAAGAAAAAACCACATAAATGTGGATTAGTGAAACACTATGCCGGCACACTTGAAATGTAAATAAGAGTATTGTGAATAAAAGTTTGTTCTAAATTATCTCATTGATAGATGTATGTTACTTATGTCAATAGTCTTTTTTAAACGGCAAGTCAAGTTTGTATGCCTGTTACTTAGCATGTGTGTGTAAATATATAAATAATATACATATATAAATATAAACTTACATATAAAAACATATTTCCCTACAATCACTACCCCAGTGTCTTAGCTAGAATAAAAACAAAGTTAAAACAATGTTTAGGATGACTCAAATTCAGTTACAATGATACTTATTTCCTTGTGAAATGATACATATTTTCAACAAACCATTCATTTGTTGACTAATGAGAGAAACATTTGAGATAGATTCTTCAATTTTCCTTTCAAAAGCATTAGACTTTCCAAATCTTCCAAAAGAAAACTGTCTTTTGAAGATAATGTTTCTTTTTTTTTCGCCCGCAACAATACAAAAGAGAATAAGAATGTGTAGAATTTTTCTGGAAAGTGAAAACACCAGGTGAATTAACTTAGCTCTATGGCAATTTTCTCTTTCAGTTTTTATGGGCTTTTCTAAATCACTCACCCCAGAAACTAAACCTTGTTTTGGGCATCCCCATTCTCTTTCCCTTTAATTCAGTTATGCAAATGCACCATAAGTTTTCCTCTCAGATGCGATGCTAATTATTAGGGCAGTCTTGTTAATCAAAACTAAAGCAAACAAGTACTTGTGTATTTTACCATCATTCCAGTTTGCAAGGACAAAGGAACTCCTTTGTATTTAAGGTTGCATGAATGATCATGCAGCCTCTCAGTCTCTTAACAAAGTTGCCTGCCGACATAGGTCATTTTACCTATGATGGTGGTAAGTTTATGGCATCAATCCCACCTTACCTAATTGTTCACGTGAGCTGCTGAACACTTAGCTACCGGGTGACAATAATTCGGCTCCAATGAGTCTAAATTGGATATAAATTAGTTTTCCTAAGCATTTTTCATGTTTTAAACTGCACACAGAAAGCTGATTTTATGAACACACTTTCTGCATTCTCTTTAGTAATTCTCAAACAACACGTGAAGTCTTCAAAGTGCTTTTTCTAAATTCTTCTAAAATCATTCTTTATGTAAGAAAATGTGCTGAATCAGATATATATTATGTCACAAAAACAGAGATAAATTTTATTTGTATTGTCCATTACATTCCGAGTTTGTATATGCTGCTGACTTAAAAGTGCTGTGAGAAATTTGCAACGTTTATATTATTGATAAACATCATTTTGTCTGGATGGAGAGTCCTAGGTCTCAAAAGCCTTACCAAAGAGTAAATTTGGCTATCTATCATGTCTCTTACCATAGTGCTCATTTAGCCAAGCTGTATATATTTAGTTCTTCTAATATTTTCTCATAAGTCAATCCCTTCGACTCATTAATCTTGCTACTTGTCTCTGATTGTTTCCATTTGGTTTACTAGCAAGGCAGAATCTTCTAAAGACTTTGCCCTCTTCTTAATTTCATTCAAAGAACTATAAACTTCTTGAGGGCAAGGACTACATTTTCCTGAATTAAAAATGAGTCACAGAAAGAAGATGCTTTATTGGAGATAATCTTGAATCACCTTGCCGCCTTTTACTAGCTGACACCGTTTTAAATTATATTAATTAGGAACACTACATGTGTTGCCTCTTTCTTCCAGGAAACAATAAATCACAGCTGATCACCTTCAGATCTTTGGACTACGGAGGGCCTACGTGTGTGCGTCCAAGTTTGTGTATGTGTTTTTGTTCGTGTGTGTGTTGGGATTTCTTACTATTGTTGAATGACTTGTGATGAAATAACTCTCTTAAAGAAATTGAATTACATTTTCCCAGTGGGAATTAACATTGTACATGCATCATAACAAACAGCCCTTGTTTTCCTTGAGAAAATCATGTCAAAAAGATTTCTGAAATCACTTTCCAGTGAACACTCAGGACCTTTTTCCATCAAATTATGATAGCGTTAATTAACTTACATTCTTCTCAACCCCCTGTTTTGCATAAAGTTGAATCCAAAAATTTAAATCTGGAAGTAGAAATAAAACATAAGTAAATTATAAAATTAAATAATGTAAAACCCTTTACTAAAGATCATTTTTAAAAACATATGGAAAATAAATACTTTTATACTCAGAGTGGTGAGAAACTCTGAGGGTTAGAAAGATAAAAAGTTGATCCAGGAGCTGGAATTTAAGGGAGGATTGACAAGGTTCGGACAGATGGAGAAAGGAATAAGAGTATTTAGGTACTGGGAAAATGGTTTGTACAGAAAAGCGGAGATGGGTTCAAGCAAAATAGAAGAAGGAAACACAAGCTATTTAACAGAACACTAAGAGTACATCACAGCAGAACAAAACCAGTAAAATGTGAATACCGCCTCCCAACAAACAATAATGAAAACATAGGCCAGATGATTAAAATAACATTTGGAAGACTCTCGGCTTCAACTTATACAAATAATTCCATGATTTTTCTAGCCTTCACAATCAAAACCTCCATCTTAGAAGCTATTAAAAATAACTTTACCAGTATTTCAGATTAGGATATGAGTAGCTTAGAAACGGCATTAAAAGCACAGAACTGTCCGAGCAAATTGTGAAAAACCAATTGGTTGAAAGTTAAAAAAACATTTTAGTGATGTAGGCGAAAATGACTCGACCAGAAAGGCTCCAATTCACAGGGTTTTTTGTGTTTGTTTTTTGTTTTTGAGAGGGAGTCTCACTTTGTCGCCCAGGCTGGAGTGCAGTGGCCCGATCTTGGCTCTCTGCAAGCTCTGCTTTCCGGGTTTATGCCATTCTCCTGCCTCAGCCTCCCGAGTAGCTGGGACTACAGGCACCCGCCACCTCGCCCGGCTAATTTTTTTGTATTTTTAGTAGAGACGGGGTTTCACCGTGTTGGCCAGGATGGTCTCGATCTCCTGACTTTGTGATCCACCCATCTTGGCCTCCCAAAGTGCTGGGATTACAGGTGTGAGCCACCACACCCAGCGGTTTTCTTTTATCTGTAAAATACTTACAATAACAAGTACCCTTACCATTTGTTATGATGACTAGGGGAAAAAAATATATCTAAAGAGCACCTAGAAATAAATGTCTGGTATCTAACAGGTATCAATAATTGGTAACTATTACTATTATGTACTTTTCCACACTACGGCCTATAATATGATTAAAAACGTTTTTATCATCCCTCCCGTCAACCCTAAAATGCTTGTCTTCCTTCTTCCATCTGTCAAAAACATGTGGGTCTTCCAAGCAGCCACGTTTTACACATATTCGGTACATGCCTCCTGCCAATATTTTTTTCCCTGCAGGCCTTTTCAATTTTTATAAATGTTTTGAGATGCAACATATATAACAGATAAACTGACAATCCATATACCTTTCTGTTGTTGTTGTTGTTGTTGTTGCTGCTGCTGCTGAGACAGGGTATCTGTTGCCCAGGCCGGAATGCAGTGGTCCCACCATAGTTCACCGCAGCCTCAATCTCCTAGGCTCAAGCCATCCTCCTGCCTCAGTCTTCCAAGTAACTGGGACTATAGGCACTAACTTTTAAATTATTTTTGTAGAGACAGGGTCTATCTGCATTGCCCAGGCCAGTCTCAAACTCCTGGCCTTAAGCCATCCTCCCACCTTGGCTTCCCTAAGTGCTGGGATTATAGGCATGAGCCACCGCACCTGGCCCCCTATACCTTTCAGTAGATAATGTGAAACTCAAGAATCTCAAAACCTGAAGACTTAGAAGTAACCTGGTCCAGCCACTACCCAAAGTGTGAGTTTCTTCTCTAACATCCCACCAAGTAATTAAATTAGCCTGTGTGGAATATGTCCAGGAAGCGCACTCTTTCTAATGGAAGCCAACTCCAATCTGAAGCAGTTACAATGGTTACAGTTACAGTTACTTTGACGGAGTCCACTACATCTGACTCCCTCTAAAAACTGCATAAGAAAGAAATCTAGGTACACTTATGTCCACAAGTCTTTCCCATTTGGGATCTACCTTGTCCCCTCTGGCCTCTCTTCTGGATCTTTCTCAAGCCCCCTCATCATTCTGGTCACTATTTCCTCAAATCCTTTAAAGCTATAACTTAAAGCTAGTTAAAAATAAGATTCCTAGAATGTAACAGAGTAGTTTCAGGCCCGCATCAGTAAAACAGCTCTTTTTCTAGATGTTCAACTTCTGTCGACATGACCCAACGTCATTCTAGTTTCGGGCACAGCCTAAGCAATGTTACCAACACCACAATGTCAACACATACTGAGTCCCTTAAAACCATTAAACTCTTTCTGTCCCTTGTAATATGAGGAAATCACTTCTTCACCATCTCCGTGTGTGTAGACTTGATGTTGATCCCAGTAGCAATGACCTTCCATTCCCCCCAGCTGAGACGAATTTGCACCCTGATACTGCTAAATAACATACTGCTCATTTATTCCAGGCTGGTAGGCTCTTCAAATGTGCTCATTCTAGCAGCTCATGGGGAGAGTGAGTTATATATTATGGTCAGGGACACAGCCCTCTGGGCAAGACTCTAGAAGTTTTCACAATTACATCAATCCATGGAACCAGCATTCTCTGTCTCTAATGTTAACTAATTCTAAAGAATATTTAAACTTCTGATTTGCTAAAATGAAAATTTGATCAAAGAAGTTGATTAAAGCTTTTCATTGAACATCCTAGCTCTCTGCACCCCACTATATCTGTGAATTATTCTTTGAAAACACTGTAGATTTTCAAATAATCTAGAATTAGAACCAATAGATTTATGTCTCATTTCATGTATCTGACAACAAAAGTTAAATTTAAAAGCTTAGGAAAATGTTTATTTATAATTTTAAGTTTTCCAAATTAAACTACATTATATTTTCTAAATATCATCCGTGCTTCTTTTATAAAACACAAAAGGTAAATACCATAAGGGGACTGTATATAGGAGAGATTGGCTCAACAGGATATTTTATGAACGTTCATTGAAAGGTATGAGGGGCTGGATTTGCAAGAAGACAAAATTTTTCCCTACTATTCTTTGAATATATTAAATAGCACATTTCTTCATTTTAAAAATATGCAAGTTAAAATCCCCCTTAAGACTCCATTTAAGACAGAGCTATTCCAGAGCAATGAAAATTACCTCTGTTTAACTGACATTCAACTTTTGGAGATATTTCTCCGAAGAAAAGGCTGTGAATATTGAATTGTGGAGCTCATTCAAAGAGGTTGTCATCACCACAGCTTCTGTCTGCTTTACTAGAGAGCCAGCTGCCAGAAGAGGAGTAAGTGCCTCTACCATCAGGTTCATAGTACCCACTGTCCTCTTTTTCTTCCCCCCAAAGACAAAAACTTTGAATAGAATTTTACAGTTTGGACAACATAAGGATTCAGTACATTCCAAACCCAAGGAACAGAAGAGAAGCGTAGAGTTCTCATCCCTCTTCCGTAGCAGGATTGGGGAACACCTTTACTGCCCAGTTGGAACACAGTAGAGGAAAACTATATGACTATTATTTCCCTGGAGCAAAATTAAAGCATTTAGTTTTTCGTTTGTTAAACTGTCAAAAGATGTGGGCTTTTAAAAAGAGAAAAAAAAATGCAGACAGTTGAATGAATCATCATGGATCTATTCAAGTGTGATTTAAAATGCTTGTTTTTACTTCAGATTTTAAAAAAATTCTTCAACCCTTTATACTATAGGCCATGTCCTATTATTTATTTGTTGCAATGAGTTGCCAGGTTCCCAGATACAATGCATGTCTGATCAACGTGTTACAAAAAGATCTACAAAGCAGGGTGCGGTAGCTCACCCCTGTAATCCCAGCACTTTGAGAGGCCAAGGCAGGAGGATTGCTTGAGGCCAGGATTCAAGACCAGCCTGGGCAACACAACAAGACCCTATCTCTCCAAAAAAATAAATTATCTGGGTGTGGTGGTATGTGCCTGTAGTCCCAGCTACTTGAGGGGCTGAAGCCAGAGAGATTGCTCAAACCCAGGAGTTCAAGGTTACAATGAACTATGATGGCACCACTGCACTCTAGCCTGCGTGACACAGTGAGATCCTGTCTCAAAAAAAAAAAAAAAACTACAAAATATTACTCAATCTGCAGTAGTCAGATCTGACTAGAAATTTTCACATTTAATTTTGCAGATGTTCAATATCTAACCTTTTATTTTGTCCTAAGTAACAAATGTAAGTATTTAAAAATCCTCCTGAAACCCCAACCCCACTCTTACCCAGACTCTTAAAACCATCCACTCCAAATAATCAAAGCTAGATTGTATTCTGAAGCATGAAGGTGATGTTAGGTGATTTCCATTAAGCAGCATTATCCTAAATCTAACACGGAATCCAAAAAGCATCGCAAGTTAATTTTAATCTCTTAGAGATTTCAAGGATTCTATATTTTTAAAATATTATAATAGAAAGTTAAAGGTGGGATGGAATGATATCCCAGAAAACTATATTTATTGTGTTAATGTACCATTTGTCTTCTGGGCAAGCAACTAAAGGTCATTTGTTCTTCATGGCAAGGGTTGAAAATAGTTTGCATTGAAGGTCTAACTTAGAGGACCAATGTGAAACTCCTTAGGCCTAAAGTGACCTTTTTATGCCAACACACATGTCCAAATCTCTTAAAGAGGCAAGCAGTGATGTTTGCACTCAGATTTTCAGTTACTTCAACTCCCTTTTCCTAACTGACTCTGATGGAGAAATTGGAATCATTTCCTTCATGTAAATCTCAGTATACTTGTTCAACTATCATAGCCAGGTATCAGAGTCAAATATTGGACTGAAGAGGGGGCAAGTTTTCAAGCCTACATTTGCCAAATGAGAGGGAGAGTGTGGGAGAGAGAGGCACCTGGTGAAATCTGTTTGGGGATGGGAAGTTGCTTCCTTTTCCTGGGGGTCTAAGTGGGCTTGTGGGAGACTGTTCAGTTATCCCACAACTGTGCCTGGAAGAAACCCAAGGCCTAGAGAGAACATGCCTTCTTCAGAAGAGTAAGGATCGAAGAAAGAGGAATAAAGAGAGAAGGAGATAAGGCCTACAATTAAGGTTGATGGCGATTTCACTTGACAAAAATCTTCATGCTTCCAGATAGTCAGGAACTTTAGGAATTCTTGCCTCTAGATCACTTAATAAAAAGAATTGTTGAGCAGTGGAAAAGTTGCCATCTTCAGTTACATCTATCCCCTTAACATTTACCCATTTTTCAGGTGGCAAGTTGGCCATATTCCTGCCATCCTAAGGCAGGGCAGCCGCACACCCCTTACCAGCAAACAAGACTCTGATGGCTACAAAGGGGTGTATGCTTTAACTTTCTCTTCCACATCAGCTGGGACTGACTTTTCTCTCAGGCTTTGCTAACTACACATCGGGATTCCTGCCTAAGAAACATAGTCCATAACTGCACCCAAAACATTTTCTAACTTTTAATGTGATGTTTAAAGACACCTAGTTTCAAGTTAACTCAGTACTGCCCACAGAGACAGAAGGCAAAATCAGCGTAGAAGCCCTCACAGCAAACCTCTCTTGGGTTCACAAGTCTTACTGCAGTGGATGGCAGACTTCATACATTCGGCGCACTGCTTTGCCACATTTGGGTGACAAAACAATGACACAGAACAGATGCCGCAAGGAAGACAGGAGAGACCATTTGTTCTATAACTCAGCTTTCTTCGGGTTACATAGTCTGTCATTATGCAGAGCAAGAAAAGTACCCATGGCACCTAGAACAGATTCAGATTTTAGTTTAAACTTGTACAGAGTTCTTAATCAAAGAAAAGAATTGTGTCTTGGAATTTTGCCTTGCGATTTCCCAGGATTGTTCTCAAGATGGGCATTGAACAGTCAGGGGTAAAAAAGGAAATGGATTGCTTTTATAGTACTTTCCATATCATTTTCCTTCTATTTACAATAAAGTAAATGAGGCTGTCACTTTTTTACACAGCATTTTCTTTACAGATGACCATTACTACCATGCAAGCACATTTTGAAACAGGTATGAAACCAGTGTGCCCAACTCTGGCTGAAACCCAAACAGCAATTTTTTTCCACTTACACAGGAAAATTCAGGCAAAAAAAAAAAAAATGGTTACATGGGCAGCTCACAGTTTCTTTTGGAACGCTTTCATGGAAATTCAGGCTGTATTTGATACACACACCATATTTTTTTAATGGTGTTGTGTGGGTGGGTTGGAGGCACATGAAGAGCTCCAAAATCCATATAAATATCCAAAACCAGAATGGAGAAACTCTCTCATTTCCTTTTTATTGTCTATTGCTCATTTGCTAACGGTTACTTGAAGCATGATACTCTAATATTCCTTTTATGCCTCTTTTAACTTAAACAATGCAGCACCAGGCCTCTAAAACACATGGCTAAAAAATGATATCACTCCCTCAAAAAGATTTTTAAAATAACAAAATACCAAAAAAGCTGCCACATTCCAAATAAGAGGTGAGGCAGGCTTACCCCCATTCCTTTCATCCCAAAGCCAACCAAGATAGACAAAGCGACTGACTAACAAAAACCCAATATCTCTTTCTTTCTTCCCTTCCTTCTTTCCTTCTGTCTTCATGCCAGGGTGGCTGCCTGGGTGGTAGCCATTCATGCTGGCTTGTGTATGCTTGGAGTGAAGGGCCTAGTTAATGGGAAAATTACAGATGACTTTGTATGGTGGGTTCTGTGATTTACATTTGCGGTAAAACCCAAGGCAACTGATCTGTAACTCTGACTTGAATTGAGCCCTTACATGGAAATTTTTCCTGCTTGTGGCAGTACCTAAAACCAGCTTTCTGGGAAGGGCTCAAGATCCTATTCTTCCTAGAGCAGCCTTTGCCAGGGTATTTTAACCTCTTTTACTATACCAATCATGATAGTCCTGAACATCCCTCTCACACCTGTTACCAAAGCAATGTTCACTAGAGTCACTTGTTAGTGTTTGGTCAAAAAAAAAAAAAAAAAAATTCTCAACCTATGCAAAATGATAAATTATGGATTTTGAATGTTAGAAATAATATTTGAACCAAATTTTTAAAGTAAAAATGCAAAAAAGTCCTTTGAAGCACAGAGGTAACTAAAGCACGTTAAATGGACCAACAGACCAATACAGCAAAGCATAAACAAGAACAAGGAGATAAAGAAATAATGAGGGGGGAAAGGAGTCACTATAACAAGACCTGGTAAACACTGAGCTCACATTTGAAATCCAAGACCATCTACTGCATTTAACCAGTGCACCAAAAGTATGTATGCAGAGGAACTCAGTCTATCTTTCTTAGACTGTTCTTCCTCATGGCAAAGGAAAACATTTTGTCTTTTACTGTTGTAGGAACACACTGTTCCACACTCCAAGCAGAGTTGTTCTTTTGTTTTTGTTTTTGTTTTTTTAAAGGTAAACTATGAGCCAGCAGGTTGCCACATGTTCAGAACGCATTTGTTGAATTAGGAACCTAAGATCTTCACTCCATTTAATTGCTTTGAGACAATAAAGTATGAACAACTGGTTAAAGCAAGAGCTACAAGCAGACACACATACATTCTCACCCACCTTTTGGTCCTAATAAAATCTTTAAGCTTGGTAACCTTACTCAAACTAATCAAAAGAAGAAGGAAGCACGGCCATCTGTCTCTCCTTCATATTCGCCTGTTAGCTCTGTACCTTTCAAACTGGTTAAAAAGGATTTCATAATCCAAAGTTCAAGGGTAGTACCAACGAAAGCTCAACAACTGAAATAGCTGTTGATTTTGGTAACTAAAAGTCAGGGAATAAAATGGCTTCTGATTGATCGTTTAGCCTCATTCCCCCAATTTAAAGGTCCCTGAAAAGTCTCACCTTCTTTGATGTCAAGCAAAAATAACTATTTTCTCCCAAGAGGAAATATTTTGCCTAAATTAACATAAATTGCATACTATGATACTTCTATCTTGGGAAGTTCAGTAAAACATGACTATTGCAAAGAAGGGAGGGTAAGGTTCTAGACAATAAGGCACAATACCAATAATGATCCTGAAATGATGAAAAGCAATCATTTCATAGACTTCACTAAAGTTGCTTTGAAAAGTCAATGATTCAATCCCCTCAAGTATTAATAGAAACAGAGACTTGGGGTTATAATAGACACTTGAGGCCATCTTGTCATTGGCAAGAGATGCTGAACAATGTTACCATGCCTGAATTACTTCTTAGAGTCTACAAGTGATACTTACGTATTTTGTTCTTGATACTTCTGATGAAAATTGGCCTTTTATGAAAGAATGGGCTGTGAAATAGTTTAGATTCATTGTTACATATAAGATCTCAGGTGTTAGGTTTAAGATGTGAAATTCTGAGTGTATATTAAAAATTTTTTAAGAAAAAAATAAATTCCAATAAGAAAATTCAAATATATATAAATGTCACTAAGCCTTCTGATGACTTCTTCAGTTTTTCTGCTCCAGTAAACAAAATATTTTAATCGCCATGAGCACCCCTGGTAATATAACCTGGTCTTCCCCAGCACTCAAGCCCTTTATCTGGTTTACAAGCTGGTTTACCAAAAGGGCAAAGTTTCCTGAAGGAATCTCATCTCTTGTTAAGAGTATTTTTTTTAAATCAGACTTTGTGAGGCCTGCCTATCTTAAAGCTCCCAACAAATGATATCCTTTTCATACTATGGAAGTTTATTTATGGGTGGAAGATCAAAAGTCTCTTACTAGTTTCTTTTACTGTGCAAATTTGAAATATCTGGTTAAAAATCAGTGTCAACAGTATTCAAAATATTCAAAACTGTCAAGATCACTGAAAACAAGGAAAGTCTGAGAAACCTAGGAGATATGATATTAAATGTAATGTTGTATCATGAGTGGGATTCTGGAACAGAAAATAAAAAGATAAGTAAAAACTAAGGAAATTACAATAAAGTATGGAATTTAGTTAATACTAATGTATTAACACTGGTTCATTAATCATAACATAATTGATGTATTACACTAATGTAAAATGTTAATAATAGAGAAAACTCGATATCAGGTATGTAGGAATTCTTTGTACTGCAATTTTTCTGTAAATGTAAGACTCTCTGAAATAAAAGGTTTGCTTTGGCCGAGCACGGTGACTCACGCCTGTAATCCCAGCACTTTGGGAGGCCAAGGCACGCGGATCATGAGATCAGGAGATCCAGACCATCCTGGCTAACACAGTGAAACCTGTCTCTACTAAAAATACAAAAAAATTAGCCGGACGTGGTGGCAGACACCTGTAGTCCCAGCTACCAGGGAGGCTGATGCAGGAGAATAGCATGAACCCAGGAGGCAGAGCTTGCAGTGAGCCAAGACCGCACCACTGCACTCCAGCCCGGATGACAGAGCAAGACTCCATCTCAAAAAAAGAAAAAGTTTGTTTTTAAAAAGTCAGTGTAGTGTTTATAAAAAGTCAGTAAAAAGCCAGTGATACACTGACTTTTTAAAAGCAGAAGTACTTGCATCAATTGATCACTTCCTCAATTATCGAATGTATTGGGTGATGGGAAATAACTGAAAAGTACACAGCTCTTTTGAAATACTGGTATCTATGAAGATTCCCTGCCCACAGTGAAAATCCTGCCCTCAGGATTTTCAGCCTTACAAAAGGAGGGAAAATATCTGGGTCAATCACACTGATGTGTAGAACATATACATAGGGTGTCTAGGTACGGAAGTAACTCCATACACTTCCGTTCCCCCTATGGCAGATAGGACTGGGCAGGGAATAAGAAAATATAAATAACTCTTCTTGCACCTATAAAGAACATAAAGGCAAGATACTGTGGGGCCTGATGGTTTACTGCTCCCTGATGATCAGTTGCCAGGGCAAGAAACTGGAAAATGTTTTCTAATGCAGGCCATCCAACAAAAAGGATAGCAGATAATAATACCTTTGAAAATTTCAAAGTGCTTCCCATTTATTATCTCACTGTATCCTTACAACAACAGTATGAAACAATAGCGTTCATGGCAAAAACTAAGATATGGAAAGGTTACAAAACTTAGCTGAAGTCACACCGTAAGTGACGGAATTCCAACGAGCATTCAACTTTCACCACTTCAACCCCCACCTTTTACTCTTCCCTGGAAGTAATGTGGCTTCCAGAAAATAATTTTGTGCTGACGTAAACGTTGTATTTCAGAGTGCAAGGCAGAACATTCTAAGTATAAGTCTATGTGAGGCAGTTCCAAAGTGCACGATTCCCCTTAAAACGAACTACTAAATGAAATGAGAAGGGTATGGCAGCATTAAATAAATTTGATTATTCTTTTCCTCACTATCAATGTAATGAAAAAAATACCCCCCCCCAAAAAAAACAGCATTACAGAATTAACTACAAAATTACTCACAGAATTCAACAAATGTATCTCAAAATATAGACAACTAGAGTGCCAGTTAGGGTTGGATCCGATTACTGCACGTTATATCATCTTAGCCTTAAAAAGGTAATGTTTTTCTCTGACAACATGATAGCATGGCAATTTGGAGTACTCGTTGCTAATCTATCAACTATAACTACTTTTGTTATACATTTTTTAACAGAAGACTTAAAATCCATCTTGTTTTCAATGAACCCATTGTCAAATTAAGGACATCCAGTTATAGCCTGACGTTTACTCCAGAAACAGTGAAATTTACTTCTTCAATTCGGCTACAACTACAGAACTATCAGAGTAATATATCATTCAACCACTAACTATTGAGTATCTGTTATGGCCCCTGCAGCACAGTATGGACCAAGTATGAGTATGACATGGATCCAGTGTGTTGGAAACTTAATCTAATCAAAGAGAGCCAATTTGAAGTAGGTTCAGAATCAGAGGACATGAAAGGGAGATGAGCAACTTTCTGGTTCTTATTCTTTTTCCTTTCAGCAATTAGAACTACAAATGAGACCAAAAGGTAGGTAAAGTATTAGAAGACTTATTCAGAAAAGATATTCACAAGATGGTCCTCAGGAACTCAGTGTCAGAGAAGTCAACAATGTTCCATTAAGAAGTACCAACCAATAACAAATCTGGATGTTGATTTCTTTTCCATTTGAGTGAGCACTTGAGAACAATGGTTTCTCTTAGGTCAGCCTCCAAAACAACAACATCAAACAGATACATGCCATTTCTGGTTTAGGTTCAAGGGTCTGATTAAACAAAGTGTTTTAAGTTGTGAAGTGTATTTTATGACATACCAACATGTAAAATTGCACCACTTATGAATAACTACTTATTAACTAATGAAACAAGAGAAGGTGTATATTTGAGAATAAAAATCAAAAGAACCACAAGGATGGGGGAGGGCGTGGTACGCAAGGAATGCAGACCTCCATCTAGAGCTCAATTCTGAGAGACTCCTTTCCTAGCAGAGGCAAAGATGAGGTTGGGATTTTTGACTCTGGATAATTTCTTAGTGTTATAAATCACTCCAGGTTTCTAAACTACACTGAGAATAAATAAGAAGTGATTCCATGACTTTATTTTATGACAATAAATTCAGTTGAATGTGCCACAGTGATCTAAACTGTTCAAGGCAGAGCAACTTTGAAACAGTCTAATCTCATAACCAAACAGAGTTGAAGAACAGTAGTCTCTATACTCCCTGATCCAAAAAGTGGGGGTTGAAGGGGTGGAATTCCAGAACCTTAGTAACTACAACTTCTGCTCATTTTCAAGCAACTCCTACACAAGCAAAAATACCTATAAAGAAGAGTAATGCCTAAACATCAAGAGGTTACTTAGAGTTTACTCAAACTTTTTGGAAAAGCCAAATTGGGCTACAAATCCCTGGAAACATAGTTTGCCTCTGCCCTTTTTGGCTTTCCCTCCATGAAAAGAACAATAATTAGAGAAAGTGTCATTGACTTAAAAATGTCATTTTTAGTTGAAAATTAAAAGTCTTCCCCCAAATTCTTCCTTAGCATCCCCAAATTATTCAACTTCACTCTTATGTCTGAGGAAGTGAAAATTCCAGGTATTCTGACTGTCTGGCTCTGCTTACCCAAACCTCGCAATTTCCAGGTAACTTACGTAATGTTACTGGGAGTAGCAGAAGAGAAACAAAACAACTATACAAAAAAGCCTAGGGGGATTTTTCTATTTGGCTGGTTAAAATGTTCAGAATTATTTAAGAGTTGGAAAAGAAACAATAAACCACACCCTCAATGGGCTCTTGTCTGAATTCCACCATTCGTTTACACCGTGTTTTCCAATCCAAGATTTCAGCGTATTAATGAGAATAAAAGAGCACCCAAAAAATGCATTGGTGTCGGCTAAGCTTGCCTGAAATCAAACTTCTAAAACATAACTTGGTTTAAGAACACAGCCTGAATTTATTACTTTACACCTTGCTCTTTGTGAATATACAAAGCTCTACTGGCTTCTTCCCAAGAACAAAAGCTCATCTCCCCACTATTTGTGGTTTCCACAAGCGCCACTAAGCATGGAATCTGTTACAACACAGAGCTGTCCTAGACTTTGTACAAGAGGAAATTGTTAGAAAATGATCTCACTTATAACACAGTCCTCCAACAAAGACACTGAATGATGAGGCTGCAAGGTATATTTATAAATGTACAAAATGATGAAAGTTATAGGTCACGGTACAATCTAAAGCTGGGCTATGGTTTCTCATGTAATTTTACAGTTGAATCAATCATGAAGGAAAATTAATAAGGTGTATTTAGGTTGTTACTGTTCACCAAATGGCTGCATCTCTGTCTCCAAAAATACTATTTGCTGAATAAATGGCTACAAGGGGGGAAAAAAGAAAAAATTTTGTTTGAGTATGTTTATTTTTTAAAAATTACATTCCTGAGTTTCACTTTATTAACTGTTAACAGAACTTTCCTAAGATGCCAGGCAGAGTGGCAAGGAGGTTGAGGATGGGTTTTAGAGCCAGACAGAATTTTAACAAAAGTCTTCTGACAGCGAGGTGTAGAGGGCCTTCATTCTAACGTTTTTTTAGGGTTTGCCATGTCAGGCATCATTCTCAGTGTTTCAAATGGATAATTTCAGTTAAAACTGAGGACAGAAAAAACAACAGATGCTAGCAAGGTTGTGAAGAAAAACGAATTTTACACTGTTGGTGGGAGTGTAAATCAGTTCAACCATTATGGAAGACAGTGTGGTGATTCCTCAAAGATCTAGAGGAAAAAATAGCACTTGACCCAGCAATCCCATCACTGAGTACACATCCAAGGAAATATAAATCATTCTCTTATAAAGATACATGCATGCGTAAGTTCATTGCAGCACTATTCACAACAGAAAAGACATGGAATCAACCCAAATGCCCATCAATGGTAGATTGGATTAAAAAAATGTGGTACATACACACCATGGCATACTATGCAGCCATAAAGAGAATGAGATCATATCTTTTGCAGGGACACGGATGGAGCTGGAAGGCATTATCTTCAGCAAACTAATGCAGGAACAGAAAACCAACACTGTTCCCACATTTAGATGGGAGCTGAATGATGAGAACACAAGGATGATGGGATGATCTGTGCAGCAAACCACCATAGCACACGTTTACCTATGTAACAAACCTGAACATCCTGCATTTGTACCCCAGAACTTAAAATTAAAAAAAAAAATTCAGGACAGATTAATAAGGTAAACAAAATTATTATCACCCTTTTACTGGTGTGGAAACGAAAGCTAAGAAAGATTAAATAACTTTCCAAAGAACTAGTAAATCAGCGATAGGGCTGAGATTCCAATCCAGATAATCTGGGTCCCAAATTCACCCACTAAGACCCTTTGCAGCACTGCCCCAGTGGTAGTAGACCTACATTCCTTCTACCTCTTTCTTTCTAAAAGATCATGAGGTTGGCCACCATTAAACAGGAGTGTTACAATCTTAACTCTTTCTGCCTCAGTAAAAAATTAATTCTAAATACTTACAATGATACATTTTCAGGATCCACTTACCTTTATTCATTCAGCTATTTGACAAATATATACTGACTGCCTCCTCTCTGTGAATGACTCTAACACACAATTCCTACTAAAGAGAGTTTATAATCCACTACTTTAAAAGGACGATACATATGATTATCATAAATGAATTGCAAAGAATCAGATCATTACACCCTTCAGCCCAAATCTTTACCAAGAGCTTGGAATCAACACACTTCATGCTGGTTCACAAATCCATACACAACCTGGCCTCTACCCACCTTTCTCATGGTATCTGTTGACTACTACTCCCTTGGCTCACTGTGCTGCAGGTAATTGACCTTCCTCTTATTCTTGGAACACATCAAAATTTCTCCTGGCATAGGGACAGAGTGCTTGCCATTTACCTCTTCTCCTAGATTTTCCGTGGCTGGCTCCTTCATTGCATTCAAGTGATGGTGTAATACTGCCTTTTCAAAGAAGCCCACCCTAACTCACTCAATCTACGTGGGCTCACACTCTCCGTGCACCCTTCAGGTATAGCTCTATCATAGTTCTCTCACTGTATTCACAGCATGCACTGCCATCAGAAATTAAGTGTTCTTAAATTCTATTGGCTTGCTCATCGTCTGTTCCCTTATCCTCAGTCAGAGGGCATGGCTCATGAAACCAGGTGTTCATTCTTTGTGTCCGTTCCCAACGTTCCCCCTGCCTGGCACTAAGAATATTCCCAGGCACACAGGAGATACGAAATACATATTTCTTGGGTGAAATAAGGGCTCTTGGACTTAATAGGAATGTCTTGCCTCTCCTGGACAAGAAAGGTTTTACTAAGTCAACAGCATGAGGTGTGAACTTTGAAAAAGATGTGGCAATTCAGCAAAGATGGGTGCTATGCGCACTGCAAGGAAAGGGGATAATATGAGCAAATACAAAAGGGAAGGAGCCTAGAGCATGCTAGGAAGGATGGAATAATCCAGTCTGAATGGTACACATCCAATGTGGGGCAAGTAGATTGACCTAACATCACCGAGGGTCTTCAATAACAACAGAAGGAATGCTCTGGGCATTGGGAAACCACCAGAATGTTTATTAGCAAGGAAGTGACTCAGGCAAAGCCTAGCATTGGAAAGATGAAAGGCTGATTTAATAGTCCTAGTCCAGGCGAAGGATGCTAATAACACTTTAAAGTCACTCTGATAAAACACTAAAAATCTGCCTTTCTTTTTTTTTTTAAATAGAAAACTCCCAAAACAGAACAGGAAGAGAAGAACTATGAACTTAGTGCTGTTAACTATTGGAACAGAAAGTACAATGTTACAAAGTATAAAGTTGAACATGATGATGAAATTTGTTTCTCTAATATCTGTTCAAAAGACCTTTGCAAAATAAACACAGATTTTATTATATCAAACCACCCAATGTGACTCATCTCTTTGGAAATGTGTCTCTGGCATATTCTTTCCTCAGGCCTCAAATTCTTTCAGAAAATCAAGCAGATTAGTGGCCTGATGACAGGACAGAAGTCAGAACTCAAAATCCTAAATCCAGTTCTGCCACCGACTTGCTTCCTGACATAGAGCTTTGTGTCATTTTTGTATTTATAAAACATCTTTCAGTGGTGAGTGTTTTATAAAGTAACGAATCTCTGACTAGGAAGTCATATAAATTTTCAAAATAATCACACACATACATTGAAATAAACATAAATTTTTAGTGGAGTCCCTTACAAAGTATTCTTGAATTAGCCTGTTCTTGTTTATTTCTCAATCAGGCAGAGAAAAATAGAAATACTCGGAAGAATACATACATGTGTGAGTGTGTGTGTCTCGGAAACCATGGCTGTGTCCTTAAAAATTCCCAGATAACAGAATTGGAAAAAAAAAAAAGTTTCTTTTTAAAAGACATGATGAAGTAAACACTAGGAAGTTTAAAATAACACTTGTATAAACTGTTTGAATTGAAGAGAAAAAAACACACCCCAAAAGAGTTTTGTCAGAATAAAAAGAAAACAAATCCCAAACACTGACAGCAACATAAAAGCCAAATTCTCCCCCTTCCTTTCATAATGGCTTTTCTATTGAGCTTCATTTTGACCTTTCATTACTTTCCCAACATTGAAGAATATTGCCTTTCAAAACGCTCCATTTCTCTGCCTGTTGTACTATTATTCCTTCTCCCATTGTTGAGAGTTCTTAGCTACCGCTGTTCCAACATGCAATGCACAATCTTTGGCTTCTCCCAAACAAATATAAACCGGCATTTTTACACACTTTCCACTTTAAATTCATGCCATGTATAAAAAGGAAAGACAATAATAAAGCTATAAACATGCCAAGAAACAGAAAACCGAAAAGTTGGTTATCTATTTTCCAGAAAAGAAACCATCAGTCTTATAATCAATCTATAGCCAATGCACCCTCCCCTCCCCAGCAGCCACAGGATGTGGTGTGTATGAAAGAACTCAAACAGCCTGCATTCACTAGAGCTTGGAGGGTGGGGTGAACCCACTGCATGATCTGATTGATAAAGTTTCATTACAAATTAGCCCATCTCTTTGATAAAAACAAGCAAGGCAGAGACTGTGCCATAATTTTATCCTTATAAATTAGCCTACCAGACAAACACTAAACACAGCTTGCCACATGAGGGGCAAACTAACTTAATTAATTCATACACAGCACCTCATTAAGAGCAGTTTTAGCACCAAGGTTGTGATCTTGTTGAGCCTGCATTATTTTCCACAAAGATGCCCACTTGGTTGTCAGGGATAAAGGACAAGGGTAGGAGCAAGATTTGTGCATTTGGGTACTACTTTAACTGGAAAGATATAGCGCCAAAAAAAAAAAAAATATATATATGAACAAGCTCTATCTTCCCATACTCCAAACCCACGTATATAAGACTTTTAACATAAGTCTTCATGTAAATAGGCTATATTTTGCTTTTGTTTTTGTTTTAAAAAAAGTATTCTATACTTAACAGTGATATCAAAAACAAATACCTTTCAGCTGGGTGCAGTGGCTTACACCTGTAATCCCAACACTTTGGGAGGTTGAGGTGGTCAGATTGCTTGAGGCCAGGAGTTTGAGACCAGCCTGGACAACGTGGCAAGACCCCATTTCTACAAAAAATACCAAAAATTAGCTGAGTGTGGTGTTGTGCGCCTATAGTCCCACTTACTTGGAGGACTGAGGTGGGAGGATTGCTTGAGCTGAGGAGGTGTAGGTTGCAGTGAGTTTTAATTGCAGCACTGCGCTCCAGCCTGAGTGACAAAGTAAGACTCTGCCTCAAAAAACAAAACAAATAAATAAATTTCCTCACTGACACTGTATAATTTCTATTTCATATAGTAAATGGAAAAAAAGAAAGCAAATAATTGTTGGTAAAAACTGAAGATGAAGGCTTCTAGAGCATCCTGGGAAAAGACACAGATGTAATGCTCTCCAGTCTCTTCACGTGCTGAAAAAAAACACTCATCCTGCAATGGAATCTTCAGATCTAATTCTTGGAAACAGCCTTCTAGGCTCCACCTACAAACCTCTAAACATGCCACCTTATGTATTTAATATTTCTTTATTGTCATTATCACCTTCTAAAAGCACATTATTTTTAAAAATGCATGGGGCAAGACTTTACTTCCTAAACATTGTTTTCCAGTTGTATGTAGCTGTAACCAAGGAGATTCCATGAAGAAGTGACCGATTCCAGCAATGGGTCAGGAATAATATAAGATGAACCTGGAACATCTCGTGTTACCAGAAAATAAGAAAGTGAGAGGAAAAGAATAGGAGCACTTCAAAAGGATATGGGAGGCAACCTGAAGAGTTCCCAATGGGCAAAACGAAAACAATTTTTTTATTATTATTTTTGAGACGGAGTCTCGCTCTGTCGCCCAGACTGGAGGGCAGTGGCGCGATCTCGGCTCACTGCAAGCTCCGCCTCCCGGGTTCACGCCATTCTCCTGCCTCAGCCTCCCGAGTAGCTGGGACTACAGGCGCCCGTCACTATGCCCAGCTAATTTTTTGTATTTTAGTAGAGACGGGGTTTCACCGTGTTAGCCAGGATGGTTTCGATCTCCTGACCTCGTGATCCGCCCGCCTCAGCCTCCCAAAGTGCTGGGGTTACAGGCGTGAGCCACCGCTCCAGGCCAACTAAAACAATTTTATCAATAAAATATATTATTAGACCATAACCCATAACATAAAACTAAATATTCATGAATTTACATTGATATGATATAACCTACTGATAATGGAAGTAAATCACTGAGTATATAAACCCATAAATGAGGAAGAAGGAACAGCTCTTCCTTACAGAAAATTTCCAAATAAATGTAACATAAAAGGGGGGAAATACAAAATCTCCATGAGTATGCTACCATAATAATTACTGCAAGCAACATCTACCAGTGGGAGCTAAAATTGGTGCCAAGAAACAGCAAGGTATTTGCATAGTCTCATAGTATTTACCCCAAGATGTTTATTAATTCAATGGGAGAAAGCAGTAAATTTACAGTGGGGGAAATGCAACAGATACCACCTTAATCAAATGATCTAGATTAGCATTACCAGTGATAAAATGAAGTATATCCCCTGATATGATGCCCCGAGAAAAACACATCAATTTTGCAGTACTCTGGCCAAAAGGGCATATCCTCAATCTAATCATGGGAAATCAAACCCAAAGCCAGAGACATTTTACAAAATAATGGACTAGCACTCATCAAAGTTGTCAAGATCATGAAAAACAGGGAAAGCTGAAGAATTATCACACTGGAGGAGAAAAGGAGATGCAACAATTAAATGCAATGTGGGATTCTGGATTGGATCGCGGATCACAAAAATAACATTAGTAGGAAAGCTAGTGAAATTAGAACAAGGTGTGTATGATTGTTAATTTCCTAGTTTTGGTCACTATACTATGCTTATGTAAGTTGTTATTATTGGCAGAAGCTAAACAAAGGATACAAAAAATTGTATTATTTCTGTAACTTTTCTGTAAGTCTAAAATCATGTCAAAAAAATTTTTTTAGCCAGACATCATGGCTCACACCTGTAATTTCAGCAAATAGGAAGGCTGAGGCATGAGGGTCACTTGAGGCCAGAAGTTCAAGTCTAGTCTGAGCAAGGATGCATGACCACATGTCTAAAATAAAACAAGTAAAACAAAATAATTTGTTTACAAAGCATAGCTTAAAAGGATAGTGTGACAAATTATATAATAAGGCTGATAAAACTAATTGTAGAACCACCACAGTCTAAATGAACAATTATCAAGACTGAGCAACTATAAACACACATGCACACGTATGTTTATTGCAGCACTGTTCGCAATAGCAAAGACTTGGAACCAACCCAAATGCCCATCGATGATAGACTGGATACAGAAAATATGGCACATTTACACCATGGAATACTATGCAGCCTTAAAAAAAGGATGAGTTCATGTCCTTTGCAGGTACATGGATGAAGCTGGAAACCATCATTCTCAGCAAACTAACTCAGGACAGAAAACCAAACACAGCCTGTTCTTGCTCATAAGTGAGAGTTGAACAATGAGCACACATGGACACAGGGAGGGGAACATCACACACCGGGGCCTGTCGGGGTTGCTGGGTAGGGGAGGGATAGCATTAGAAGAAATACCTAATGTAGATGACGGTTTGCTGGGTGCAGCAAACAACCATAGCACTTGTATACCTATGTTACAAACCTGCAAGTTCTGCAAATGTATCCCAGAACTTAAAGTATAATTAAAAAAAAAAAATTATTTTGAGTTTCTCAGATTAGAAATTCAAACTCTCTTCCAATCAAATAAGAAGGGTACATAGAGAAAATGTTTTACTTTCTGCAACTCTAGGCCTATTTCCCTGTAGCTTAGCTTCATAGCAGTGTTCTGAATATAATTAATAATTTCTCAAATTAATTGGCCCACTAATTTTCCTAGAGAACTCTTCCAATCATTATTGAACAGCTTAATATCAATACTTATGTCCTTAAACTAGGAATTTATCAGAGTCTAGGCTACGTCAACAGTTCCATTTGTGCTTATTCTTACAGGACTAACTGGTTAGTCTTCTAAATATGAGCCCCAGCAAAATCTTGACACTCTTGAAAATAATGTCTTGTCTTCAATGGATACATGTGGACTTTTAAAAAAATTACATTACAGGTCACAAAAAAGCTTTTCACTTAAACCTATACCTAATTCACAGATCCATCTTTTAAAAGAAAAAGTCATTTCCAACAAAATATGCAAATCTACTACTTCAAGAAAAATTAATACTTTTCCAGAGAAACACAAGCATGCCACCATCTCTTTCATGACAATTCTAAAACTTAAAATATATGTACATTATTTTCAAAACGCCTACCATGTTTCCAAAATTGATGTCAAATGCAAAAATAGCAGAGAACTATATAAATAAATTGTATAAACATTCAAATAGAACCTACTCTTTCCTTCTTTTTGCATACAATGGCTAATGATGTAAACTTTAATTCTAGTCACTTTTTTTAAAAAAAAAAATATTATTTCCTTTGAGTTTATATCTGTCTTGATGGGTGGATTAAGGACCTAGCACACTGATCCTAAAGCTAATCTAAGCAAGGTGCACTTACAATATTCCCAACCACCCTGGCTGCTCGCACTTTTTTTTGTTTTTTCATGCCGCATTGAAGATGAGATGCAGGTGAGGAAAAAAAAAATACCATATCTATATAAAGTATCACTACTCAATCCTGGGGTTTGCAAATTTTGCATGAAGAGGAAGCAATAACAGATAAAAGGAGACTGAAAACACCAGATTCTTTCTGGGAGATTTTTGGGTTGACTTGTAGCATCAGTAAAAACAGTTTTAAGATCTGACTATGTTATAAACCTGTGCCTACATCTGGAAAAGGCCAGGCAGCCCTATTGCGCCTAATTTTTTTGCTTCCTTTTTTTCTTTTAAGATTCAGAAATAATGGCTCACTCTGCTAAATTAGATCAACATCTGTGTAAAATCAGTATTGGGCTCAACAGAACTTGACTGAAAGCTTACAGTGTGGAAAACCTTGAGTTGTATCTGGAACAAAGAAGAACCGGTAGAAAGAAAAGGGAAAGTGACATGGAAGTTTGTTGGAGAAAACGATCAATGTAAGAGAAGAGATGTGATGGAAATTAAAAACAAGAATAAGGTGGTGGTTTCTTGAGACGTTACTGAATTATGTAACAATTTAAAAAAAAATAAGAAGAGCCAGTATGTGCTACACTTTTCATATGGAACTTCTTTTGAATATGTCCATATTTAGCCTTAAGATAGATAAACATAATCATATGAACTTTGTAAACACACCCAGAGAAAACACAGGTGCTCTGATTAACAAGAAACTATTCACAGTAACACACCACTGTTGCACAGCTAACTTCACCTACATCTGAGGCAACCAAGCAGCCAAGTGGATCAAAAAGCAATTTTTTAAAAATTTTATGGGCAATTATTACCTAACTTCTGAAACCCCTATGCACTATGAGTCCATCAATTTGTATGTAAATCACTCTCCTAACAGCATATGTCACGCTTGCCTTGCTTAGGAGTTTACTCCCACTCCCACTCCCACACCTGGAAGGCCAAGGTTTGGGATGCGTGTCTGTATGTGTGTGTGTGTGTGTGTGTGTGTGCGCGCACACGTGTGCATCACTGCAGGAGATGAGTCTAGTGCACACCCAACCATGGCTTCTGAGCGTTTCCTTACTGTGAACACCTCGCATTATGAATATTGATAGGATTTAGGAATTTTTAGTCTAATGTAACTCCAGACAATATTTGCCTTGTAAATGGACCTTAAAACTTTTCCTCATGATATAATATTAATAACAACAATAACATGACCACACCCCTATGTGTGACCAAAAAGTATTAATAGGATAGTAGCATCTTTTTGTAATTGTTTTTTGTCACTTCACAACAGAACATAAAAATCTTTACATGACAATAGTTACATTTTTTTACAATATTTTTTAATGTCTCCATATTATTCCACTGCTTGGAATACCATAATTTAGCAATGCCTCCTTTTAAAATATTTTCCACTTTTAACTATTACAAATACATGAAGCAAGCAAATCTGGCTGACAATTAACTAGAGATTAAAAAGAAAAAATAAGTTTTGAAAACTTTGAAAATGAACACAAATGTTCCAAGAGGCAAATACATTTGCAAAACTCCCTCAGAGTTTAAAAAAAAGAGAGAGACAAAGAGAGATGCAATAATGATGATAAGCAAAGTCTTGTTTGGGGTAGTTTGTGTTTTACTGAACTGCCTTCAGTAGCATTGCTTTAGGTCCAACTGTGCACAGTGAAATGAATTTACAGTTAAAAATTAATACTTTCAATACAATGTGAGACTAATGGTAGGGGTGAATATAGACTTTCATGCAAGGGGAGAGTGGCCTTTAGTTTGACTCTGCAGGATTAACAATGGCTTCCTACCGATAAAATCTGCTGATCTGAGCCTTGAAGAATCTATTAAAATTTAGCCAGATAATCAAAAAGAAAGAACTAGCATTTTCCCCCTCCCTTTTCAATGCAGCCTGCATTTCATGGTATCCAAATGGTCTTAATGAATGAAATAAAATTTTTCTTCACAACCCTTAATGAAATAATTGATTAAGCAATAATCATCAATGGATTAAACCATCGGTTCCTCAGCAATTGATGGTGACTCTGATGAGGGACAAATGAGGCTCTCACCACTTGAATCCACTGATCAATGTTAACATCCTAAAAATTAAGTGTTTAAGTAGATAAGTAGGTAGGTAGGTGGATAGATAGACTATGGAACCTGAATTTAATCAAACCTCGAAAGCTAATTTATAGTTCTAGGATAGAGATACTAGATAGAGAAACAAATTAAATGACACCACAAGAAGACAAATACAGACTATGGAACACTCTATATGACCACTGACCTACTTTCTGCAGCAAGTAAATCAAATTAATAAAAGAGGAGAACTGTTCTCAAAGCAGAATTACAGACTTAACGAAGTTTAATGTGCGGTACTTATTTGGAACATTATTTTAAAAATCTAACTGTAAAAAGACTCTTTTGCAATAACTTAGAAATTTTCATTATGTGCAGGGAATTAGATAATCTCAGGGAATTACCGTCAATTTCATTAGGTTTTAAATAACATTGTTATGTACGAAAATGTCCATATTTTTGAAGACACATATGGAAGTAGGGGTGAAATTGTATGGTATCTTGAATTTGCTTTAAAATACTACAGCAAAAGAAAAAATTAAAGGAGAGGATGATAAATGAAATAGTATGTCACAATCTAATATTGAATATAATAATTCTTTGTACTTTTCCATCTCCTTCTGTAAATATTTGAAAATTTCCATAATTTTTTTTTTAGTTTTACCAAGTGATACAGGTGAGTGAGCCATGAGTTGGGATGTTATGTACCAGGCAGAGAAAATGGCATCAGTGAAAACACTGACCCAAGGCAAAGTGTGATGTCATCAGAGTGCAGCCAGAGGGTGGGTGGAAGGGAAGGTTGTACAAGGGAGGGCCAGGTTGCAGCAGCCTCAAGTGCCATGCTAAGGAGCTTGGACTTAACCCTGTAGGATATGGGAAACTAAGCAAGGGTTTTAAGCAGAGACTGATGGGGTTAGATTTACACAAGCGTCTAGGCCATCACTCTAGCAGCCCTGTGCAGAGTGGGATCCAGGAAGATAGTGGAAAGGGGAGCAAACCTGGAGAAAAGAAGCTCAGTGAGAAGCCTACTGAAAAAACTATAGACAAAGAATGATAAAGGAGTAAAAGAGAACAGGAATAAGGTAGGGGGTCAGGAATTAGTCACTAGAAGGGAAAGAAAGAATAAGAATCAAAGCTGGCTTTGAAATTTCTGATGGAGTGGTTGACTTTGACATTGAGATATAGAACTCAAGAGGAAAGGCAGATTTGGACATAAAAGGGTCGGGGGTAAAGAAAATGGATAAAATCCATGTTAAGCATGTCAAGTTTGAGATTTCCGTGAGACATCCAAGTGGGATGTGCATCTGCAGCCCAGGGCATCGGTCACAACAGAGCTATAGACTGAAGAATGCTCAGAATATATGCAGCAGCTGAAACCCCAAGAATGGACGGAATCATTCACGCTGTGGTCCAGGGCTGTGTCTATCATTATCTGGCACCTAGCATGGTGTGGGGCTATAATAATCACTAAATAAATGTTGAGATTGTCCAAAGAGAAGGTGAAGAGGGCAAAGAACAGTGAGCTAAGGGCAGACCTCTGGAGGCTCAGTGTTAAGGAGTGAAAACATAAAGAGGTCCCCTGAAGGAAATAAATAAGAAAGCTCAGACTAAAAGGAGAACAGGGACCATACAGCCACAGAAACGGAAAGAACAGAGAATTTCAAGAAAGAATGAGGTGTCAACAGTGTCAAATACAGGGAATGAGGAAAAGAAAGTCTGGAAATTGCCCATTCATTGGCCAAAATTGAGGCACCTGATGATCTTAGCCTTTACACCAAATCTCAGAGGCAAATGACCTAGTTTGCTCATCCTAAAAATAAAGATAAGTAGCAGCGTGATGGCCAGTCAGTAGACAATGCCACTATTTGTGTGACCATGAGCATGTCATTTAACCTTTCTATTCTTTCCTTATTTTTAAAATGAAGCCTATGAACTATATTATCTGTGAGGTTACATTCAATTCTAAAATTCTACAAAAGCAAATCCTTTGGTTTAAAGTGTTCCGAAGATAGTAAGAGCCAAGTGCCCACTTTGAGACCCATTCCATTTTATGCTGGACTTCTGCTATACTCACTCTCTTTGCTTCATCTTTTTCTCTCCTACCTTTTTTTTCCCCCTATAGTAGTCTCCCAGTTGCTTCAGGGGTGAAAGTGATGAAGCTTCTATGAACATAAAAATGACCATGACATTAAAGGCAAAAAAACCAAAGTGACAGATGAAGAGATATGTCAGTCTCTGAATTTATTTGTGCCAGTATTTCACAAATAAATAAGATATACTAATAAATGGGTTTCTAAAATCTTGAGGGGGAATAAAGAGTAATTAATAGCAATAGCCAAAATACCATTGACCCAATAAGCAGTCATGAAAGCATGGAGAACTGAACCTCCCAAGCCATGGGAAATCAGATGGACGTGTTTATGCAGAATGTCCCGGCCTCTCATCAGCAAGCTATAAAAAGGCCTTCACTTGTATTTGTGTTGCTCTTCTATATGGTTGCCATGTTCTTGGCTCAGCCAGTAACTAGATAATTAGTTTATATTACTCCAGCAAATCGGCTGCTTACTTTTGGTCTCATCCACACAAAATATTTAAATAATTTCAGACAGATCACAGTTTAACACTGGAACCAGAAATCTATCTACAGTCATAAAGTCCAGGCAATGACTGACATTCGCAATGTTACTTTTACGGATAAATGTCAAAAACATCTACCACAAAATTTTGTTAAAAAGATCTGATTTATTTTCACTTAATCTGTATTAAGGGCTTCACAAATATTTTTAAAAACAAGTAAGAAGCATGTCATCTGAATGAGAAGTTTTATGTTTACTACATCAGATAAATTATTCAAATAGACTGGAGGCATTTTTCTTAAATTAATCTCACAATCAGGCGACTGTAGACACAAGTGTATATTCATGCTCAAAATAGATGCTTGTTCATCTTGCAGGCTACAATCAACACACAGGTGAACACAGTGTGTTCTGGAAGCAATTACAGAACACACACTGCAGATAAAAAAAAAAAAAAAAAAGATATTCCACCCAAGGATGATACAGCAGATAAATACATATCAACCGACAAGAATAGATGCTTTGCTTATGGCAGAGATTTTTAACTGAGGTCTGTTTCCCTATAACACAATCAACTGGTTCCAATTTTCAAAGTTTTAATGATCTTGAAAGAGTTACGCCCCCAAATGCTGATTAAGACAAATCAAATTAAACACCTAAAGGAGGGTTCATTATACAGGCAAGACGAGAATAACCAGATAGGAAGTAAAGACCAGGTAGATAAGTATGGAGAATGCAGATCACCGGCACCAGAAGATGGAGAGTGAAAAGTTATCAGAAACACATGGGCAAGCCTTTAAAACACACGTGCCTGGACACAGCCCTGGAAATTCTGATAATGCCTACATTTTTCAAAATCCACAGGTGATTATGATGATTAGCCAGAAAATCAAGAAGTCAAAGGCACAAGATAGGAGATCTGAAGAGAGGGAACGCATGCCAGATACCAGCATGATTTTGAGGTATCTGGCCTCAACAAGAATGTCTTACACACATGAATCTAGATCATGAGCTGGCCCCAGGATATGAGTACCCACAGTGAATAGCAGGAAAGCACTCTTGGCTGAAAGGGGGGAATGGAAGAAGAGAAGCTAATGGAATCTTTTGAGTGCATTCCACTTATTTTCACAGTCACACAAATCTCAGGCAGTTAATAATGACTTACTTGCTTCGTATATAAGTATCTTTCTGCCCCCCTCAAAAAGGAAAAGTAAATTCTGCGGGACCAGGGAACATGACTTTTACTTTATTGCACTAGGCTGGGTATACAGAAGACAAACAATAAATTACTATAACTACTTTGTAGCAAGAAAATCTCCAAACCATTCCTCCCACTTTCTCCTTTACCCCTCTCCGTTGAAGTCACATGAAGCAGAAAAATTTTCATTCCATTTTCACTTGTAAATATTCTCATCTATTTTTAAATTCAACTGTTAAATGCGTATGGTTTTTAATTTTCTAAATTAACACAATGCAGTGTGGTAATGTGTTCATCTCCAGTTTAATCTAGACGCACTTCTGTCACTACAATACCCAATGATCCATGACTATGTTAAATTTCTATGTCCATTGATATGGCATTAACATGGGAATTAATGATCAAGAACTGTCCATAAACATTTAGTTAGTTCAAACTGCATCAATGTATTCCTAAAGACATGTATTTTTAAAGCTTCTATGACTTTTCCAAAATCTTAATGGGATGAATTCAATAAACATTTACTGAGCACCTAGCAGGAGCACTTCTGATTCTTATCATAAATTTTAGTGAATCAGATATATATTTAGGAGGTTGCTCAATAAAAATCATGGCAATCAGTCATGACTTTTTCTTTGTTTTTGCAATACATTTGAAATGATATTTTGTTATCCTGATTAAATTCAATATTAAATCAATTACTGTTAAAAACAATGAAGTACTACCATTTAAATTTATATTCCAATCACAGGGAATATAAACAAAGAAATAATTAGAAAAAAATCTTAAAGTCTTAAAGCCTTTGCAGCAAAGGACACAAACATGTAGACCTTCCTCTATGCCCGAAGTTCAGAAGCCTGAATGAACTCAGGTAAAGTGACACTTTGTTCAGATGTCTTAGATTTGCCCAGTTTGAAAGCTGTCCTACAACATGGATACTTGATCCATCTACTACTGGAATGGTAATCTACACAATTTAGAGGAAGTTGCTAAGACTGCCATAAGCTCTAAATCCTTTTTGAAATTAAGCACAGAATCCTATCTCCATCCCTTCCATTGTCACCAGAACAGAAGTTTAACAAGTGCCTCTTATTTTATTTCCAGAGATCAAAGTTTAATAAAACTGAAAATTACTTAAGACTCAAATATAACTCCTTTAACTTAATGAAGACAACGTAGATATATGCTCCTTTTTCCCTCTGTATCTTGGCAGACTATGCACCTCCAGCGTAGTTTAAAAGGAGTGGTAGAGAGTGCAATACATCCGAAAGAGTTGCATATTCACAGGAAGTCATAAGAGCCAAGTTCTAGTCTTAACTTTGCCACCCACTAAACAGAATTACCTTGGGCAAGTCATTCAATTGCTCTAGCATCCAATGTCTTCAACCATAAAATAAAGGACTACATAGTAGACTATCATTCAGGTTTCCTCCAAATCCAAGAGTGCAAAACACAGGGTTATCTCTAAAGTCAAGTAGAATCTGTCAACCAGGGATGATAATCCATCCAGTCTTTTGTGTTAACTTGATAGGAATTAACATTAGGTAGGCTTAATCAAGTTAATAAGAGCAATGTTCGTACAGACAGTCCTCAACTTATGACGGTTGCACTTACGATTTCCGAATTTACAATGGTGCAAAGGCGGTACTCATTCAGTAGAAACCATACTCCAAGGTTTAAATTTTGATCTTTTCTCAAGTTACTGATATGTGGTACCACACTCTCTCACGGTGCTGGGCAATAGCAGTGAGCCGCAGCCCCCAGTCATCCACACAACCATGAGGCTAAACAACTGAGGCTACAGTGCACTGTGTCACCAGATGATTTTGCCCAACTGTAAGACTAATGTAAGTGTTCTGAGCAGGATTAAGGTAGGCAAGGCTAAGCTAAAGTAGGCAGGGCTAAGGTTGGGTGTATTAAATGTATTTTCAACTTACAATATTTTCCATGTATGATGGGCTTATGGGGAAATAACCGCATTGTAAGTTGAGGAGCATCTGGTGTCTTTCTTAGGTACTTAGGAATCCAGCGCAGTTCCTTCTCACAAAGGAAACCTTCATATTTAACTCAACACATAGGTGAGAATTGTTGGCTTCCCAAATGAAACTTCTTGTTTGTAACCTGGTAAGCTTTTCCTCTAATTAAAGGAGAAGTATACTAGGGAATAATTAAAGGGCTCTCCAAGGTACACTATTCTTTTCCTCTTCAACAATCAGAGGATCAAATTCAGACCATTAGTCTTCTTTACATAATTTGTTAATTTCTGGGGTCATCACAAGAATATTTGAAGAAGAAATGCTAGAGCCACTCCCCATTCTGACTTTAATTATAGTCTTCAGAATTGCCACTGAGTTTGATCTGTTCAAAAAATGAAGTAAAATATCCCACTCATATGCATACTATTTCCCCTGAAGCAAGTTCCTCTTATATTCTCGTAGTGTCACAATAAGTTTGTTAAATTATTAAACCATACAAGTTTTAAGGATAGGAAACCTTAGAGATTTTCTAACAAAATGCTTATCCTAATATAAATGGCCCATCTCATTCTGTGTAACAAGACTTTTGCTGTTTTACAAGGTAATCCTTTCCACTGCTAGACAACTCTAATTTTTGGATGTTTTGCATTTCACAGCGGTAAAATAATCTTCTTTTAATATCTGACAGTTTTTGAGAGCAACACAAAGCCAATCTACTATCTCTTCTAATTGACAGTCTTTCAAATAATTGAAGAAGTTATGGTGTCCCAACTCAGGCCTCTGAATCAACTCCAATTTAACAACAGGGCCTTTCAACAATTAGCCAATTGCTTCTTTCAATAGCATCATCAAACCACTGGCTTGTTAACCATCTAAACTTCACCTTTTCTTCTTTTCCAGGGAAACAATCTCAAGAAAGTGTCTATTTTAGCCTTATGTACTACTTTTACATTTATGTGAATACAGAATCATGATAATTTTATTGAATACCTAAATTAACCCTCCAAGACATGTATCATCTACAGATCTGTATGCATGCTTTTACTGAAGTTGCAGACCAATACTCAAAGACAAGGGCAAGGTCAGAGTCCATATTCCATTAACACTGACCCATTAATCAATCATCTATGAGTTCAGTTGTTCCATCTGCCATAAATCCACCCAAATATCTCATGTTATCATTTACCCAATGTTTTTCTCATTGATGGCATAAGGAAAGACTATGTCAACTATTTACCCAGCAATCCCACTACTGGGTATATACCCAAAGCAATATAAATTGTTCTATTATAAAGACACGTGCATGCCTAAGTTCATTGCAGCACTATTCACAATAGCAAAGACATGGAATCAACTTAAATGCCCATCAGTGGTAGACTGGATAAAGAAAATGTGGTACATATACACCTTGGAATACTATGCAGCCATAAAAAGGATGAGCTTATATCCTTTGTAGGGGCATGGATGGAGCTGGGGGCCATTATCCTTAGCAAACTAGCACAAGATTAGAAAATCAAATATCGCGTGTTCTCACTTACAAGTGGGAGCTAAATGATGAGAACACATTGTGGGGAACAACACACACTAGGGCCCATTAAAGGGTGGGGGATGGGAGGAAGGAGAAGATCAGGGAAAATAACTAATGGCTTAATACCTGGGTGATGAAATAATCTGTGCAACAAACTCCCATGACACAAGTTTACCTATGTAACAAACCTGCACATGTACCCTAAACTTAAAATAAAAGTTAAAAAAAAGACCATTTCAAATATTTAAAGATATGAAGATAATGCACAGCTGTGTCATGTTATGTTAGTAATATAGAAATTGACTCATTGTTATTCCAGAGGCAGAATAACATAGAAGTTAAAAGTGTGGCTTCTGATTTCAGACTGCCTGGGTTCAAATCTTGGACCTGGCATGTGTTGTTATTTGTGTGACCTGTGAAAAATCACTTACTTGTTCTATTGAATCACAGTTTTGTCATCAGTAAAACTGGGTTTGTTGGGTTACTGTGAGAATTAAATGAATTCATACATGTAAAGTATTTAAAGTAGTGTCTTACATACAGTGACACTGATTATATTTTAGTTGTTATTCGTATTATTATTGTTAATCTAGTACAGTGCTTTGATACTTCACTCAAAATCATTGCCAGATGTAACAGAAGACTGCTGAATAAGGAATCAGTCAACTCTACCATAGCATTTCTTCACGGACACTCTAGCATTTTCAAAACTCAATGGGATTATCTCATATACTAGTCTAACAAGTCTACCAAAAACCAAGAGACCAAAAATTGTTCTTATCAAACTGTATGCTATCTCTTCTTTTAAAAACACATAGACTCTACTTACCAATTCACCTACTACCGCAAAATTAAAGTTTCCAGTTTCAAAAAGCAAACATTCTACTTAAAAACCACATCAACATTTTGTCCATATACATTTCCCTGATTTTTCTCAGAATTAGAGAAAAATCATGAGCAAGTCACACAATTGCTCAATTACAACTGTACAATTACAAGCAAGTTGTTTTGTAAGCTGAAATATACATTTGTCTGTGACTGTAAGCTTAAACTCACTTTAAGAGATTAAATGTGCTCCTATTCTATTCTTTATCCTTGCGTAGGCTTGCATTTCCACCTAAGTATGCGGAATTTTTACCTTACAGTTTGGAACAAAATAGATATTGAGTAGTTCTTCCTTGGCTATGGCAATTTTTTTTCTTTCTTTCTTTCATTTTTTTTTTTTTTTTAAAGAGACAGAGTCTCACTCTGTCAGCCAGGTTGGAGTGCAGTGGTGTGATCAAAGGTCACTGCACCCTCAACCTCCTGGGCTAAAGCAATCCTCCCACCTCAACCTCCCAGGTGCCTAGGACTATAAGCATGCGCCACCATGCCTGGCTAAGTTTTAAAAAATTATTTTTATAGAGACCGGGTCTCACCATGTTACCCCAGCTGGTCTCTGACTCCTGGCCTCAAGTAATCCTCCTCCCAACCACAGCTTCCCAGAGTGCCAGAATTCCAGGTGTGAGCCACTGCACCCAGCCAACTATGTCAATTTTTAGTATTACAGCCCAGTGTTATCACCGTAGATTTTTGAGGGCAGCAACCTCATTATAATTTATTGCCCTAAATATAAACAAGTGTATCTGGGTATATGAAAGGCTCCCAATAAATACTAGTGGTATGAATGAATAAATGAGTTAATGACCATGACTGCCAGCTCTCCTGAAGTTCCTGCCTTTCTTACTAAGCCCTAACTAACTATGTACTCCTTCCTCTGTCTTTCGTACTTACCCCTTGAAGTTCTGAGCTTATCAAAGAGCTCCTGATACAGTTACACTTTCATTTAACTCCTTTTCTTTCTCAGCAGGATTATTCTCAATTATATAGTCAGAATTACAATTTTAGAGCATCTCATCCTTTGTGAGCTATATTTCTTCTTTATAATCTCTGTACATGGAATTATAAATCAGGCAGCATTGATGGTTAATTAGTATTTTCAGTATAATTTTTGTTTTTTCTTCCATTCTTTATGTTTCAGCTTCAAAACATTTAGGTTCTAACACTAGAAAAGATAAAAATAATAATATAAATTTATTCCTTTGTATTTTTAAAGCTTTATATTTCTGTTCCAATGCTTTAACTCATTAATCTATAGAATTATTTTAAAAATCTTAACACTTACTAAATAATAAACAAGAGAATAAAAAATTATTCTGAAGAACTTAAACACTGAACCTAAAATATACATTAGTTTTCAAAAGCAGGCATGTTATAACTGATCTTTTAAAATCACACTTGGCAATTTAAATTATAATAATGCCTCATTCACATAGTAAGTGTTCTGGAAACCTCAGCCAGCTGAAATGGTTGCAATATGCAATTCTATCCTCCCTTCCCTTGCTGCCTCTTGACCGAAGAGGAAACAATGTGAATAGTAAATCAACAAATTCTGAATAGCTTGTAAAAATGGAAATCTACAAGAAGATCTAAAATCATTCACAACTCAACACAACGAAGCAGCCCCTAAGACAGGAGGGGCACCACTTGCTGGGTGTGGTGCTATGTCCACATCAGGAGGCACAGAGTCAAAAAGCACGGGAAACACAGTGAAAATGGCAGTTACAAGAAAGGGGTAATGGGGGCAGGGAAGGAAGAAGAAAGCTGCAGAAGTGAGAAGCAGACGAAGTTATACACAATCATTGTAAGCAGACAGTAGGAAAAAAAGAGAACCATATAGCCCTTTGCAGTACTTGAGGATATCAAGAGATCACAACTTGAGATGATAATTAATGTCCTTAATGATTACCCTACATCACTAATGGATGCTTAACCCTGACCAAACATGTTATCCAATAAAAACTGAAACATAGTTCTGTCAAAGAAAACATAATTAATTCTGTGTGTGTGTGTGCGTGTGTGCATATGTGTGTGTGTTTAACGATCCTCTCAGGTTTACAACTCAGGAACAGGTAAGTAAGCTCATATTCCTAACACAAATCTCTCAGCAAAACATTGAAAGCTGTCCTTGTATCAGAATTCAAAAGTTATTAACAAAATCCTACAGTAAATGGACCTCTACAAAAGTTTTGAAACCTTCTTTATACCAATTCCTACTATTTTCAAGTAGACAACTTCCATCCCATTGAAAATAGTGAGTAGAAAATGTAATTTCAATGTACAATACAAAGTACAATTTAGTGTTTTGAGTCTCTCTCAAAATCAGTTTCTCACAATCTTCTATTTTGTTTTACATGCTGCTAATTAATCAAAAATTTTATTAACACTTTAGACTTTTTTTTTTTTTTTTGAGGCAAGGTCTCACTTTGTCACTCAGGCTGGAGTGCAGTGACCCATTTTCTGTTGACAGCAACCTCCACCTCCCAACTTCAAATGATTCTCGTGCCTCAGTCTCCCGAGTAGCTGGGGTTACGGGCATGCACCACCATGCCCGGCTAATTTTTGTATTTTTAGTAGAAACGAGGTTTCACCATGTTGGCCAGGCTGGTCTCAAAGTCCTGGCCTCAAGTAATCTGCCCGCCTGAGCCTCCCAAAGTGTCAGGACTACAGGCATGAGCCACCATGCCCAGCCAGACAAACCTGATTTTAAATTAGCTTGGAAAAGTTCTATTTTGTCAAAGCTCAAATTCTCCCATTATTACTTAATCAGAAAATGTTGGACTAAAGAAGTGATAAGGAACAAAAAGATAGTTTATCTTTCCTTCAGAAAGTACAGAGAATCACCTATATCTCAGCGAAATATATTTAGAATATTGTCAACTCAAATCGGCATGATTGACACTACTAGATAACACCCAAAACAGACTCAAGGCAAAAGAAAATTGTTATCATAAGCACTTTTGTGATCCATTTATTCCCCTCTGTAAAATAGGTAAGAGAATGCTCCAAGATATCACACATAGGCATTTACATACAGTATCATTTTATGGAATTTTCCAAGGTGTTAATTAAAAGTTTTAATGAATGTTAATCATCTGTCAATTTCATTGGCAATCTCTGTTCAACCATATGCTTCGCTTTTACACCTGTAGGCTTTAAAAATCATTACTTTAAATTGTTTTACTTCCTTAACATGATATTTGTATTAATATTTAGGAAACAAAACTTCTGCAGCCTATACAGAAATTTTCTATAATTCTTTCGCGTGTTTTCTAACTTCCTTAAATAAGGTATGATTCTGTAGGACTGCATGATCATTATACTTCCAAGAGAAAATATAAAAATGTTTATTCTTTGTTTAAAACATTTTTATTTTGGGTACATGCCTAGAAAATAACACCGAGCTGAGAAATTGAGAATGATGTGGCAGCCTAAGACCCTAGAAATAAAATTCTCTCTCATTAAGTCATTGTACAATTTTTGCTACCTGAATTTTTTTCTTTTTCAGTATGTTCTTATATTTAATCATTCATTCATTCATTCAAAAATATTTACTGAGCACTCTTCTAAGTTCTGGGCATATAGGAATGAACAGAAAAGACAAATATTTTTCTCCTCAGTGAACTTACTTTCTCTCCTTAAAGGAGGCAAGAAAATTAAGAAAATATATAATAAATTCAAAATAGTAAGGGAGCAGAAAGAAGACAAAATAAAGAGGGGATGTGTATGTGTTGTTGGGAAGGGGTGAAAAGAAAGAATGGTGAAATTTTAGATAGAGTGACCAGGAGAGAACTCACAAAGTAAACAGATTTGAGAAAAAAACTTAAAAAAATGAGTAAGCCATTCCAGATATCTGGAGAAAAAGTGTTCCAGGCAGCAGAAACAGGATGTACTAAATTCCTGCGTTGGAAAAATGCTAGGAGCATTTAACAATCATCAGTTGTGGACGGAGAAGACTAAGCTAAAGAGAAGGTATTAGGCTATAAGGTCCAACAGGTGGAGGAATAACAAATCATTAAGGCCCTGTAGGCCCCTATATACTTTAGCTATTGATCCATGACAGAAATGAAACCACTGGAGGCTTTAAACAGGAGTGAAATGATCCGTGTACATCTTAACAAGGTCACGTCAGAAACGTACATCCAGATTCACAAAGCTCAGAGGTTCCCCAAAGGGATCAGTCCACAGAAAACTAGACTGAGGTGTAGTGCAATCAAATTGTCAGAAGTCAAGGACAAAAAGAGAATCCCGAAACAAGAGAAAAGTGACTTGTCACATATAAGGGACTCTATGTAAGACTATAAGCAGATTTCTCAGCAGAAACATTTCAGGCCAGGAGACAGTGAAACAATATATTCAAAGTACTAAAAGAAAAAAAAAAAAAAAACCTGCCAATCAAGAACAATATACCAGGCAAAGGTATTCTTTAAAAATGAAGCAGAGATAAAAAGACTTTTCCAGACAAACCCTTTTGAAGTTTTTCACCACTAAACCTCCCTGAAAAAATGCTTAAAGGAGTTCTTTGAATTGAAATGAATACATACTTAACAGTAACATGAAAGCAAAAATCTAACACATAAAGGTAAATATATAGACATATACAGATTAATGAAACACTCTAAAGATGGTGCACAAATTATTTTTAATTATAATATAAAAATTAATTGATAAAAATTTGTTAGTGGAGGAGAGAGTGAAAGTATGGTGGTTAGTATGCAGTTGAAGTTAAGACGCTATCAACTTAAAATAAAAGATTATAAGGATAAGATATTTTAAGCAATCCTCAAGCTAACTACAAAGAAAAAAAAAACCTATAATAGACACATAAAAGATAAACAGTAAAAAAAAACAAAGCAAATATTCACTACAGAAAATCATTAAATAACAAAGGAAGACAGCAAGAAAGGAAGAGAGGGACAAAACAACTACAAGGCAAGCAGAAAATAACTAACAAAATGCCAGCAGTAAATCTTCACTTATCAATAATTACCTAAATGTAAATGAATCAAATTCACCAATGAAAAGGCACAGAGTGGCTGAATCAATAGAAAAAAAATCCAGTGATATACTCTTTACCAAAGACTCACTTTAGAATTAGAGACACACGCCAGGCGCAGTGGCTCATGCCTGTAATCCCAGCACTTTGGGAGGTCAAAGCAGGTGGATCACAAGGTCAG
>NW_012119044.1:588548-630183 GCF_000951035.1 Colobus angolensis palliatus | reverse complement strand
AGTAGCTGGGATTACAGGCATTTGCCACCACACCCGGATAATTTTTGTATTTTTAGTAGAGACAGGGTTTCACCATGTTGGCCAGGCTGGTCTCAAACTCCTGACCTCAGGTGATCTGCCCGCCTAGGCCTCTGAAAGTGCTGGGATTACAGGCGTGAGCCACTGCGCCCAGCCAATAGCAGAAATTTTTTAATAATTCACTTACAATAATGAATAGAAGAGCCAGACAGAAAATCAATAAAGAAAACAGTTGACTTGTAAAATACTATTAATCAAATGGATCTAACAGACATAGACAGAACTTTCTACCCAAAGGCAGAAGAATATACATTCTACTCAAGCAAATGTGGAACATTCTACAGGAGAGAACACATGTTAGGTCCCAAAACAAGTCTTGACAAACTTAAGAAAATCAAAGTCATTCAAAATTATCTTTTTAATCATAATGGAGCGAAATTAGCAATCGATAATAGCAAGAAAATGAGAAAATTCACAGACACATGGAAAGTAAACAACACAGTCTTGAACAACCCATAGGGTCAAAGAGGAAATCAAAAGGAAATATAAGAAGTATCTTGAGACAAACGAAAATGAAAACACAACATACCATAATCTATGGGATGAAGCAAAAGAAGTTAACAACAGAAAAGTCTGTGGCAACACGTGCTTAAATTAAAAAAGAAGAAAGATCCCAAATAAACAACCTAATTTACACCTCCAAGAAATGTAAAACCAAGTCGAAAGTTAGCAAGAGGAAAGAAAAAAGAGATCAGGTAGAAACAAATCAAATAAAGACCACAAAATAGAAAAAAATCAGCAAAAGAGCTGATTTTTTTGAAGACAAAATGTTAAAACCTTAGATACACTAAGAAAAAGAGAGAGAAGATCCAAATCAGAAATGAAGGAAGAGACATTACAATGAATGCCTCAAAAATAAGATCCTAAGAAACTATTATGAACAATTAAATGCCAACGAAGTGGATAATGTAGAAAAAGAGATAAACTCCTAGAAATATGAGACCTACAAGAATGAATCACAGAGAAACAGAAAGTCTGAACAGATCTATATCTAGTATAGAAGTTGAATCAATAATCAAAAATCATCAAGTAAAAGCCTAGGACCTGATGGTTTCACTGGTGAATTTAAAGGACGTTTAAAGAAGAATTAAGGCCAAGCCTTTGTAAACATTTCCAAAAAATTGAAAAGGAGAGAATCTCTGATATAATTTATTTCATAAGGCCAGCACTCCCTGACAAAGCCAGACAAAGATACCACAACACCATAAGAAAAGAAAGCTTCAGGCCAATATCTCTGATGAATACAGATATAAAAATCCTGAATAAAATACTAGCAAATCAAACTTAACAGTATATTAAAAGGAACATATTCTATGACCAAGTGGCATTTATCCCTGGGATGTAAGGATGATTCAACAGACACAAACCAATTAATGTGATACACACATTGCAGAATGAATAAAAATCACATGAGCATCTCATAGATGAAGAAAAGCATTTGACAAAATTCAACACCCTTTCATGACACAACTCTTAACAAACTAGGAAGAGAAGGAAAGTATCTCAACTGTAAAGGCCATATATAAGAATTCCACATCTACTCATATTCAACACTGAAAAACTGAAAGCTTTTCCACTAATATCAGGAAAAAGACAAGGATCCTCACTCTCACCACTTTGATTTAACATAGTACTAGAAGCCTTAGCCAGAGCAATTATGCAACATAAGGAAAAAAAAAAAAAAAAAGATATCCAAATCGGAAAAAAAAAGAAGTTAAATTATCCCTTTTGCAGGTGACATAATCTTATGTGTAAAAAACCCTAATGACTCCGTTAAAAAACTATTAGAACTAATAAACAAATAAGTAAGTGACAGAATACAAAATCAACACACAAAAATTGGTTGCATTTCTATACACCAACAATAAGCTGAAAAAAATAGGAAAACAATATTACCAAAAAGATAACATACTTAGAAATAAAGTTAAATAAGGAGGGAAAAGACTCGTACACTGAAAACTATAAAACAGTGGTGAAAGAAACTAAAGAAGAAATGATTAAGTGAAAGATGGCCCATGTTCATGGATTAGAAGAATTAATATTGTTAAAGTGTCCATACTACCCAAAGTGATCTATAAATTCGATGCAATCCCTATCAAAATTCCAATGGCATTTTTACAGAGATAGAAAAAACAACTATAAAAGTTATATGAACCCACAAAAGAGCTCAAATAGTCAAATCGATTGTGAGAAAAAAGAACAAAGCTGGAGGCATCACAGCTCTTAATTTCAAAATATATTAGAAAGTTATGGTAATAAAAACAGTATGCTGCTGTCGTAAAAACAGACACTTGGATCAATGGATCAGAATAGAGACTGCAGAAGGAAATTTGCACATATACAGTGAACTGATCTGAAACAAAGGTGCCAAGAATAAACAATGAGGAAGGAATAGTCTCTTCAGAAAAATCGTGTTGGGAAAACTGGATATTCATAGGCAAAAGAATGAAATTATACACTTGTTTTATATCAGATACAAAAAAATCAACTCAAAATGGCATGCAACTTTAAATGTAAGACCTAAAAGTACAAAATTTCTGGGAGAAAACATAAGGGAAAATCTTTGTGACACTGGTCTTGGCAATGATTTCATGGATATGACACCAAAAGCACAGACCACAAAAGGTAAAATAGACAAGTGGGACTATATCAAATAGCTTCTGTGCAGCAGACAAAAACAATCAACAGCGTGAAACGGCAACCTATTAAATGGGAAAAATATTTGCAAACCATATGTGATGGTTAATTTTAGGTGTCAACTTGATTGGATTAAGGAATATCTAGGAACTGATAAAGCAATACTGATGGGTTTGCCTGTGAGGATGTTTCAAGAGGAGACTGGCATGTGAGTCAGGGGACAGAGTGGGGAAGAACCACTCTCAGTGTGAGTGGGCACCATCTAAACCAGGTTCTCAGGCCTTTGGCCTCATACTGAGAATTGTAACAACAGCATCCCTGGTTCTGACATTTCAAGACTCGGACTAAGCCATGCTACCAGCATCTCCGGGTCTTCAGCTTAGAGATAGCCTGTCATGGGACTTCTCATCCTCCATACCCATGAGGCAATTTCCCTAATAAATCCCCTCCCAACTATCTATCTATCCATCCATCCACCCATCCTACTGCTTCTGTCTCTCTGGAGAACCCTAGCCAATACACTCTATGTCTGATAAGAGGTGAATATCTGAAATCTAGAAGAAACGTTTTCAAAAAAAAATTTAAAAATCCTGATATTAAAATGTGCTAAAAATTTAAATATACAGGTATATGAAAAGATGCCCAATGTATCTTTTCATCAGAGAAATGCAAATCAAAACCACAATGAGATCTAATCTCACACCTGTCAGGGTGGCTAGCATCAAAAAACAAAGAACAAGTGTTGGTGAGAATATTGAAAAATTAGAACCTTTGTACACTGCTGATGGGAATGCAAAATGGTACACTGTCTATAAAAAATAGTACATCATGCCTGTAAATCCTTGGGAGGCTAAAGCAGAAGGATTGCTGGAGACCAGAAGTTTAGGACTAGCCCGGGTTACATAGTGAAACCCCATCTTTAAAAGAAAAAAAAAAAAATTAAATCAGCTGGGCCTGGTGGCATATATGAGATTGCAGTGAGCTAGGATCCCGCCACTGCACTCCACTCTGAGTTACAGAACAGGACCCTGTCTCAAACAAACACCAACAAAAAAAGTACAGAGGCTCCTCAAAAAATTCAAAATAGAACTACCATATTATTTGGTAATTGCACATCTGGGTATTTATCCAAATGAATTAAAATCAAAATCTCATGGACAAAACAGCACTCGCATATTCGCTGTGATACTGTTCACAATAGCCAATATGTAAAACCACCTAAATGACCATTGACAGGTGACTGAATAAGGAAAAAGCGATATTTACATACAATAAAATGTCATTCAGCCTTTAAAACGATCCAACATGCGAAAACACAAATAAACCTTAAGCATATTAGGCTAAGTGAAATAAGCCAGTCACAGACAAATACTGCATGATTTCATGCATATTAGGTATCTAAAATAGTCAAATTCCTGGAATCAAAGAGTGGAATGGAGGTTGCCAGGAGTGGGGGGAATGGGAAGTGGGAGTTAATAATCAACAGGCACAAAGCGCCAGTTAAGCAGGATAAACAAGCTCCAGAGACTTGCTGCACAATGTCTTACCTATAGTTAAAAATAGTGTATTGTGCACTTAAAAATGTGTTCAGAGGGTAGCTATCATGTGAAATGCTGTTACCACAATGAAATTAAAAATTAAAAGATTAGAAAAGCTGTAGACAGGTCGGGCGTGGTGGCTCACGCCTGTCACGCCTGTAATCCCAGCACTTCGGGAGGCAGAGGGGGGCGGATCACGAGGTCAGGAGATGGAGACCATCCTGGCTAACACGGTGAAACCCCGTCTCTATTAAAAATACAAAAAATTAGCCAGGCGAGGTGGCGGGCGCCTGTAGTCCCAGCTACTCGGAGAAGCTGAGGCAGGAGAATGGCGTGAACCCGGGAGGCGGAGCTTGCAGTGCGCCGAGATCGCGCCACTGCACTCCAGCCTGGGCGACAGAGCGAGACTCTGTCTCAAAAAGAAAAAAGAAAAAGAAAAGAAAAGAAAAGAAAAGCAGTAGCCAGTAGGTACGAAGAAAACAGAAGCCAAGTGAGTGTTGCACAGGGTGGAGTGCAGTGGTACTACAGGACACACTGCGGCCCCAAACTCCTGGGCCGAAGTGATCCTCCCAGCTCAGCCTCCAAAGTAGCTGGAACCACAAGCGTGCACCACCACCATACCCTGCTAAGTTTTGCACTTTTTGTGGAGACGGGGTTTCACCATGTTACCCAGACTGGTCTCAAACTCCTCGGCCTCCCAAATGCTAGGATTACAAGTGTGAGACACTGCACCCGGCTGGGAAGAATTTAGAGGAAACAAATTAAACAACTTTTTCCCAAGCAATTCTTCATTAAACAGATGGAGGCAAATGTGTAGTAAGCTGGAGAGAAATGGCATTAAAACAGTGTTTTTCCTCTTAAAATGGAAAAAATAGCAAGTTAGCAGGTTGAGGCAAAGGACCTAATAGAGAAGGAAAATTTCATGATGCAGCAGAGAGAAGAACATGGTTGGAGTACTGTATGAGCAGGCAGGAGGAGGACTCCAGGACCCAGAACACATGGAAAACTCAGCCTTTACTAGGGACTCGGTTTATACATAGGGAAAAGGCAAACGCAGAGTATGTAATGCAGGTGGGTGCACAGGTGTGATGAGAGAAGCTTCAAGAAGTTCTCTTTCTTGTTCCTTCCATTTTCTGGAAGAAATAGGAAGCAAGATCACAAGCTGACAATGCAGATGGGAGAGGAAGTGTAACAAAGGTGTGAGAAGAAAGAAGAGTGGGCTCCCCCAACCACAACAAGCCAGGCTCTCTCTCATCACTGGGCCCAGCACGTGTTACTCCTTCTCTTGAGAATGCCGTTATCAACTCAGAATACCATCTCGTTCCCTGACCACCCCAACCAAAGCAGATCCTGAGAACTACTGACTGCCACATTATACTATTTATTCTTCTCCTTATGAAATTATCCCATTCTTTTTTTTTTTTTTTAAGACAGGGTCTCATTCTGTTGCCTAGACTGGAGCGCAGTGATGCAATCACAGCTCACTGCAGCCCTCAACCTGCCAGGCTCAAGTGATCCTCCCACCTCAGCCTCCCAAGTAGCTGGGCCTACAGAGATGCACCATGACACCATACAGACTCTCTGTATGGTGCCCAGTCTGGTCTCAAACTCCTGGGCTCAAGGAATCCTCCCACCTCGTCCTCCCAAAGTGTTGGGATTACAGGCATGAGCCACTATGTCCAGCCATATTTCTTTATTGTTTGTTTTCTATCATATCCATGAGATTTTGAGCTCCTTGAGAATAAGGGCTGTCTCTTTCATTCACTGCTGCATCCCCAGCGCCTATGAGTACATAACCTATGGTAGGTTCTTGATTCACCAGCCCATGAGCTAGCTACTGGGAGAGTTTAACCTCCTGAGAGAAGTGCTGTCTGCACGGGACATGTACTTGAAGTGAGTGTCTCTCTGTACTGTGATTCCAGATGGAGAAAGAAGACATACAAAGGATCAGAAGAGAGAGAGAGGTGATGAAAATCTAGTCATATGTTTGTTATTACCACTTGAATAGCAAAGTTAAAACTTGTTGTGCCAATGTCCTTGCTGAGTTTATCTTCAATGACACTCAAATAGTGAAAGCTGGTTTGGGGCATGGCTTGAATTCACCTCTAAATATGACACTGAGACAACAATTCAGTTTTCAAAGTCTACGAAAACTACTATCAGTAAGGAGAACTCTATTCTATATTTCTTTTCAGTTTTCTCTACTGTAAATTCATTTTTGTCTCCTAAAGTGTTGCTTCACATAATGAAAAGAAAATAGTTGCTATTTCCTGACATTCTCCAAGAAGCTCAGAGTCACACTGCATAACACTACATTCAGTCTTCTATGTCCAGCCCTTCACCTTGTAGCTATTGGGGAAACATAAACATAGCACTAGCTAGTTTGTCAGGGGAGCTAAATGTCCTACTCATTTCTTAAAAACAAAAAAAAATTTTTTTCCTTAACAGAGAATGAGTGAGTCATCGCAACTTGTAATAAATGTAGCTGTCAATTATTTTATAAAGAGTGAATGAAGTTTACTTGATTTCTTTAAATGACTTTTCCTTAGAGGCACATTACTTACTTGATTTATATGGCTGACACTAGCAAAACATTCATTTACAAAAAGCTGTCTTCATCACACACTTCCATAAATGCAAGTTTACTAATTTTTATTACTTTTGTTTTATTTCAGGGCCAAACACAGGGAAAGAATAACCTCCTCCTGGCCCACTATGCAGCATTTTCATGAGAAGGAAGCTAAGAAATTCGAGGGGACATCACATATTCACGTAAGACATGACTAACATTCTCCTCTTTGCCACTTCTCAAGATCACATTTACACGAAGTGGCAGAGTCAGCTCTGCTGGTCTTGAACTGTACATCCCCTTTTATGGAAAATATCAACAGGAATTTTTTTTCATGGCTGGAGGTCTTTCCCTCATCTAAATATTAAAGTCTGACAAGTCTTTCCAACTTAGAGGGGGTAGAATCATGCTGGCTACTTCTTAATTAGGAGCAGGGTGACAACTAGAAGAGTTGAAAGAGTTTCCTGTTGGTTGCAACAAGTTTCAACATGATCCAAAGCTTTGTCAATAACCACAAGGGGAAAAAGAAAACAGAAAGAAAATAATTCTTCATTTCGGAGAGAAGAGTGGATGCTACTGATGTATCACTATCGCTTGGAAAACATCTCCACACTGTAGGTGGCCAAATGGTAGGAAGCCCATATTGTGAGAGTGAAGAATCGAGTGCAGCAAGGGAGCCAGGAAACCTGGGTCTATGACCGATTCTCTTACTTGTCTATATGACCTTGAAAATCTCACCTAGCATCCTCAGTGGATCTAGAGGAAGCATTTATAGGCTATGGAATAGTGTTCCAGTCCTAAAATTTTGTTTCCATCAGCTAATTTAAAGTCTTAAAGTCTGCAAAACATTCCTGAAAGCCTGGATGTTATAGCTTACCTGTTTTTGTAGGCAAATATTCAGTATTATAATGGCTGGCAGTGGTATGCTACTTTCAATTTATAATATTTAGAATATTTAGAATATGTAAGATTTTACACATATCATCTCATTTATCCCTTTGAGCAATCTTGTGAAATATGTATCACTGTGTCCTTGACAAGCTAGGAAAGAAAGAGAATGAAAGAGGAAAGAAATGAAGTAACTAGCCTAAGGTCAGAAGGAAGGTGCCACAACTGTCACCCAAAATATCTGTCCTTATCACTTCACTTAGAATTATAATTATCAGCACAAGCCCAGTTCCTGCACAGAAAATAGAAACAAACAATGAATATGGAGAGAATAAAAAACTCTCTGAGAAAAGAAAGATTACACGTGGCTCCCATGAATTCAGATCATATATTACTTTACCACATTGGGGTTTTTCCCACCATTTAATTCACTGTTTTTCAGAGAAGTGAGTCTAAAATAAATTTGTCTGTAGTGGCAAATTTCCTAAAACAAATATTAAACACGGCTACTGGGATCTTTGTAGCATGTTATCAAAATAATGAGACATAAATACTCAATTTCTATACCACATACCTTTTAACGAAAAGAAAATATACACATCATCCCACAGGCCTGAGCTAAAATTTGTATTTACATTACTCAAGAAAAAGAAAACAAGAAGCAGAATCTTAGAAGAGTTCAAGGATGAAGGTCATGGGAGATATTGTCAACACTTCGTGGTACCATCAGGAATCCTACTGCAAGCTGTAGAACAACCAAAATGAACAAAACACGAAAGCAGACCTTGTCATTTTTTTTCAAGAGTTATTGCTTGCAGAGCTAGTGCTATTCTAGTTTGAAAACCATACAATTAGGACTTTACCAAAAGGTACCCAACATATGAACAAGATCATAAATCCATCAACAAAAATAACTACAAATCTAGCTGCAGTACTGGTTATTCCACACTTCATCAACACAAGGTATGAACAACCAGCATCTCTTTGAATGTTACAGTTTACAAAATGCATTCACATAATTACCTTATTTTATTCTCACAAAAAATTCTATGCACTAAACCTAATTTTACAGGCGAGGAAAGAGAGAGTCAGGGTTCAGTGACCTGAGTATAGTGACCTAGATGATGACATTGGATCCTCTCCCTACAATGCTGTTTCTGAAGTAGTAATGAAAAAACTGGGGTGGGATATATCATGTGGGTAATAGCTACATTTATTTAAGCCACTATAAGGTAGGAGAAGTCTATAAAAATAATACACAGAGCTCCCCAAACCCCATCTCTACTAAAAACACAAACATATTTAGCCAGTTGTGGTGGCATGTGCCTGTAGTCCCAGCTACTAGGGAGGCTGAGGTGGGAGAATCACTTGAAGCAGAGGTTGCAGTGAGCCGAGATAGTGCCACTGCACTCTAGCCTGGCCAACAGAGTGAGACTCTTAAAAAACAAAAAACAAAACAAACAAACAAAAAAACCTAGTCTTCATTGCCCTTCTCTACTTGTATCTAATATGCAACTGTACTCCAGCCTGGGCGACAATGTAAGACTCCATCTAAAAAAAATAAAAAATAAAAAAAAAATAAAAGATTAAATAGCACTCAACTATTTTATTTTAATCCAACACTCTCTGTTTAACCTACTCTTGCTTGTGTCAACCCTTCTAATATTACTCATTGTAGTGGAGAATTCCAAAAATCTCTGGGGATGTCACAATGAGGAGTCTGGACATAGTGATAGCTGAGATCCACTCTGAAATGAATATCATATGATCTGGTGAATACTGAGTTTCTTACTAAATAAATCTGCAAAATTGTGGTCTTTTAAAATGTATGACTATATAAGTTAGTTGTGAAACTCTGTATACATGATTGTGTATATTTCTTACTGCTTATCCATGGAAATGATCTATTTGCAAGCAACTGTGCCAGTCTACAAGTGGCCAGACTGGTCTTGAAGAGCCAACAAATAAACTCAAATGAAGAAACTCCCTGAAATATGTATTGCTACTATGAAAATATGTATTGCTACAGAAATACTATGGAGGCATTTCTGACCAACATTAAGCAGGAAAAAAAAAATCTACATTTAAGATATTTAAGCTCTGGAAACATTGGATTATTATCTGGAAACGTAATATGAGACACAAAAAAACCACTGAAATTATTTTTCCATTTGGACAACTTATCTTAGCTCAGAATTAATGGTTTTGAAAGACCCTGTGCATTTTTCATAATTTGGAAAGGATAGGCACACCAATCTAAAAATGGACACATTTTTGCATGTCAGTTATAACAGATGCACACAAAAACACATGAAATATATTGTGATTATGACTATACTATATATAGTTATAGTATAACTATAAAGTAATGTAACATATTTTAAACCTATTTTAAACCTTCACAGACAAATAAGTGTGGTCCTTCAAAGAAGTGAATGTAAGAAACTATATACTCATTTCCCTGTTGCTACTAGTGCTTAAAATACTTTTAGAGCCCCTGTTTTGTAATCTTCCAATTTCTGATTGACCCAAGAAAACAGGTGTGTTACTTGAGCTCCACAATTTGTGTTGCCCTTTTCTGCTACCCTCACCTTTCACTGCCTGCCTTCTTTATTCACTAGACTTGGTCAAATATATCTTTTGACTGCTTTCAAATATAAAGTCTTCCTTCAAAGTAAGAAAATTTGCCCCCTGAGGTTATCAAAAGAGTACGTCTCAGGCTCTATGGCAGCCCCAACGTAGAGTTCCTGAATATTCTGAGCAATTTCAGTCGTCAGACCTCAAGGCAGGGCAGAGAAAGACCTCAAAATTAGCATGAGGACTTTTTCAGCAGACCAACCATGTAAATTGACAATAAAAGTTGGACAAAATGATCAGCTTTGTACGTAAGCCTAGTGAAAAAAAATATCAAATGACAGTAGGAAAAATACAGCTTGTTAAAACAGGAGCCAGGGTGGTCTTTTATTCCCCGCAGTGTAGAAAGGAATCCATTTAAGGGGTGTACCCTTTTTCTATCTATGTAATACTCAATTTATCCATCCTTGTCTGACAGACACATATTATTGCAGAAAACCAAAAGATCTAGGTTTGAGTGGGTACCTGGTTCCATATCTTTCTGTGTCCTGCCTTAAGGTCCGACTACTTGGAATTCAATCCAACCACTATATCTAAAACCAGTTGATTTGAAGCTATTGCCTTCTCAACATGCAAACTGACCCAAACAACTATGTGGGGGTCACCAGGGAAACAGAGAAAAATGCACTGATATGGATAAAAAAGATATTACTAGTCAGACTTTGCCTCGAGTTTATATTCCCTCCAGATTCCTGAAGAGTATGGACACAAACTCAACAGCCATTTCATCAGGATGCATAATGTCAAACTCCCTGAAAAGGGTAGACAAGACAAGGATGATTTACAACATTACCAGGTAGGTATACTTGAAATTTGCAGTGAGATCCTGTATCTAAAACAAATTCACCCATAATGTCTGGCCAAAAATTAAAATGTTATAGAACTGATTCCACGTGGAACAGATTACTGATAAAAGTGTCATTAGCAATAAAAAGACTAATGGCCCTTCAAACTAAAACTACCATTTTATATATGCTTCTAACTCCAAGAATCTGTTCCAAAATGATTTCATAATGAAATAAGAAGTGGTCATACAGAAAAGTACTCTGTTTAGAGGACACTAAATGAATCACAGGGTTTTCAAAGCGAGCATCATAAAATGAGTTTACTAGCAGGTAACCAGAAACTAAATGACTTTTAACTACTGGAAAACCACCAGTAGCCTCTCAAAAGAGAAAACTCAGAATTTCAATGAATCCTTTTACTATACCAACTATTTCCATTATAGCAAGGTAAATTGATTTAGAAGTCTATATCCTCAATGAATTCCTAACTTTTCAACAAATTATCACTTAAAATTTCAATACATTATTTGTTTCCTTCATACTTGTGATATACAGATGCATTTCTAGGTTTTTTTCTTTCCAGGGCAAGTTAAGAATTTTTTGAAAGACATAATGAATATGATATTCTGTTGGAATTAATCCATGGTCAATTCCATTTTATAAGGAACTTGTTCCAGACAAAAAGATGCCAATTCCCTAAATAAGTTAGACTCCTTGACATTAGAACTCAGAAATTCTCTATCTTGGATATGGAAGACAATTTGATGTTAAGTTCTCACATATACAATATAGTTCTGCTGATACATGGAACACGGGCTCTTTATAACAAATACCCTGAAGATCTTTAATTGGTAGTTAGGAAACATGCCTTTCCTAATCATCAAGTCTCTTAAATATTATGTTTTTAAATATGCATTTAGGGAAACTAATGAGGTAAGATATGAAAGGGATAAACAAGGTATGTTATTTTTAAAATTAAAATTTTCAGGACATCAGTCCAGCAGGCATAAGACAACATAAAACAAATAACTAGATAATCAAACAATAAAAATAAACTAGAAATAATATGAAAGCTTTTTTAAAAAACTGTTATTGCACATATGCAATAATTACTTCCATCAAGACTTTTATTATACATTTGTTTTTATGGAATCTTAATGTACAAGTGCATGCTATTGTTTAAACACATTCACCACATACCCCATAACAGAATATGATGACAATATGTATTAAGGATAATACAGAAAATGTAGCTAAATGCGTTCTGTATTATGGTTCCATATTACAGCATGCAAATGGTTCTGACTAAGCAGACACAGGAGACAGTCGTTAGTGTGCACGCTGTGAATGTATATTATGAATAATGCATAAAACTTGGCTAAACCCTAATGAGTCCATTGACATCCTATGGGGTCCAAAGGAGGCTCAGATCCCAAAGCATGGCCCTTCCCATTTCTACCCACCAATCATTATTAAAAAAAATGATACTATGAAAACAAAGGATACTAAACAACATGAATATACTCTCATTCTAGGTAAAGGTTTTGAAATAAGCAGAAAAATTAGAAGAAACTTTGAAAAGAGAGCTAAAAGTCCATCTTACATCATCACCCCACTTGCAGTTTTTGAAAACTATCCACTGCAATTCAAATGGGACAAAAGCTGCAGTTGAGAGTTTTATGTTATTTCTTTTCTCTGGTTTTTTTTCGGGGAGCTACTATGACAAGGAAGATCTCAGCAATCCCTCAGAAAAGTGACCGAACTCTTAGACAATGGTGGTAGAAAGTCTTCCTGCTTTGAAAGACTAACGCTTACAAAATAAATTATAGTCAATTAAATAGGAAAGTAGACATAATATGTCTAAAATCATTCTTTAAGAAACTCCTTCAAATTCTGGTTTTTACATAGCTGTTTAAGGAATCAAAAAAGAAGATCATGAGTACGTTACTTACAGCACATTTTTTAAAAAATCAATGTTTTTTCCAATAGCCATTAACTAGAGACTCTTAAAACCTGAGTCCTTGAAAAGAGACAGCATAACATCTATTATCCCTACATGAGTATACCCCAAGATGAACACCTATATGGGCATGTTCAACATGTTCACTGAGCCAAAAATGCAGAGCTGAGCAAGCTGTGCTTGAGATACACAAATTAAGTATGTGACAGAAGCCTGTGCACCCAAAGCCTCTCCTAGGAGTGGGGCTGGGAAAGCAAGGACAGCTGCTTCTTCACGGTGCTCCCAGGAGCGAGTGGGAAACGGGCATTCTGAGAACACATCCCCAGAGTCCAGAGGGGAGGCCAGGGCTGGCCACTTGGGGAAGCAGCAAGCCAAGAAAAACGCTGCACTCTCAGAAAACATGCAAGAGCAAAATGTCGAAGTGAGAACTGGAGTTAAAATTCTGGGATGGAGTTCTTGTCAATTTGCCCAGCTCCATGAGGTTTTCCCATCCCTTTACCAGGTACAGCAACCAGATCCAGCCAAGGCAAAGGCCCAGACTGGAAGCTGCCATGGAGCCCAAGGCATGAAATGCATAACCACCTCCATCACTGAATTCTAAAATGCAGGTCATTTACCATCCCATATTTGGGCTAAAATCGGCTCTTGGCTTAGCTTTGCTGGGAATTTAGCCTATGTGCCGTGAATAGAGGGCTCACTGGAAGACCCCTTCTGCAAAATAATACTGTCATAGTTTTCTCGTCTCTCCTCACCCACATAAGCAGAAATACTAACTGTAAACACTGATGAAAAACAACCCTTCATAAGTTTCTATTTAAAGTACAAATACTCCTGGGTATAGCTTAGAAAAATCATGATAAATTTGTTTGTTTTTAATTTGCTTTCTTTTGTGAGAAGAACTAGGACAATAGAGGATGTCTTAGTATGTTTGGGGTAGTTACCAAGCGATCTGAAAAGAGGGTAAAAGGTTAGAGAAGACAGGACACACTGACAGATTAAGTTTGCTTGCTTTTCCAATTGCACTAGCACAGCCAAGGATTTTGTGATGAGGAATTAAGAGTTTTAACAGACTCTTAAGGTTGAAAACTTTCTGGACACTATATCATTATTTTTGTATTTACAGCTGGGTAAGCGCAGTCACTGTTGCTAGAGCATGAAGTATGAAAATCATACAGAAAAATAAGATATCTGTTGTAACTGCTTCTGCTGTTTTCCTGGTTCTAAAATTTGCCTCATATCAAGTGCAATAGAACAAAGTTCAGTTCCTGATAGAACCATTCCATAAAGCTATTCTGCCTCTGAAAACCATTCTCTACCACGGCTGGTCCCAGCTCCACTATAAGCGACTGACAATTGCTTCCCCCGCCCCACCACCCTGTGTTCCTTCACCCCTCCCAGATGCCACCAAAAGAATCACAGAAAGTCTCTCCGTAGCACTTTGCTTCTCAGCAGGAAGCTGTACTGTTTGTGATATCCATTTTGATTCAAACCTAAATTAGGCCTCTGGAAATAGGTAATGCACAAAAAGAAGCATTTTGTGTCACCAAATTATTATTATAGGTTACTGTTAACCCTTGGAAGATAGAGGTGAGCTCCGTAGCTCCCCACTGAGGTGACTATTTGTCATGAAATCATAGGCCCTACCTCAAAAGATGTTTCAGGTGAGCTTGCGATAAGGCAAACTGTCTAGTTGACCTATAGGATTCTGATAGCTAGTTTAAGTGGGAAAGCTAAGAGAAATGCCGGTTAAACAAAAGGATCAGCACAGCATGGGGAACCAGCAGTGTGCTAGCACAAGTTTAACAGCTGACAGCACCTAGAGAGAGATGTCGGGATCAAGGCATTTTACTATCAGACCGATTTAAGACCCTTCCCTTCAAAAGCGCTCCTTGCGAAGACTTGTAGGGTTTTGAGGGGCAAAAGTTCAGAGCAACACACATTTTTTTTAAAGAGGTCATTTGTGATCAAACTGTCAACGAGTCCTGTTAAAATAATGAATTCGACTATGGAATATGCTGATGCTTCCATTTTCTCATACATGTAGATAGTAAATCAATTTTACTTTTAAAAAATCCCTTCTCAAAAAGCTAAACTTCTGGCCCTAATTAAGAGTCAGAGAAGTCTCAGAGCTCACCCTAAAAGTACCCCTGCATTACAATCCTGGCACTAGTTCTTGAAAACCTTTGTCATTTTTAATTTTTCTAATTTAAGCTTTGTAATATGTGATTCTCCCGTATTCTTCATCACTACATTAAAATAAGCAGCATTCATAATGTTACTTATAAACACAGTTGAATTCAAGGATTCAAATCAAAGGCCACTTTCTATCTACCTATATTTGGGGGAAAAACCATGCAGAATATGCATGTCATCTTCTCCTCGTTCAGCACAACTCGGGTCCCTTTCTGATTCAAAACTGTAGAAGAGACAGTCATCATGCCATACAATGATAACTTAGCTTTTCATTCTTCCGTGTGAATTTTTATTCTGTTTTGGTAAAAATGTTATCACATGTTCCTGGCTTATCTCCTTAAAATAAATAGACATGACTGAATTCATATCTCTGGAGACACAGTAAACACAATGCAAAATGTAATTCCTCAAATTGGAATAACTGATCTTTACTGAATAAATAACTAAATAATTAAAGCTTCTTCCAAGTGAGTATCATAGGTTGATGATGAAAAGCAACAGAATTATTCTGCAACTGGTAACATGGAAAAATAAAACGGCTAATAAGAACAACGAAAGTTTTACAGGGAGTTTAGCAGACTCTGGATCCTAGCCAAATTTCATAGCTGCCCAGAGTTTTTAGCTGAGTCCCTAAAATTTGAAGGCAGAGTCAGTGTTCCTCTTGCATTTCCTAGACAAAACTCATAAAATGATAGGTTCTTTTTAATGTCTAAGAATCTTGTTTAGTTTTCATTCTGCTCAGCAACATAATCTTCAGACTGAGGAAATGCCTGTTCAATCCCATCAACTGCAGTATATAACATTTTAACATCAGAAGTCCTAGAACCACACACCTCAGGGTCAGGCCAGCAGACTTTCCCAGTGCAATCTCATTCAAGGAATTGTGATTAGCTAATGACTTGGTTTGCTTAGGTTATCTAGCTACCATCTGAGTGCCAGCTACTGAGAAAAAAATCTCCTATGTTTCCATGTTCTAAAATAATTCTTCCATTCAAATACTCAACGCCATTTCATCTAGTCACAGCTAAAGCACCTCCCTGTTGACAAGGCATTTTCTCGAAAGTTTCTGCAGACTATTTGTCCACACTGTACATACCTGCTCAGTCCATTCCCTGGGAAGTTGCTTTTGCCATAGCTTCCTCTTTAAAAACATTCCTACACCCATGCTGGTTTTGTATCTGTTCAGTTCAAATTTAGATTCATTGGTACTTTTCCACAGTTACATTTCTGGTTCGATTGATGTTTCCTTTTATTTATTCTGAAGTTTTCGATGTAAGACAAACAGGAATACCACCTTCTAAAATTACTACTATCCTACCATCCTCCGATGGAACATTAACAGGAAGCAATATTCTCCAAAGCTATGAAGCATACACTGCCCTAAATTACATTGCAGTCGCTGCCCTGAGCTCACACATTTTTGAATAGAAAGGCTCCCAGGGATCTCTCTGTACTGACTGCATTTACTGCTTTAAAATATTTTTAACCCAGACGCTGAAGTGCCAGCCTTGCAGTTCCTCATGCTAATCCCAGCTTGGGTGGCTGTTCTTAAGGGAAAGCATTCAAAACATTGTAACAGTGCATCAACTTTGACCCTTTTCACTTAAACATGAGACTCTTAAAAAAAGTTTGAATTCCAGAGGGAATCACTGAACTTTGACCTGCTTAAAATTAGTTTTGTTTTAGTGCCTTCACGGTGACTCAACAGGCCAATTTTCCAGACACTTAAGACGTTTCTGCCCCTGAAGATTTCAGTTCAAGTCCACAGTTATGTTTGCCGGTCAGATCAGAACACTTTGTCCCAGGGTTTCAAGCAACAAATTCCCAGATCTCCATCTCTCTGCCAGATGTTGGCATTACTTGGTATTAAACTGGATCTAAATACAAACACACACACACACACTACACAATAAGAAGACAGACTCCAATATTTTTTCTTCCACTTAGAGCCTTTTAAGAAACAAAGCTTTCCACTCAAAATTCAGTTATGGGGAAATGTTTATCAGGATTATATAAACATTACTTACTAACCTAACTCCTACAACACTAAAACTCTTAACTTTTTGTTAGCAGTACTGTGACATATTTAAAATATGGTCTTTCTATATTTATCTTTATCAATGGGGAAAAACACGCTGGAATTTCATTTTCTAATCTATTACACATTTTAGATATTGTTCATGAACAATGATCGTATCACAAATGAACAATATCACACTGTTATACTTCCAGTAGAATTTAAAATATGACATTTGTTGTCAAAAATTCATGGCAATTAATAAGTGACATAAATTTACCAAAAAACTAAAGGTGTAGTTCAGCTTGATTTAGTCCCTCAAAACTCATCCCCCCTTTAAGAAAACAAAACTTTACAAAAACAAATTAGCCAATTCCATTAATATAAACCAACGTGTTTAAAAAGAACAAAGTACCTATTAGTTTGGAACAAGTCCTGCATAAACCCTGTGTTTTAAAATGTTTAGAATAAAGTCAAGGATACATGCATTCAGGTAAGAAAAAAAAAACAATTGGGTAGTAAGAAGCCAGAAAGCAAAGAAATTTTAGCACAGGTAGTTAACCAGGGTAAAATAATTACTATAAACACAAATTAGTCTGTGTAAATCACATACCATGTTAAACAAGAAGTCATTATGGTCTCCAACTCTTGAGCTACGTATATTGAAAGGTGATGTTACAAAAGTGTGTTCCAAATCTTCATGTTCAAACACTGGTTTACACTTAAATCTATGAACTTTCAAAAAGCTACCAATGACATTCTTAAAATATAGACATTTGATCCCTATTGTAATGCACTCAAGCTGGAAGTCAGACATTACAAAGATGGTACAGGGTCACAAAAACTGACCACAGCAAAATTATCTTTAAATTGTTTGCTCTCCTTATACTCAGAAAGGAAAAACTACTCACCTGAGTCTCTCTGGCAAACATTTCTTTCATTTCCTACATATGTAAGCAGGAACACAATAAAGATGTTCAAAGTGGGAGGAAATGGGTGAATTTCTGGATATGTGTATTAACTTAGTCCTACTTCATTTTCATTTTACTCATAAGTCATTCAGCACATAAACACTGAATGACCACAGAGTTCTTAAAGTAAGAAAGCACTTGGAATTTATCCCAGTTATTTAATATTTCAAGCACATGTAACCATATGGGTTCCTTACTGATGGCTAAGAAAACAATTACTAATAGTTTCAAAAACTAGGTCAATTATTTACATGAAGAGGTGAACTGAAATGAAAATTCCAAGTGCTACCAACTAGTGCCTTCAAATGACATAAAAATTAATATGAATTTCGTAAGAGGCTAATGAATACACATACTTACAGATCAGACAGTCAATGGCAGCATTTAAATAAAATTATACAGAGATGTTCCCACGTTAGGACCTTATCTGAACAATCTGCCAACGTAGGATTAGCATGGTAGTTGCTTCATCCTTTAATTGTTTTAATAGTAAAATATACTGCTAATTACGGAAGGTATATAGCCTTGCATTCCAAAAGACATATTCGCATTTTTCTTTGTATATGTTGTAAAAAATAATGTACATTTTAAAAGATAATGTGACTTTTTTAAACAAACATACCTTGTCATCTAAGTTCAAATGTATTTTACCACGTTAATGGTCACCTTAGAACACAGCTCACTCACAGATACTTATTCACAGTATCTTTCCCTCCATCTGAAACTGTTTTGTAAGTCTGTGCACACACATGCAAGCACACATACTTCTAAACATCCTCAATGGTGACAAATTTCATAATTTGAAAGTCAATTTTAGGCATTTTCATCATTTCAGAGAGACATTTATAGCCAATTCTGGTGAATAAAAAAAAGGATGATGAATCTTGGTATAAAATGCGATTAGAAAGTAATGAGATGGATGTTTTAGTCAGGCTTGCAAATGATTCCAAAGACAATTTCGAGAGAGGAAGTTTTTCCAAAATGTTTTGAACAATGGCATCATTGGAAAAGGGGTTTTGCTTCTCTGGGTGACAATTTTGAAAACAACATTAATATGAATGCATACATTATAGTGCAATCATTGTTTTCAAAAATCAAACTCTGTACTTTTCAATCATACCCTGCAAATATTACATAGAGCAAATCTACATTTTTCCTTTAGATGGCTATGTATGTGTATTCTGAAGCTTCCACTGGGTGAAACTAACAGTAAGTTGAATTGCAAAATATTATATATAATATAAACTTAACATAACCTTTTAATCTTTCAAAACATATGGCATGCAATTGTTTTAAAACCTTATTTTCATTGTCAGATGTTTACAACAAGCCCCAATCTGTAGGCTTCTATAAACTTTTTTCCCCTATAAACAGTCAAAATCTTGCAAGAGCTCACTGTGGGATTACGCACAAAAACTGCAAATTTAAACAAGGTGCGATCTTATACTTTTTCACACATTATTGTATCATGCTGCACCAGAACACTAATGTATGCACAGTTCCAAAATAGCTTGGGTTATTACTGCACAGCCTTGAAAACTACTAATATCCTGATGAGAGCACCTTTCAAAAGCTGCTCCTTTATTGTTGCACTTTGGTAAAAGGTTGCTTTCGTTATTTGTATTTTACAATAGAAAAAAACAAAAAACAAAAAACTAAGAAATGTCCATGACATTGCATCATAATTCTAAGGTTTTATTTCTTATTAGACCTTTTGTAGTTATAAAAGTTGTTTCATCAATATGACTACGACAATGGGACTCAATACTATTTAATCGACTCAATTATGGAACAAGTGTGCTTTTTTTCCTTAGCTGCCCTACTTTCCTTTAAGTTGCATTTGAATTATTGATGAAATTGCAATAAAGCATTTCTTTGTTACACATAGTTTAGAAGTAAAGAAGGATGTTTCATGGTTAATTTTTAGACTCACAGGGATAAAATAAACACACTTGTTGTCCTTTCAGAGAAAGTCAATAGCATGGTACAAGCGTAAAAGAACGACTTTTCTTTTTTACCCCTATTGTTTTGAGAACATAATGTGCTGAAACAGTGAACATAAATACAAATGTAAAAGGAGAAGATGGTAAGTAAGAGTATAGTATAGAAAATTCTGTTCCAGGTCTTCCTAGGTGATAAGATTTAAACTACGATAAATTTAGGCTCTGCTTTTCCTCAAGTATTTCAAAGACCCATTTAGTCATGTAGCAGGCCACGAAAAACAGTACAATGAAGAGTTTTCAGAATAAGGACAACATTTCTTACTTAGGCTACTTGGATCACTACCTGATGTCCCTTCATTCTTTTTTTCCAAACAACAGCCAGAACAATCGTTTAAAATCACAATTCTGATTCTTTTAATAACTCTCCAATGCTTTTATGATTAAAAACAAAAAGGCTTAAGAGGACCTACAAGACTCTATGAGATATGACCCCTGCCTCCTGCAACCTCATCCTTCACAGCCTTGGCCCTTCTTTTCTGTACCCTGGCCACACTGCTGTCTTGGTCCCTTAACAATCCAAGCTTTAGCCCATTGCAGAGATTTGTACCTGCTGTTCTCTATCCTTACTCACCCACAACTTCTCCACCTAGTTGGCCCTTAGTGCTTTTCATACCGTAGCCCAAATGACTCTTCCTCATGAAAGCATTCTGGGACTTTTAGAATAAATCTGGCTACTCTATATCTCCTTATAGCTGCCTATACTTTTCCTTGATAATACACTCGATAGCACTTATCACTGTACATATTTATAGTACAACGTTCTTAGCCAACCTACATTCCCCAAGTCACCCGAGAAACTAATGTGCTCCATTTCTTCTGCAAAACATACAATACGCCCACGTGGCACCCTAATAGCAAAAAGACTCCTCTAGTAACCCACACAATCCTGCTCTCACCCCTTTAATTGTCTGCTTCATCCGAAGTCTGTTTATGTCATTTGTGATTGTAATCACGAAAATTAACTAAATATGACATAATTAGGGAAATATAAGGGCAAAAACGAATATTTTATTGACACCAAATTGAATGCTTTGTAAAGAGTAAAGGCAAATTGTTTATAAAAACCACTATATTAGGTGTCAACTTCATAATATTGGGATGAAAAATTTTTTAAACTAGCAAATTCTGCACTTAGATTGCTTGCCAAATGCCATCAAAGTCTTCTGCCATTTTTAATAAATCAAAACGAAGAAGCATTCAATATATATTTTGGGTGTGGCTTACCCAAGAAGATAATGAGTCGTCACTCAGGGGACCCATACTTAAGTTCTGAGCTCTATGCCAATTAATTGGGAAATTGATAAACACTGATGAACAATGAAACATTGGTAAATTAGTAAAGCATACATGTTAAAAATACTAAAATGTTTAATGTAAATAGCATTTCTTTAAGATTCTATGCGTTTGTGATTTTTAAAAGAATAAACAGTTCAGCTACCACTCACAACAACATTGGAGGAGAGAGCATCTCTCTAGTCTATTGGTATGGTCAGCTGACTCACCTCCACCTTCCTCATTAGACTGGAAGCTCCAAGAGGGCAGGGACCAAATCTCTGCTGCTCACCATTGTAACCCCCTTATTCAATTCATATGTAACCAAAAATGGACTTTCAATAAAAAATGTTTGAATGAATGAATAAGAAGTTAAGATTAATCAAATACAACGTTGTTAATTTTAAATTACTATGAAGATCAATATGGGACTGGTCACGGAGGCTCACACCTGTAATCCAAGCACTTCGGGAGGCTGAGGCAGGAGGATCACTTGAGATCAGGAGTTCCAGACCAGCCTGGCCAACACGGTGAAACTCCATCTCTACCAAAAAATGCAGAAGTTAGCCAGGCATGGTGGTACACGTGTGTGGTCCCAGCTACTCAGGAGGCTGAGGTTGGAGAATCACTTGAACCCAGGAGGCAGAGTTTGCAGTGAACTGAGATTACGCCACTGCACTCCAGCCTGGGTGACAGAGTGAGACCCTGGCTCAAAAAAAGTTTCTAAAAATCAATATGCAAATGCAAATAGTTATAAAGAAATTAACAACAAGTAAAGATGGAGTCACTTGAACATTTCAAGTCATAATCTTTTGAGGGACAGTCTACACTCAATAATGGAAAGATCATTTGTACATATATTTTTAAAGAATCTTAATTTTATTATTTTAAAAATAGCACACTAGCATAATAAGGTTCTGCCTTTTAACTTATGAACTATATTTAAGATTATGTGATTAGGTTTCCTTAGGGACTGAACCATGATTACCATATCCTTATTAAGACATCTATATACTGGTTCCAAATGCAGCTACCTTTTAATTTTATCTATAATGAAAACTAATAGTAATGCTACCTGAAATGTATTTATCGCCTTTCTTCCAAGAAATTTAAAGCAATCAATATCTTGTGAGCAGGTACTGTTAAATATAAAAAAAGAGAACATAATTGAAATGGATTTTTATTAGCAAAATAAAAGATTTTAATAAGGAAGCTATCTTAAGTTCAGGCACAAGATGACTCTAGGATAATTCTTATAAACTAGTCTGAGTTTTACCAGAAAAATGCTTATAAATATTTAAAATTCCAAAAAGATGGGTAAGAACTTATTATATCTATGGAAGGTATTGTCTTTTCAGTTTTTCTATTGCTGAGATGACACTAATAAAGATATCTTTTCATTATTGCATTTAACTGATCTGTACATTGATAAATCTGAAAATAAAACAATGGAAGAACATTCAAAAGCATTCTAGGATATAAGGCAGGATATGGGTCATAAATTAGTGCCAGATATACAGAAGGGTAATGGTGTCAGTGTGGCCCCAACCTTTTAGTTAATTGTGGGGAATGGCTAAACAGGAAGAAATGCTAAGTCATTATGACCCTGTCTAGTGCAAACACACACACAGATATACACTCACATACATACACATACACATTCCCTCCATGATTTAAAAAAAAAAATTTTAAAGCATCCCAATTCTATTCTAAAGCCTAATTTTTCTTCAGTTCACTTTTTAATACTTGGAGCTCATACTACCTCATTTAAATAGCTGCATAGGTCAAACCCATTAAATTGCCAAATTCTGTCTCCAACGCACTTTGTCCCCATTTGGTACATAACTTATACTTTAGAAATCTAGTTCACTAGTATTTGAAGTGGGTGCACAAAAGAAGAAAAAGTCCACTGGCATTTTGAAGAAAATATTACAGCTTCTAATTACATTTCTGATTGTATAGGTATTCTTTATTTCCTCTTTATCTAATCCCCTTTCTGTGTGCTTACTGTTAATAGAGTAATAAATTTTTTATTGATGGTTTATATACATGATCAGAGAAATTAGGAGAGCCCTGACTCAGATGCCCACCTGGGAACCTGAAAAAAACCTTAGACTACACTTTCTGGCTGATAACCTCTTGTCCACGTACTGAGCAACACTACATTCAGCACACAAAGGGACCCCATCACCACCACCATATGTCTAGGTCCAACAAGCTGTCCTACCTCCAATTAAAATGTTGCCTTGGTTTCATTCCATAAAGAAATTTTCTCCAAAGCCAGAAATTCAAGATGATCTACAAGGTTGTATTTGTTCATCTAATTACTAATAGATTGCCATGGGGGCCCTCATTTTCACAACAGGAAGACGTTAATGTTAATGCTCTACTGTCTCTTGTTTCACCATTTTGTCACACATAACAGTTTTCATGTGCTTGAGGAAATGGATTATGGATTGCATTGTCTAATTTTTAGCTAAATTACCCCTCATAAAATGGACAAGGGGCTTAAAAAGATTTCCTTCTCAAAAACAAATGACAGATTTTCAAGTAATGCTAATAATGCAAACATAAGTGAACCCAGGACAATGGCAGAACTGCATCTCATGGGCCAATTGCTAGCTCTTTGACATCCGCATTTTAAGAAAAATCTGAGAATTCTAAAAAATAGAGAAGTTATCAGAAAGGTTGTTTGTAGTGGAGGCTGTGGTGTGCTGCCCAGCGGCATTTGTTCTCCCAGCTGCCAGGAGTATTGGCTGCTGGAAGCTCCCAGCTCAGTCCCTTTCCAAGAATAGCCCTAGCTTAGAGTTGTGGACCCTCCACAGGGATGGCCCATATCCCACCTCGGTGTTCAGTTATAAAGGCCTGGCTCCGGGTCTCCGTTCAGATCATCTCTGAACAGGCATCCAGTTCCAGAGCTCTTCATGGGCGAGCTGAGCCTCAGCTGCATCACAGTCAACGTCTCCTCCTGTGCATCCTTTTCCCTCACCCCCTCGCAGGTGGTGTCCCTGAGAATCCTCCCAGAAACTCACTGCATGCAAATCTACATGTCAGAGTAGGTCTCCAGGAAACTCTGGCGTGACTGTTAGAGGCACCATCATTTAACCCGGACCTTGCTTTCGGTGTTTATTGGGCCCTGAATATTAACTAGAGTAGCAACACATGTACATAAACTATGAATGTCTGTGCGTTTCTCTGCATGTGCGTGAATTCTTGGGGATGTGTGCTCTAACAATGTGCCTGATGGAGTACCCCTAAAATATTAATACGTCACTGAATATGCAAAGATAGCATTTTAACTGCCGACTTCAGGAACTAGTTTTTCACCTTTTGCTTACTCTGTCATTCCTTCACAAGCAAAGCAGACCACGTTACTTAACAGTATGAGTTTCCCCATGGCCTACACGACAGAATCTAGTGCGTATGATTCTGTAATAAAAAGATCACCTTGATCTGACTCCTGCCCACCATCACAGCCTCATCGCAGCTAGTCCTGCCCTGTACTCTATGCTCTACCTACACCAAACTATCTGTAATTCCATGAACACAACATGCTCTCTCTCACTGCCATGCCTTTCCACTCAGGTTGTCCCATCTTCTTGGAATACCCTACCACTCTCTCGGAGCACCACCCCTTGCCTTGCTTAGCTGAACTCACAGCCTTAGCAAGGATAGGTTGGTGGGAGCAGAATGTCCAAGGGCAGAGAATAAGTGGGTGTTCTGTCTGCAGAAAATCTAAGAAATATAACTGACAAAAAGTTGGTGAGCCTTTTATCACCTGGATCCAACAACTGTAAAGGTTTTTTTTTGAGACAGAGTCTCGCTCTGTCACCCAGGCTGGAGTGCGGTGGCATCATCTCCACTCACTGCAAGCTCCGCCTCCCAGCTTCACGCCATTCTCCTGCCTCAGACTCCCGAGTAGCTGGGACTACAGGCACCCGCCACCGCGCCCGGCTAATATTTTGTATTTTGAGTAGAGACAGGGTTTCACCGTGTTAACCAGGATGAGTCTTGATCTCCTGACCTCGTGATCCGCCCGCCTCGGCCTCCCAAAGTGCTGGGATTACAGGCGTGAGCCACCGCACCCGGCCAAACAATTGTAAATTCTCCCAGTAATAAAATGGTCCTTGCACTAGGGCTGACTTCCCCCAGGGCCCGCCCTGGATATGCCACATACCCGGTAAACCATGGCTCACGAATTCCAGCAAACACTGAGTACTTCCAGTAAAACTTTGGAAGGTTTGGACATAGGCCATTACTAACTTCAGGAAACAAAATAAATTGTATTTAAAAAGTCAAAGTAATCAGTATATAATATGCACAGGAAGACACACACATTTACATAGTCAAAGTAACTGTTACTAAACTGATTTAACAACAACAAAAAAAGAAATTATATTGGAACAATAGGAGAAAAAACAATGTGTGGTTTTAGAAAGTAGGGGTAGGAGGAGTATAGCATAAGAGAGCCAAATAGTGAGACGTCAACTGATATCTAACATTTTTTTAATCAAGGAAAACAAGGAATAAACATGTTACTTAGAAACACAGAACTGAAAGCAGTAGAAATGGAGTGGGTATACTTGTCAATAGGACAAAAATGCTATTTTATTACATAGCCTTGGGTTTCATATTATGAGCACCCATTATTTTAACAGGTACCTAACTGATTAATAAAATACTCAGCTCAGGCATAAGTTATCTTAGAACACCTTCTCCAACCTCTCTTCGGTGCTCTCAAAATAGCCTATCTGGGGTTATTGTTCTATCACTATACTTACCACAATAACAAATAACCAGTTTCTGTTACGAGCTCCCCTATCAACTTGAAGTTCTTACAGACAAGTATCAAAGTCTATTTATACAGTGTTCGTATTCCCTGGCAGAAATGAGACTTAAAATCAAATCTGAATTCAACGAATATTCACTGAGCTACAAGAAGAGAGAAGTAGTAATAAGATACAGGGTTCTGACTTCAAAGAACAAAGTTTATAACTATAAACTGTCATTGTATGCTGGGATTCATTATGTGCCAGAGATTATTTTAAGTATCATTCTTAATAGTTAAGATTATTTTAAGTATTATTAATAATTAAGATTATTTTAAGTATTATTAATTCTATCATTAATTCCTAATAACGGCTTTACAAAGTAAATATAATTATACCCATTCTGCAGATGAGGAATCAGACTCAGAGGGCTTAAGTAAATAGCCCAGCTAGAAAGGAAAATCCAAAATAGCAGTGTTAATTTTGAGCTACAGCATCAATGTCCCTTGCCACAAACTCACAATATCTCTCAGGAGATAAGACATGCTCACAACATGATTGCAATATGCTACAATAGATGCTGAAAGCCATAAAGACAGTTACAGATATAAGTGTCATAAGATCAGAGTGAGAGACATTCAGCTAGTATATTTGGTGAGAATGCTGTGAAAGAATAAAGTTTAATTTGGAAATTAAGGGATGGGCAGGATTTTAGAATATCTATATGAAGGAGAAGTGCTGATTATAAAGGAAGACATAAAGAGGTGAAGGCAAATATGTATACATAGACACGAGGCACTATATGTTATGTGTCAAATTTCTCCCCACCAGCAGAGACCCTGGGAACTAGAAGTATGGATTTAAGCACCTACTTTTTAAAGCTGAGAAACATGGAAACACTGGGAGATGAGCAGAGCGAGTATCCCAAGAGGTGAGTGGAATGGAGATGGAGGGGGGAACAAAGCATCTGAACGGCATGTTTGTTTCTGAAATCCTTCCTCTTGCCTTCCTGTCTAACATTACTGCTATAGTCCAAGCCACCATGTTTCTCTTACGTGAATCATTTTGATAGCCTCCTTTCTAGCTGACCCAAATCCGTTCATTCCTGCTTCTCTTAAATGTCATCTGCAGGCTGTAGGCACAAATTTCACTGTCCTCTTGAGAAACCTCAAAGGGTTCTTCATCACCCTTATTATGAAGACTCAACTCTGTGACATAGCTGTGAAGGCTTAATGATCTGATCCCAATCTCTCTCTACAACCTCATCTCCATCTACTTCCCTTCCACTCTGCGTCAGCCACGCTGCCCTTCTAATTCTAAGAACACACTCTTTTCCCTCCCTCTTTGGAAACCTTGCACATGCTATTCCTTCCACCTTGAAATAATTTTTTCTCCTGTCCTCATTACCTCATTAGCTATCTTTAAAATGTGACATCTTCATGTAAGCATCCTCTAACTGCTCCTCCCTCAAATATATCAGAAACTTCTCTTGTATGCTGTATAATCTTCTGTGAAATACAGTTCAACAATTTGCAATCATAAATGCTGATAATTATTTGATTAAAGTTGATCTTCCCTAATAGACTTTAATTCCTTGTGTGCGAAGTGTGTGCCTGTTCCACACACCACTAAATCTCTAGCAGTTAACATGGTGTCTGGCTCATAGTAGGCACTCCATAAATATTTGTTGAGTACTGAATGAATGAAGAAACAAAACAAAAAGAGAAAGCAAAAATAGAGAACAAAGTGGATTGGGCGCCAAGGAAGGTCAATTGATGAGGAAGTTTAAAGCAGATAGAAAGAGCAATCCTGGAAGAAATCCATGAGTCAGACAGGGCCAGGTGTCAGAAGCGACTTTTGTGCACTGGCATAGCTTCTGTCTGAGCATTCTGAGAAGAGTTAATAGGGCTGACATGTTGCAAATAGTTTGGGAGTCATCTGAAAAGCTCTGTTCTGCTTGAACCAGACCACAAGCAAATATTCTTGAAAGGAAGGTCTCAAACATGAGCCTGAAAAGATAGAGTTGGAGACATTGAAGAAGCCCTTAAAAACCAGACTTAAGAATTTAGTTGCATCCATGTGTGGTACCCAGGCACTCTGAATGTTTGAGAAATATTTCTAAATATTAATAGCATGTCAGGAGGATTGGCCTGATAGTGGTAAATAGAGCAGACTGTAGGGAAAGACACTAGTTTGGAAAACTTTGCAATGATTCAGGGTGAGAGAGGTGAGTATAGAAGAAAAGGGGAAATGCAAGCATCATTTTGAGGGATGACTTAACAGGACTTAAAATATATATATATATTTTTTTTTGAGGCGGAGTCTCGCTCTGTCGACCGGACTGGAGTGCAGTGGCCTGATCTCAGCTCACTGCAAGCTCCGCCTCCTGGGTTTACGCCATTCTCCTGCCTCAGCCTCCCGAGTAGCTGGGACTACAGGCGCCCGCCACCTCGCCCGGCTAGTTTTTTTGTATTTTTAGTAGAGACGGGGTTTCACCGTGATAGCCAGGATGGTCTCGATCTCCTGACCTCGTGATCCGCCCGTCTCGGCCTCCCAAAGTGCTGGGATTACAGGCTTGAGCCACCGCGCCCGGCCAAAATATATTTTTCTATGTTACAATGAGCAAGAGCCCAGACTTTGGAATCAGCCCACTCTGGGTTCAAGTCTCAGCTGTGCCACTTGCTAGCTATGTTACTTTGAGCAAGCTCAGTTTCCTTGACTGTATAATGGGACAGCATCTGTACCTATGTCAGAGTTATTAGGAAAATTCAATACAAATAAACTGCTTAGTACAATGTCTAGCAACAATAGTTTATCAATCAACATCAGTGTCAACTGTGCTTTGTGAGACAGGAGCAGGGGCGCCACGATGGTATGCCAGGGAGGAAACGATTTTTGGTGGACGGGTCTTCATGTCATAAGAAGATAGCCACCTATGTTGTTAACTCCTGTCCTGGCTTCTGCTGGATCTTCCTTATAACCCATTTACATTTCTGGCTTCTGCTCTGGACTCATGCCAAACACAATCTCTGCTGACCCTTTTAGAGACCTCATCCTGCAAACAGATTGAGCCGTTTCTAAACTTTTGCCTGCAACATTTATTTCCAACTTGCCCTCTTATTTTAACCCTGCCCCCTAGAAGCAATCCTAGATACTAAACTCCATGGCTAAATACACCACTTCTCTCTTCCGAAGAAATGTCGGAAAGATTATGTTGAAAATAAGTGCAAAGTTAAACTTGATTTTTAAGAGTTAACAGAGAATGATTATTTTTTTTCCCTCCAAGGATAGGTAATAGCATCAGATTCTGAAATTAAGCACAGCAGGAAGAAAGAGGCTGCATAGATTTCACAGAGTATCACAGGCCTCTGCAATAAAGCACTTAAAAATGCCTTGTATTGCTAATTCTTTACACAATCTCCTTTTATTTCCAAAGCAGTATGCGGGACTTGAGCCATGAGACACGCATTGATGTTAACATTACACTGCTTGAATTAGAGCCATTTTTCTACTAAAACTCTGGTTGGGTTTAGAATTACTTTTTACCTTCCCTCCCCCAGAACATATTTTCCAGATCGAATGAGTAGCTGCCTCTTCCAACAATGCTGAACCCACTTTTGCAGTCATTACCTTAGCAAACATCCTTCCCCTCAAGATTCCAATAACCAGGCCTTGACCCGTATGGGAAATATGCTTGCTTCAAGATCTCTGGATCGCATGTCACTCTGGGAATTCTAAGTCAATGAGGGCAACTCTCTTCTTAGGCTGCTTTCAAGTTCCCATCTTCCCCCAGCCCCAAGCCAATACTCTTCATTCATTCATTGAATTATTCATCAAATACTTATTAAATAGCGAATATTATCAAGACACTGTGCTGGGCACCCTGGTGGATTTTCATAACAGTAAAATGAAAGTGGAATTGTCCATAAAGCAATGCTTGGTGACAGACAATCAGATGGAGACCTTACTGAACGTTAAATAGATTGTCTAAGAATGTGCAGTTTTATGAAGATTTATTATTTTCACGATCACCAGTCTATTGGCTAGCATTTGTAAAGATTTAGCTTCTCTCTTTACAAGATATTTTTGTATAACGTAAATGCTTTTTTTCCCCTGTCCACATGGAAGCTCTGTCATTTGTTCAATAGATATTTGTTGAGTGCTACGATCATATGGAGAACAAAACAGATCACATGGAGAACAAATAGACAAAGTCCCTATCCTCTTGTAGTAACTGTTATCCCAAGATAATAGACACAGTGGACTCATGTTTTCATCCCCTACAAACCTTGGCTTAGTGTTTTTCATTGTTTATTTGTTTGTATAAAAGGCACTTTCCTGTAAGGACCATATTAGCCTAATTAAAACCCTGTCCTCATCTTATCTCACCAGGACTCCTTTTCAGCCTACTCTTTCTCGCCTTCTCTAGCCACAGTAATCATAATCAAACTATCCTAGTCTGTTTTCTACATGCTGCTCTCTCCTTCTGTGTGTTTTTATTCATTTATTAAACAAACATCTTTAGGCACCCACTATGTCCCAGACATTGTCTTATTTGGGATACAGGGCTGGATAAATAGATCAACCTCTTGTCTTCCATCTACTTAGTCTCCTTCAGTCTGGCCTGTTAAAAAGTTATTTCCAAGGCTAGAATACATATAACTGGCCCCAGGGCCCCCTTCCCCACTCTCCAACCCCTAGATTCCTTATGTCAGGTCCCCTCACTCTTGACTTGAAGCATGATAATGTTTTATACACTCAAATAACTAAAGGCTCTTTAAATTTTATTTTAGAACTCCTAAAACCACATTATCAAAAAAAAGTCTTTCGAGCAGTCCAACAATCAGTTGTGCTTTATCTTGGCACTACCACTATTCTGTGAGCCTCTTACTTAAATTCCATATGCCATGTATATATAACTTACTACCAAACTAGATCAATGAAGTTTTTTATCACTGGTTCTCAAACTTTTATGTGCAAAAGAATCACCAGTCATGCTTGTTAAAAACGCAGGGTTACAGGGCTACACCCACAGAGATTCAGGTTCTATATGTCTGGGATGAGACCCAGAAAGCCCTGTTTTTAACAAATATCCCAAGTGGTTTTCAACTGGCTGACTGGATGATCACCTTTGAGAAACACTGTTCTGTAATTTCCTTTGATGTCAATTTTTATGTATTCAGAATCTCTGCTTAAAGTCATAAAATATTTCCTCTTAAGTATAAGCAACATGCATCTGTGTGTTCAATGAATATTTTTTGATGAATGTGCGGACTAGTGAATATTTGATAATAAGCAACATTTAGAAATCGCTTTATAGGCTGGGTATAGTGGCTCATGCCTGTAATCCCAACACTTTGGGAGGCCAAGGCAGGCAGATCACTCGAGCTCAGGAGTTCAAGACAAGCCTGGGCAACATGATGAAACCCCATCTCTACACATTTAAAACAAACTTCATCTCTACACAAAATTTAAGGCAAATTAACTGGGCATGCTGGCGCATGCCTGTGGTCCCAGCTACTCAGGAGGCCGAGGTGGGAGGATCACTTGAGCTCGGGCAGTCAAGGCTGCAGTGAGCCATGATTGCACCACTGCACTCCAACCTGGGTGACAGAGTGAGACCTCATATCAAAAAGAAAAAAGAAAAAAGCAAGAAAGAGATTACTTTACAGCACAGACATGGCTTCCAATAACTATGTCTCATCTCTTCCTCCTAATTGTCTCATGTGATAGGCAGGTATTGTTATCTCATGCGATAGGCAGGTATTGTTAGTGCTCCCATTGTACAGAGAGGAATCCCACACCAACACCTTGTGATGGAAGAGAATTAAAGTGACAGAATCAAATAGACTGAAATTCAGGCAAAGACTGTCCCGCTCACTAGAGCTGAGGAAGATGGGCAAGTCACTTGACCACTGGAGTCTGTTGTTCATCTGTGAAAAGGTGCTAATATCCATCTGATAGGAGGGCTGGGAGGGTTAAACGAGATTATCCATGTACGGCATCTAGCACACCTCCCGGAATACAGTAAACACTCAAGAGCTGTTTGTTTTCTTACTTCCCCATTGTGCAGGGCTGCCTTGACTCCATATGAAACTCATCTTGCAAACTATGCTCACTCAGCAATCATGTATGCGGTTGCTGCTCTGTTTCAGGCATTGTGATTCTGCTAGGACTACAATTCAATGCCCTCAGGGAGCTTACCTTCTAATTGGAAATTTTTTATGTCACCCTATGGTTACCCCTTTCAAATCAGGCAGCAGAGTATTTCGAAAACCTTTCATTTCATGCAGTGAGTCCGACACAAGGCAGAGTGGACAGTGGTCCATGAGAATAGTGAATCTGTGGTAAGAGAAAGGTTAAGAAAAGCACAGCAAGGAGTGATAGGTAAAAGGAGACAGGAAGAGAAGAGCTTCTGGGTGGCCCCAGGAAGTCTCTAAAAATAAATAGGGGTCCTATGAAATTTCTTTACGTGCTGATAGATCTCTATCTGTTTGTCTCCTGTGCATGAAAATTATCGCTTTCTTTCCTGGTTGGATGTGGAAAAGACACTCCTATTTGTTTAACAGAGAAGGTACGTGGAGATGAGGCTGAGAGTGAAGTAAGAAAATTCAAGACAGAATTATAAGAAATAGTATGCATGTCTTCAAAAGCAGTTCCCAGTGCAAGAGTACACTGATGAGAATGATTCTGCCAGGCACATGTGAAAGAGTGCCAGTGGTGCGGAGGAATACTAAGCAACACAAGAACTTGCATGCGAGCTGCAGTCTACTCCCGATAGTACACATCAAACAACGTCAGCTCTTAGTGGTCCTGAATTACACCAGTCCATCTAGACAGACATCGGATTTTGCCATAGTTTCTAACCAGAATGGGGATGAGCCGGCAACTACGGAAGGTATAAACCTGCCACAATGGAGGATGAAATCCGAAGTCTAGTGAAAGGTACCATCTAGGAAACACACCGTCAAAAGTATGAACATCTTTTTCTTTTCCTCTCACAAATGTAAGTTTGTCAGCCTTTTTAAGTAGAGACATTGAAGCAACCCGTGCTCACTCTTCAGGAAAAAATTATGCCAAAAGCTTCACAGTAAGCAGTCCTTATCCTGGGCACAGATTCCCTAGAGGAGTCCCTCGTCTGAGGAATGTGTCAGAAATTAGCTCTCTTTTCCTGCCTCCCATCCTCCTTGGATTCCGAAGTTGTCCCAGTGCCAGTTTCCCACAGTACAACACACAGAACCACCTAAAAATCTGGGTCAAAATATTAGGGGTCCTAGCAATCCTACTGAAACTCACAGGCTAAAGTGAGTGTCTTCTTGTATCCAAAAAGAATGCTTCCTTGCATACACAAAAGTGTTGCTCTCAATCACAATCCTGATTACCAGTCTAACTGAGTCTAAATGACGTGGTCTTCATCCTCCACCACAACCGCCTCCCCCCGACTCTGGCCCAAAAAAATAGCAACAACTCAATTCTCAGTCCAATAACGTCTTTTCTCAGATGTTGTTCTCCCAGTGGGTAGAAGAATGAACTATTGCAATGCCACCAGCTCCTCTACAGTTTCTTTTAATTTAAAGTTACAACAGGAGGGAAGAAAAGAGACTTTCTATTAAGGGACAACTCCCTGAAGGGGCTCTTAGCTGACAATCGAAGGACTGCTCATGGCAGTGATCAAATCTAAGGCAACAAAGTGCTGGTGGCTCTGTGACTCATCACAGCAGGAGCTCGCACTGAGGGCCACTTGAGTTCAGTGCTTTGTGGTGCTGCAAGTTGGTTTAGGAACAGTAACACAGGGGAGCAAAGACTTGCAAGGTGTTTGAGGCTCAAGATAAAATGCAGACTTCCAGTGCGTTGCTACTCAACTGAATAGAAAGCCTAGAGAGGTAAGGAAATGAACAGAGTTCTGTCTCACGCTATAGGGCAAATTACCTGAAGATGGTCAAGGTCAGTTGGTATAGCTAGCGTACAGTTTATACTCTGATAAAAAATAAAGATTAATGGAAGATAAATGAACCAAGCTATTTTTAAATGACAAACATTAAAGATGTTTGCTTGCATAAACAATGCCTTCCAATTATATGAAATGTCCATTATTTAAATATATTTACAATCACCTGATACAATTCATCTATACCTTTCAGATGCATTTTGTGAGTACACTGAAAAGAGTGCAAAATACACCGGGCATTTCCTCCATGCCACAAACAGTACTATGGACTTAGAGATGGTCTCATATAACCTAATTTAATCCCAATTAGTGAGGTGATACCGCCATTACACTCATTTTGCAATTGAGGAAAACAAAGCTCAAAGAAACTCAAAACTCAAAGAGACCTCAAAGCAATTGCCAGGTCTCCTGTGTGTGAGTGTGTGTGTATGTGTGTATGAGAGAGAGACAGAAAGAGAGGGAGAGACAGAGAGAGAGAGAGAGAGAGAGAGAGAGTGAGTTCACCTGTCTAAAGCAAGTGAAGTACTACTAAACTGGGCTATACTGCCAAACCACAGCTATACTACTCAGACCTCCTGTTTTGAGAGTGTAATTGACTTACTTCCCCAACTGCTTCCCCTATAGCTCTAGCACCACTTAGGCACAGATGCCATACTTCCTGTAGCTGCTCCCAGCCAATGACTGACAGTGAGGAATGCTGATACAGGCCATTCTTTCAAGATAGATGACTCTTCCAATGGCTGACTCTTATTAGCCTACCCAAACCTTTCATAGACTGCACTATAGTCAAACTTCTTCCTACTCAATCTTCTTTCCTTGCCCCTCTCCTTGCATAAGTGTCAAACTTGTCTCATGGTCAAAAGGCTCTCCTGGCCTTGTCCTGCCCTCTCCCCCTCTCCCCTAAAAAACTTCTTACACATCTAATCCCATCTTGTCATCTGCTTCTTAAGGAACTCCAATTAATGCAAAAAAATACATTTATTTGCTGTTTTAAGAAGCCTTTCCTTTATCTTTGCTCAGTAGTACTTATAGACAAATTCTGTTTCCTTGGGAAGAGAAAATAACCACTAATTTCTCCATGTTTCTTTACATCACTTCTTCAAACCAGGCAATGGTATGTTTATGGTGCCTTTCTCCTTGCACCCAATTTAAATAAACAAACCAACCTACAAGTTTCTCTTTGAAGTACTGCTGACTCCAGAGAGGAAAACACTGAAAAATCAGATGGATTTCTTTATCCACATGGACTTTCTCACTTTATCCATGGTCCTATAACTTAATATAATTCAGAGGTGAATGACTATCAAAGGATTAAATATCAATAAATTTTCACTAGTTCATATTTGCTAATAGGAAATCAAAAAGATAGCAAGAGGAGAAATCTACAGAATTAGGTCCTAAAGTTTTGATTTATCCTTACCTATTATGTAGGGTATAAATGTGAATTACTGAAAAAGCACTTAAATGAATAAAAGATAGAATTCACACTTGCACCAAATACAGCATCTTAATAAAATCACATTGTCAGAGATCATATACAGACGTTCACTGAATCACTGTTTTAAAGTGTTGATCTCAGCCTCAAGAAAGTGATACATTTTTTTTCTTTTGAGACTCAAATAAGTTCAAAGTAAGTACAAAATGAAGCTTCAACCGTTATTAATGATCAGAACCTAGACTTGACTGGGAGAGACAGCTGAGTGTAGCTAACATTTATTGAGCACATAGTTCATGACAGACACTATGCTAGGCATTTCACACATAGTGTCGAGCATAATCCAAACGATATCCCTATAAGAAAGGGCATCATAATTTGCAGTTTAAGAGGTTAAGAAGGCCGGGCGCGGCAGCTCTCGCCTGTCATCCCAGCACTTTGGGAGGCCGAGGAGGTGGATCACCAGGTCAGGAGATCAAGACCATCCTGACCAACAGGTGAAATCCCGTCTCTACTAAAAATACAAAAATTAGCTGTGTATGGCGGCACATGCATGCAACCCCAGCTACTGGGAGGCTGAGGCACAAGAATCCCTTGAATCCAGGAGGCAGAGGTTGCAGTGAGCCAACATTGCTCCACTGCACTCCAGCCTGGTGACAGAGCAAGACTCTGTATCAAAAAATAAAAATAAAAATAAAAAAGAGGTTAAGAAAAGGAGGTAGAACCCTGTAAGTTCAGATCTCTAAATAAAATATTGGATAAATCACAGACCTACACTGAAAAATTCCAAATGAGATACCTTTCTCCTTTCCTGATTCCTTCCTGAATTCCCTCATTTCCCACAGTTTAATTGGTGTTGAAGTAAGAAAAAATGCCTTAAGCCACCAGAGAATACAAACTGGATATCAAACTAAAGTCCGCTCATGCCTGTGACTACTGCATTATTTTTACTCTGTGTACACAGGATATCATAAAACCGTAGAGTAGTTGAATGACATGCAGCTGAGCATCAGAGATACAATCAGGTCTTTGTTTTGGGGAGTTTTGTTTTTATTTATAATGAACTTTAAGAAATAGAAAATGAATAGACTTACACTTGTAGAATTCAATGCCACCATCACTAGTACTCCCCAAGATACATTTTTATGGCTCAATTTTTAAGGATGGTTATTTAATGGTTATTTACATGTATTCAAATTTTTCCTAATTTTGTCAATATGCTGCCCCTACTGAATGTCATCCTTAACTGCAAGTGAAATCATTAGCTGCCTATAAGGTATGATTTGAGTAGTATTGAAAAAGTCCTCATGCATATAAATATTTACTCCTGGCAGCTTTCATTGATACCTGCAATTGCCACAAGTTTATCTCTATGGAATTAGATGATCATAATAAACTGCAAAAATGATAAGAGTAATATCATCTAGTTTGAGAATTAAACCATAATGAATGAATAACAACTTTAAAATAGTTAGCTTATGAGCCAGAGGTTAAATGGGGCAAATGGGGCAGGAATTCAGAAGGGTCCATCAAGGCAAAATGCACTGTCAAGGGCCCATCCTGAAGGTCAGGACCCTCACTGGGAAAGCATTCAAAACTCCCATGTAGGCAGCTAAAGGAGCAGGTCTTTGGAGGAAACAAACCCCCAAAATTCCCCTAACTGAAGTTAGCCTACCTTTGACCCTGACTCAATTTTAAAGACAAGGAAATTGAATTTGGTAAAATTTATTAAATAGTCCTACAGAAATGTCCCTATATGGCCCTGCTAAAGCAAACTAAAAGTGCCAGATTGTCTGCCCTTCTACTGAGCCTTAAGCACTCCATTTGTCCCCTCTTAAACATCAAAATTCATTATATTTAAGAAAAAGGTTAAATCTTTGCTTCATATTTTTTAAAAACCTCACTTTACTCTTTTATTAACGTCAACTTTTCATGCAAATGAACTCTTGGTTAATTTAAGATCATGAAATTACTTCTCCACATCGGAAATCCCTCTCATAAATATTAGGTATAAGTGATTATTTACATTACATCACACACACAAAGTAAACAACAAAAACCCCACTCACATTTGAGAATCATTTACTATTCCAACTCCCCAAGCTCCCCCAAATGGGAAATGGAATAACCAGACTGATCATAATTGGATTAAGAACCATAATTCTTTAATTCATTCATCAAATTGAGGCATTTGGAACAGTTTATTTACAGAGTTGTTTAGACAGTTTTGTGTGGTGTTTTTTAAGATAAACCAAAATGCCTTTCTGAAATAAGTTTCAGATCCCAAATCATTAACATATGAAAACCAAATGTAGACAATTTACAAATGGGTGTTTTAAAACAATGTTTGGAACAAAATTGGACTTTTATTTCATTAACTATCTACAAATCTAAGTTCAGGATATAGTTTATTTGAAACAGCCAACCACTTTCTTCGCCTTTAAAATAAATCTTCATTTCTCAGACTAAAAATTTTTGACCAGTGCGTGAGGGAATGCATTTGACTTCAGGCCTAGACAAATAAGTTTCCAGGTTACTCTCAAAACTCTAATTACAGCATTCTCTACCAGTGAAGTTGATTGGATATTGGGTGAATCATCCAGGTTATGCCAATCAATTATATCCAACAATTGTAGCTGCTGGAAATCTAAACAGTGTTCAACATTACAACTCTCCGTTATTTGAAATCCAGTGTACTTTAGGAGATTAGGAAACATAAATTTTGTCCTGTAAGTTTTACTTTTTTATATAATCTGAACATACCCTCAAATCAATGATTACTTATCACTCAGGAAAAGAACAGAGCTTTTTAAGAAGGCAGTACATCCTGTAAGCACTATATCAAATTTTAAACTTGCTGCATTCCTTTAACTGGAAAGGGAAAATTTAGAAATTTAAATTCTCCTTATCACTCATAACTCACCCCCACTGAGGACAACCAAAAACATGCCAACATACCTGAGTATAAACTTCACTCTTTTGCTATTTACTATTTATATACTCCACAGATAGCATCTTTCTAAGTGTATTTTTTTTTCTTTTACCAAACCACGTGTCAGTCTAAACAGGATGTGCACTTACATGTATAGAACTAAGTTAATTTGAATTAGCCATTGGACCTCAAATGCCTAGTTATTTACCAAAGAGGTTTTGGAGTTTTGAATTCTGTATACAACATCCCATTAAACCAGAACTGTTTAAGTTCAACAACAAAACTAATACAAGGTTTCCATATTAAGAATTGAAGTTTTTCCTGTATTAAGAGTTTACACTTGCAAGTCTGTGTCAGATTGGATCAATACTACCCATTCAAAAAGGCTACAAAATGAATTTTTTAAAAACCACAGCAAACAAAAACCTGTTGATTCTTCAGGAACAAGGTTGTTAGAAGAGAGACCACTGGAAAGAAAGGGGGGGAAAAAAGAAAGAATTTCAAGCAAGTATGCTACTATGTAATTAACACAAACAACTAAATAATTATGCACATCCCTTCCCACCCCCACAATTAAATGTTTTTAAACAACTCATGTGATGAAAGATCTACCTTTTAGGCAAACAAAAGCAATCCCTAGCAGTTTAAGGATTTAAAGCTGTATTGCATCAGTTTTAAGTGATGCTTATGATTTTTATCTTGTATAGTTCTGAGGAATAAACAGTTGATGGCATAATTTGCAGGAGAACTCTGCACAGTGCCTAAAAGAACTTCCACTGTAAGTACTTACGATTTTAAATCATTGTGGCTGAATTTATCTAGGCTTCTGCCTGGGAGCTATATTTAAATCAGGAAGAAGCACCCCTAGAAACTTTGTTCCATGTATCTGCATTTGAAACCAGATTCCTTCCCTATCTGAGCTAACAGCAATTCTCATACAGCTGAATTCCTTTAAAATTAGACAGATCAAAATTTAGCAGTTCTGTAAAGGCTCTAAGAAATCGTCCTCCTTTTAAATGCTATAAAAGTCAAACTTGAAAAACATTTCCGTATACTTTAAAGCCATCTGGCCCTTAACCTAATCACTCTTGGCCATCGAGCCTCACTCCCGTAATCCTGATCAAAAATTCTCCTCTGGCTTTTCTGATGGAAATGTCCATTGCCTAAAAATCACCCACGTGCCTACTTCATTGGCCTGTTTGTGTGTGTTTGTGTGTGTGTTTTCAGGATACTAGGTGCCATTATTTATGAAAAGCAAGGAAACAAATCACTGTCTGGTCCCTTTGCAGATTCCCACACTCACTGCCCCAAATCCCACTCGGTCCTGCCCTTGGCTAAAGAACTGTGCTGAGCCAGAAGGCAGTCCCTGGGGACATCTCCTTCTGCCTTTCTTGACAAACTCCTTTGGCTATCTGGGTATGTGAGGATCTCAACTGGGTTCCAGCAAATCCCTAAACTTTTGTAAGAAAGTACAGTTGACTGCCACCCAGAGTGCCTGGACTGCCTGGCACCGAGTGTGGGGTTCTGCATATTCACAGGATTTCTTGTCTTGACCTGCTTTAGCTGAGAAGGGAACACATTAAAATGAATTCACATTCATCACATTCTGAATTTAGTCACAGAAACCAACGTCTTCAGATATTCACCAGGGTCAATCTATTTATTAATATAGTCGCTTTGCAAAGTGTAGGGAAAATGACTACTAAAATATGTAAACAGTGCTTCGTGTGCATCCGATCAATACTCAACAAACTGCTGCTCTCCAACGCAAACATTTCCAAATGCAATTTGATTTCAACTCGTATAACCTCTTTTCATTGCTTCTTATTGCTGTAGCCCCAAAGTGCAAGCGAGATTTCCCAAACCCGCGCTTAAAGTGACACAACACGTGAGTGGTCTTCACTTTGTACACTGAGTGAGGAGGGGGAAAAAAGTAGCTGCAATTAAAATTAAAGCTTCCGGTCTCTGAAATCCCTAGAATCCTGAAGGATGAGACTTGTTTCCGAAATTCCGGGCGGGAGGGAGGGGGAATGGTAGGGAGAAGGATTGCAGAAAGCGAAACAAAAAGACGAAAGAGTCAGGGGGTGGGGGTGACTAAGGTTAGGGGGTGGGCCGGGGGTCGCTCTGATATCCAAGAAGGGCTAAGGGGCTTTGTCCAACTTTTGGGGTCTGGCCTTGGACGTTCGCCGCGATGCCCAGCACAGCCCAGGGTTCTCCCGGCACTCCTGCCCTCCTCTCGCATCAACCACCTCCACCGCCACCACTTACAAAACAATACCAGCAACAGTACGCAGGCTTCCCAACAAAAATAGAAAGTTATCCCGTCTCCGGGTCGGGGTCCAAGCCCGCGCTCCAGGGTCCCCCGGCCAGCCGCCCCCGGGGATGACAGGGCCACTCCGCGCCTCGGGCCGCCTCCCACCTCTCCGTCACCCCCAGCCCAGTCCCCCTCCCTCTGTACTTGAGGAAACTCCGGCGGCGGCCCCCTCCCTCCTCCGCGGCTCTCCAGCTGGAGCCGGGAACGAGTGCTGAGTGGCGGGCCCGGCGAGCGGCAGAGGGGAGCTCTGCGCCTTGGAGGTCTGCCCACAACAACATCGGGACGAACAACAAAGTTAAAACGCAGCGATTCACGCACCTTACCCGGTCTCGTTAATGCCTCCTCCGGCGTGGGATGCAAAGTGGCACAGAGGCGGGCTGGGGGCCCCCGGGAGGAGACTGGAGATGGGTTTTGGTGGCTCGCCTTTTTCACTCTGTGTGTGTGTGTGTCTGTGTGTGTGCGTGTGTGCCGGTGTGTGTGTGTGTGCGCGCGCGTGTCCCTCTCTCTCCCCCCGTCTCTCGCTCGCCCGCTCGCTCGCGCTCCCCGTGTTGCTCTCAAGGACGAGGTGAAATCCCTTTGCTGGTCATGAGGCGGCTTCAGAGACAAACAACACAATGCGAGTGCAAATAACAAAAGGCAAAAAGACAGTAGGAACAATGGGGGAGGCGAGGGCAGCGCACCAGCCGGCGGTC
>NW_012119044.1:533057-587918 GCF_000951035.1 Colobus angolensis palliatus | reverse complement strand
CTCCCCGAGCCCGGCTCCGCGCCGCGCGTCCCCGCCGCCGCCGGCACTGTGCACCCACCTACTCCTTGGGCATTGAGGTAGGGGAGAAAAGTTTTGAGGCGCTCTCATCTCTGCCTTCGGGGTGGTTGAACTGGTTTGGTTTTGTGTTGAGCGAAGCCAAAAAAAAAGAAGAAGAAAAGAAAAAAACCACCACACACACAAACACACACACACACACCCCAACCCAAGAACCAGGGAATGAAATTTAGTGATATTTAGGGAGAAATAAGGCTGAGCGCTGGGCTCCGACTCTCTGCCGCGACACTTGAGTGGGCGCGTGGACCCTCGGAGTCCCATCCCCATCAGAAGAAACTCCATCGGTGATGCCCTGAGCAGAAGCTGTGGGGCTGATTTAAGTGTGTGCTCTGACAGCTCCCGGGCTGCTCCGGCGCTTATCTCTTCTAATCTTACTTTCATTGACTTAAAACAGCTGCCGGTTTGCCAGGGGAAAAAAATCCTATTAAATCTCAAACCAGGGTGGGGCGGGGGCGGGGGTTCCTGACAGTGATCTTCCCAGAGCTGGTGTCCAGAAAAGAGCAGGGGGAAGGGAGAGCATTCACGCGGGAGGCTGCGGGTTGGGAAGGGGGTGATGGAAAGGGGACTAAGGAAACAATTCGAGCAACACGTTTCTTTTCCTCGCTGTAGCCTTCTCTCCGTTTGCTTTTATGCCAAGGTGCGTGCTCTCTGTCCCCATCTCTGTAATTCTCTGCAGACGCGCAACCATTGACTGCGCCGCGTCCCTGGGCACCCCCAGCATTACCCAGAGTGCAACAACACCATCAGGAGATCAATGACCAGACTCTATTTATTCTTAACGCGCCTAGAAGAGCAGGACACCGGAGGAGCTTGGGAGCGAGGCTCGGGCTTGGCTGTCTCCGAGCGATCTCTGCCAGACTTTTTCCGGACTGATTTCTAAACGGCAGTTAGTAAGCAAATATAATTTCGCAATGCATGCCACACATACCAATCACAATATATTCACCTAGGAAAGTGAGACATCCTTTCTCCCCCTTCCCACTCTTTGTAGATTTGTTTCTGGAGATGGGTTGCTAATACCTGAGATTTACACTTGTCTAGGGCGGAAACTTTCCCGAGTGTTTGACGATTGATTATGTGGTACCTGTTTTCTAAAAACAGCTAAACACCTTTCCCTGGAAGAAAAGTGAGAAATGTAAATCTTAATAACTCAAGGCAAAAATTGCAAAGTGTAAGCACAGCTATTATCCACTCCCACAAAGAAAAGCTTCCCCTTACACAAATATTTGATAGCATAGAGCCCAGTAATTAAGAGAACAATCAAATAAGCTCAGGGCTTTCGTGGAGACTTCTAAATTATCATCTGCCTAGAATTTATAAGCAGTGTAATCGTTTGCTGCTTGGATATAACTCTGGATATAGTAATCTAAATGTCCATCCTTAACCAATTTTACTATGCTTTCCTAAGTAATGAGAGAGATGGATAATAATAATATTCAAATTGCTGGTTCAATGTGGCTTCATCAACTGTGTGAAAACATTCTGTGTGTGTGCGTGCATGAAACACATTTCCTATATGTTTCCTTTCCTTACATTTTCTCTACCATGCATCGGAGCCACGTGCCTATATGGCATAAGAATTCGTCAATGATCGTACTCCACATTAAATTTAAGTGTTATTTTTATTCTAAGAGTTCACGGTGTATGATGAATGGTTTCTTCTCTTTTTGTTGTTGTTGTTGTTTGTTGAGGTTTATTCTCATAATACATATGTAGTTGCTTTACAAAGTTAGCTATGTCAGGCCCAGCTCCTTAAACACTGTGCAAGAAGCAAACGGGGCCCAACTACAAAAAAAAGTTCCCCTTGCTACTACTTATGTGAACATACTTAACTTTTGAAAAGGGATTTTCATTTACAGTGAACATCCACTGGGTCGTAATCCCTTTCTCTCAGACAACACCCAGGGAAGAAAAAGTCCTCTGGGCACCTGACCAGTAGGTTACGAACCTACCTGCTTGGCCAAACCCCACCAAGCAGAGCAGTGCCACCTCCGCAGATTTGCAGCCTCTACTGCTTCATGAGTGTAACAGTTTCTGGGACCACCAGGATTCCTACTGGCAGCAGAAGGGAAGCGGGAGGGAGAGAAGGCACAAAGTTCCAAAACTGCTTAGTGAGATACTGGTGAAACTTGAATTACACCAACCCCTTTCCTTCTTTCGTTCCTACGGGGAGCATAACTTCCAACCACGTATAGTTATTGAAACCACATGCCCTTAAGACTAAACCATGATCATTATCCAGCAACAGCATAGCTGATCAAAAACTTCCAGTGGGATGTTTGTTTGTGTTGGGCTTTAAAAAAAATACCCTAATTTGTGTGGGACAGACATATTAAAGATCAACGTTTCCATTTATCAAGCATTTGCTATGTACCAGGATGTTGGCCAAATGCTTTTTTAAAAATGTGTTTTGTCTCTCCTTCTCACCAAAAACTTGCAAGAAATTTTACATCCCTGTTCTTCAGATGAGAAGATTAAAGCTCAGAAAGGTTAAATGACTTGTCCAAGACCATGCAGTTTTTAAGTGGTTGACCCAGGATGGAAATCCAAACTTGTCCAGTGCCACGCTTAAGCTTTTTCACTTCACTTTGATGCCATGTACGTGTTATATTAGGGCCAGTTTTCAGTGGCAAGTATTATTTCATTAAATAGGTAGATATAAAATATCAAATGTATACTATGTTCATGACAGTTATCAGCTATGTTGGTATTCACACTCATGTTGGTCATTAGATAACTGAAATTTCAAAGACAATCAAAATGTGCTATATATGGAGTGTGTGTGTATTTATATGGGATTTATACATATAATGTATATGAAATTGTCTTATTTTGGAGGCAAGGCAATTATGTATTATATATACATATGTATGTATCCAGATGATGTATATAATAATGCATACAGTATATTAAGTGGCTACAGTTTTTGAATTCCTATCATTTTACAGGCATTGTTCTAGGTGCTTTTTGTGTATAAATGTATTTAATCCTCACAGCCACTCCATGAGGTACGTAATTTTATTATATCATTTTACAGATAAGGAAACTGAAGAACTGAGAGGTCATGTAACTAACTTGTCTGAGGTTATACAAATAGCAGGTGAAAGAGCCTGGCTTCAAACTCAGGTAATCTGGCTTCCAGACCCCATTCACTAACCACTACGCTATACTGTCTTTCAATATATGCACCCAGATGTATACACAATATGCATATATAAATTTATGGGCAGATATATACCATATGCAGCTCTCAAAATATGGGAAAAATAAAGACATATAACTGACCTCTGTATCATTACCATCCTCATATTCTAGTTGCCACCTAAGGCAACAAGAAATATTATTGCTAGGAGAGGGCTTTACATTGCCCACAGTATTCAAGATTCTCTAATAAGTGTTGAGTCCATCTCAATCCCTCCAACATATTTGGAGATATTGGGGGAGTGCTAGGAGATATTAGGAGTATACAATGTTTGACCTCAGCCTATTTTCACAGGGCTCATTTTGAATTTATTTGGTCATACACATTGAAAATAGCAGAGACAAGTTACTTGGGAATCCTAAAGAAGAAAGAAAGGGATCTTAATAAGTATCCTGTGACAGCTGGTGCGGTGGCTCATGGCTATAATCCCAGCACTTTGGGAGGCTGAGGCACGAGGATCCCAAGGTTAGGAGTTCAAGACCAGTTTGGCCAACATAGTGAAATCCCATCTCTACTAAAAATACAGAAAATTAGTCGGGTGTGGTGGTGTGTGCCTATAATCCCAGCTACTCGGGAGGTTGAGGCAGGAGAATCGCTTGAACCCAGGAGGCGGAGGTTGCAGTGAGCCGAGATCACGCCATTGCACTCCAGCCCTGGTGATAGTGAGAGACTCGGTCAAAAAAAAAAAAAAAAATCCTGTGACTTAGAGGGAAATTTAGGTGATGCAAGAGACCCAATATGTCATCTTAATGGTTATGAATTATCCATTTTTATATTTCTCTAAATTAGGGTAGTTTGTCAACCCTCACTCTGTTAGTAAGAGAGTAACATACAATGTTGATTTTAAGTTTAGCAATTATGGGCCCAAACACTGATACCTTTCAAAGGAACCTTAAAATACTTCATAAGAGTCCCTGATGAGACAGGTTTATTTACCTGTCTCGTCAAACGCAATGTGCATATCAAATTTTGAAGGTGAGCTTCTCTAAACCAACCAGTGTTGAAAAGGTATTTTGAGATTTTCTTCTCTCGCTTTTTCTCTTCTAAAATATATAAGGGATTATCTAAGGAAGGAGAAATAACTGACAATAATCTTCCTTGGGCATTCTTAATCCCGGTAACACCTGAGATATAGACATCAAAACTATTAACTTTCCTGGGTCTACTGTACCTCTTCGGAAAAACTGAAAAAGACACCCTATACCTAACAGATGCCACACATTAAACTCTTACTGAGAAAAAAAAAAAAACTTTTAAAGCCCTATTACAGATACATATGTTTTCATTTAAAAACTACTATGAAATCGAGTGTTCTTTTATTTAAACATTCCCCTGTGGTTCTATGAATTAAGGATCGGTAGTACTACATTAACAATGGAAAGCCAGACCCAACTGAACTGGTGAAAACAGTTGGTAAAACTGCCAACACTGGTTTTGTTGCCGACGTTGACTGAAATGGGAGGCAGCATATATATTAAAGAATGAATTCTAGTTTTTCAAACTTTCCCATTTTGGTATGCATTTAGAATAAACTTCTCTTTAGCCACAGTTTTGAAAAGTGGAAATAATGTATAAAACCCAGATACTTTGCACAACCAAAACCACGGTCACATTGCTCTTATTATAAGTGAAAAGTGTTTATTATTCTGATTGTTAAACTTTTTCCTTCCTGGGACAAAAACCAGACGGAAAAACAAAATTGATTCTATTCAAGTGAAACAACTCACAGTCGCCACATCTTGTCTCTTAATTTACTGCTTTTCAGTTCTACTTCTCTCCTTTAATTTTAAATAATGAGTACATAATATGGGGGAAGTAGTTTTACACGTATGCTGTTTTTTCAATATGTGCATTTGTTTCAGACTTACCTTACACAATATACTCTGTGTTCTCAGTTGCTACAAAATGTTATAATAAATATATATAGGAGGAGGTTTATATGCAATGAGATACCTTGATTTTATTTATAAAGAAAAGAGTAATGACTCATATGCTTCGCTGCTTCAAAACTGGTAACAGAACTAATTGTCAAGCAAGGAAATAATATTTTAAGCATGGGTCCCGGTAGGGTTTAGGTATTTGGATCTGTGAACACATGATAACTCCTGTTTCTGTTACTTCTTTATAATTTTTGGTACCAAATACAATTTTGGTGGTACCAAAGTTTTGCAATTTGGTATCACCAATTGCATTATATAATATGTGAAATATGGTGAACAAATGAAAGCTCAACAAAAGCACATAAAACAAAGAGGGTGTTTAAAAATATCACTTAAACAGATGTCCTTCTTATTTGAATCTCAGAAGACTATTTGAAGAGCAAATAGATTTTTAGTCTCTAAGTATCTGGGACTTCTCATCCCCACTTTCTTATGATGCTGATCAAATTTAGAACTTCATTCATAGGTTGATTTTTTAAAAAAGATTAAGTTAAATGTTTCCATTCAGACTAAACTATTTTGCATGCACAAAATGGCTACTATCCAGGTAGTTTTGCTTCAGGACAGAGTAATCAACTGGATCACTACTCCACTGACCAGATATGGTCATGAACCACTTCTTTTATTTCAGCCATCTCTTTGACCATGCGATCGGTCCAGTAAATTTTCAGCTATATTTCATATTTTTTACCTAAGCAAGTAAATGATCATACTGTTATATAATAAAAAATATTTGAATCCTGCTGACAGCTTCTGAGTGCTGAGTGTTTACCTGGACATAGGGGCTAACAATGCACTTTTCTGCCTTCCTCTGACAGGAACTTGTAATACAGAAAGCCTTGTAAATTCTCCAAAAAAAAAAATGAAAGACATAGTGACAAGATTTATCCAAAACAAGATGAGGGGCAAGGGACATAAATGATAGGGACATAGACAATACCACAAATGAGTATGGTATTGTCTGTGGAAATAAAAATTGCTTTAAGTTGGTTACCCAATAATATACCTAGCTGAAAGGTCTAAGAATGTTGAATTGGCTTGAAAGAAAATGAGACGAAATCCTCAAATTAACATCTAATAAAGGCTATTTTTGCAAGGTCTAGGTCTACATGCACAAAACACAAGAGAATGTGGATTACAGAGAAAAACAACAAAACTGACTAAACCATTGGAAATAGAACCAACAAGGAAGGAGGAGACAGATGAAGGGTGATTGAATGACTTCTTTGAAAATCGTTTGAGATAAAGGTATTAACCAGCTGTTCTCCAACTTCAAAGAGAATAGAACTAGACATAATGCAGAGCCCTGGAATAGAAGGTAGAAGACCCAGAGATGAATTCCAGCTTATTAAAAATAAGAGTTATGGATCTTTGTTACAATTTTAAATTACAATAACTGTGAAAATGAGGCAAAAAGATAAGACATTAGGGAAATAAAATGGAGCCACAAAAGGTACATTTCACTTTAAAATTCTGTATTCTTATTAACACGATTTATGGAAGACCTACTTGTGCCAGGGACTGTGCTAGATTTGAGCCACACATTTCACTTCAACCTCTTTAGCAGCCAAAAGGAAGAAAACGTGTCCATTTCAATATTTACAATTGTCAGGGAGAAGCCCAATTATTCCTGAAACAAAGACCAAACCAGAACATTTTACTGGGGGCCTTCTCAAGGGCAATGAGTAATAGTAACACAAACTTCCTATCGGTGAAAACAGTAAAGAGTTTCTGAGACCGTTTCTTAGATTCCTATAGGGAGAGACACTCCTCTATGGGTCTCGCCTGCTGCTGCAGGTCATGCCAGGTAGGCCAAGAAGCAATGACCTGATCACTCTTTACCCAGGCCGTTTCTCAGGGTTATGTTTACAATAATCAAACTTGGAGGGATGAGATAATGTCTCCCTCCAAAACAAAGAGTAGGTGTATTTACTGCTTGCTATAAAAGCATCAGATTCTCCAAGCTTGGCTATTCATCTGCCATGTGATCCCACTGTGTGTGCAGCCTATAACGCTTACCATTCCTTAGCATACCACGTTTCTCTTTCCCTGACAGCAACTCTGGGCCATTCTGCTTAGTCCATTCCTTGGGTGCAGCCCAATCAAAAGTGGGCCTAGGGGATTCAAGTTTTAATTCTGCTGGGAATATCTCTTGGGTTTAACAAGGTCATAGATCATAAGAACGATGACCACTTGGTTTAGTACACTGTTCACTGAGCTCCCCTACATGGCCCACATGGGTCAAAATGGGGAGCATAATGGGTCTTTGTAAGTTTTGTGGAAATGCATTGTCTCATGTGTACCTCTTCCTTCTAAACAAAAAAACCTAAGTCTGGATCAGAGGTGATTAGAGAAAAGGAAAGCTCTAACTGGTGGAGTGGACACATCAGTTTTGTGGCTGGGAAAGAAGAATTCCCACACTTGGAGAGGGAATGGCCCAGACATAGAGAGAGAACACCTCAGACCAGGAAAGGGGCTAGGTGTGAGGTAGGAACAATTAATGCTCTCCTTGTCCCAGCACCACAGCCTTGCAAGTAATCACATGGTCTGCTTGAGACAAGAAGCTAAAGCCGGCAATACGACATGCTGCTGGTTCATCATCCCCATCTCTATGCTATAAAATCAGAGAAATTCATGAGGACCTGGTTGGCCCCAAACTGTTCTGCCATCAAGAGAACCTTCAGGCTGGGTACAGTGTCTCACACCTGCAATCCTAGTGGCTTGGGAAGATAAGGTCGGAGAATCACTTGAGCCCAGGAGATCAACACCAGCCTGGGCAATACAGGGAGACCCTGTCTCTACAAAGCAACAACAAAAAATATTTTAATTAGGAGGATGTCGAGTCACATGCTTATAGTCTTAGCTACTGCAGGCCTTAGCTGAGGTGGCAGGATCCCTTGAGCCCAGGAGTTCAAGGCTGCAATGAGCTATGACCATATTGCTGCACTCCAGCCTGGACAACAGAGTGAGACGCTGTCTCTAAAAAAACAAACAAACAAACAAAAGACAAGAAGGAGAGAAGCTTCAAACATAGACTACTCTTGAATATGTACAAACACACAGATTGATACAACCTTGTTTCATTCTGGCTGATAAAAACTCATCTGCTTCTCCTGGTGCCCTAGCATCCTAAGGTTATGCCATGAATAACATCAAGGCTGCAACTAGTTGGTAACACTACTCAGGTGGCTTAAATGAAACAAGGTATTGGTGATCCCAATCAAATTTCACAACACATCCCTGACTGCAGTGATCTGTGTTTTTATGCAAGGGAAAGTGAGCCATGAATGTCTCTCCATTACAAATGAGGATTGTTTTATTGGTAATTCCCTGTAGTTGTGAACAACAATACCAAAGATCATTTAAACTTCTGTGATTAGTGATGGATAATTGACTGAATTTATACTACATCCTGGCCATCTAACATAAGACATACTGGTCCCCCTAAGATTTACTCACAGCTGGTTGAAACTGGGACCCTCTGAGACTTGGATGAGGTCTATAGAGACTTCTGGTTGGCCTCATACTACTGCTTAAAGTTTGGTTAATAGAACCCTGTATTAAGTGCTATATAAAACAAATTGAACAGATTTGTTCCCAACCTCTGTAGGTCAAGTTTATCAGAGTGACCAACAAAGTGGTATACTCTTATAAAAATTCACTGGAAGCTAAGACTGCGTAGGATTGAGGGATGAATTGCTTTAAGAAACAGTCCTCCTATAGGCTTTTGCATCCCTGCTCATCTTGTTGGGCCTGCCAAAAATGCAATGCCCTGATTGCTCTTTACCCAGACCATTACTCAGGTTGTTTACAGGCAGCAACCTAGAGGATAAGTAATGTCTCCCTCCCAGACAAAAAGCAGACTTGCTTACTGCTTTTGGTTAAAATGGTGGATTCCCAAACTCAGTGTCTCCCTTGGGGAACCAATGCAAGCATGATGATGCTCACGCTGCTTGCTCTGCCATGGGGGATAGTCCTTTGTCTGACTCAGGAATCTCATATGCTCTGTGGCAACATCCATGAAACCGTGGTAGGCAGACATATCAGCTTGTAACAGGAGGGTAAGATCAAATCCCAGTCCCTTAAGAAATGTCATGCCAGAACACAGTCCCGCATCATCAATTACTAGGGTTCCCACCCTCCACCCCAAGTACTTCCTTTGTGTTGGTCCCAGGTACTTTGTAATCCCCAGAAGTTGTAGTCATTTTTTACTGTTGTTATCACTTTCTATGAAAGCCATCTGTGAATGATATTTTTAAGGAGTCCTGGAAGGAATTTTTTTTTTACCCTTTCAGCCAACCTTGATTGTCTGGCATACAAGATAGAGAGGCACTACTAATTGCCTACCCAATGTCTATGTTCCTCTTTTCATTAAGAGTCATGATTTGGGTCAACAGTGTGTCCAGCCAACATCCTATACTTCCAGGCCTCTCCCACAGCTGAAGATGGTCAAGGATCACAATTCTGGCCAGTGAAAAAGTCTTTAAGTTTCTATTAAAGCTCTTCAAAAGGCAAGCAGACTTAGAGAGCACATGCTTTTGCCCTTCCCCTTCTTCTTGCCTGAAACTTGGGCATAATGTTGGAAGTTAGAGTAGCAATTTCATGGCTAGGAGTGACAAGCACATGCTAAGGATGACTCAGAAGGAATACGGAAGTGACCTGGATTCTAGAAGTGATGAGAAAGTTTTCCAAGACCCATTGACTGCCTACCTCTGGACTTCTCATTATGGGAGGCAAATAAAACCCTTATTTTGGGGCCAATATTTTGCTGTTTTCTGTTACCTGTAACTGAATGCCGTTATTAAGCTTTATAGATAGATATATATTTTTCTTTCAATCTAGCATCTTCCTCATCTTCTGAAAATCTCTCTCTATTTTTTAGGGGAGTGGGTTTTCCCACTGCTTTGGTAGTATGGTCCTTTTCTTTCATGTTCTTCCTTGACGATAGTGATCGGTTGAGGACTGAATATAAGATCTAAACTTATATCTTCAATGGTATGGTTCAATAGTATAGTTGCTTACTCCCCAGGGCAAGTGACTGGGAAAGAAGTGGACTCACAAAATAAACTGGCCAATCAGAGTCTTTGCTGGTTTTTGTTTGTCTTTATCTGTAGCTAGAAGAAATAGCTTTTTCTTCCCCTCAGGCCCCAAGCTGTGAGGATGTAAGCCCAGGAGCTGCTGTCAGCCATGAATCCAAGTTTATGGAGGCAACCAACCTAAAAGAATGAGTCAGATGCACAGAAAGAGAGCAAGAAAAGTTCTGAGGGCATTTGAGCCTATTATTCCAGCTGAAGAGATCATCTGAACTGCCTTTCTATTGTTCGTTTTTTGGTTCTTCCCTTAATTTTGATCCACTCTAGTATCTTTCCAGATTTCATGAATTTTATTTGGCTCCAGTTAGCTCAAGTTCAGTTTTTGCCATATGCTAAAGAATAGTAACCAATATAAAGGGGAAATGAAAAATGATATAAGAACACATAGAGAGAGTACCTAACTCAGACTTGGTAAGAGCAAGTAAGTTTTCTGGAAGAATTTCCATCCATGCTGGGAGATGAAAGATGAACAGGTGTGAGCCAAAGGAAGCAGAGAAAAGGTGAAAGGAAGGAGTACAACTCCAAAACCCTGGATCCGAGTACCAGATGTGAACATGGTCTGCTCGTTGGTGGAATGGCAAATAGGTTGACTTAGATTACAGAGCCATGAGGAGTGGCAAAGGGACAGGCAGGAGAGTAAGACTAGAAGATAAGTCCTATAGACATCTTTAAAGAAGTTTCTTCACCCTGCAAGTGTAAGCAGAGAAGGAAGGGATGAGATTTGTAATTTCTGAGGATCATTCTGGCTGCAATGTGGAGAATTGGTAGAGAGAAAAATTAAAGGTGTGGGACTGTAAAAAGGCTGCTGCAGTGACACACAGAGAAATGCAGATGGCCTGGAATATGGTGCTATGGCAGATTTGGTCCTCCAAGAAGCAGATGCTAAGATTGAATTAGACATGCAAGAGATTTGTTGGGAGAAATGCCTGTAAGGGATGTGAGAACAGGTCTAGGCAGGCAGTGATGCAATGTGATACCTAGGAAAGGAGAGAGGGAAGGAAGCAGGATTGGATGGGAAGGGCCTTAGATGGCACTGTGGCTCTGAGAAAGTCTTGTCTGGCTTGGTCAGTGTATTATCTGTTCTCACACTGCTATGAAGAACTAACTGAGACTGGATAATTTACAATGGGAAGAGGTTTAATTGACTCACAGTTCTGCAAGCTGTACAAAAAGCATGGCTGGGAGGCCTCAGGAAACTTACAATCATGGCAGAAGGCAAAAGGGAAGCAAGCATGTCTTACCATAGCAGAGCAAGACAGAGAGCAAAGGAAGAAGTGCTACCTACACACTTTTAAACCATCAGATCTCGTGAGAACTCTCTCACTATCATGAGAACAGCAAGGGGGAAATCCGTCCCCATGATCCAGTCACCTCTCACCAGGTCCTTCCCCCAGTGTTGGGAATTACAATTCAATATGAGATTTGGGTGGGGACACAGAGTCAACCATATCAGTCGCGATTTGAGTATCCTGAATAAAGATTGTTCATAGAAAAGTTCTGTATTAGGAGTAGAAGAGCTAGCTCTAGTAGCCCCACCATGCTCAGTTATTGTTTGAAAGCAATCCAGAGAGACCATAGTCTCAGCAGGAATGCATGGCAGATAAGCAGTTTCTACTGCTGGAGGTGATCAGCCAACTATACTCTTTAAAGCAGGTTCTCCCATAATTGCCACACTTGAGGACAGAGAAAGTGAGAAAAACAGACAGAACTAAGAGAAATTTAGGCATTCAGTGATCAGGACTTGGCTGAATGAACAAGAGGCTTTTATATGAACATCTGAAATTACTCATTAAAGATTTTTGAGCAAGAGTTTTATAGTCTCTTGGCTAAGGAATTACAGTAAGCTCCCTGAAGATCAGCATAAAGATCATTTAATAGACACTATCCTTAAGTTTATTCATACCCAGATCTGGAGCTGATGTTCCAAGGAGAAATACTTTCGGAGCACCTACTCTTTGCCATTTACCATTCTAGGGGCTAGGGATTCAGTGATACAAAAAAAGAAAGAAAAAAAAAGATCAAGTATGTGCTCTAAGACATCAGGAATTCTAGAGGAGAAAGACAGATGCAAAGGAAGTCAGCAATAACATCCAGAAAGATCAGACCAGCCTGGGCAACATAGCAAGATCCCATCTCTGCAAAAAAAAAAAATTTTAAAAAGGTAGCCAGATGTGGTAGCTACTCCCAGGTTACTTGGGAAGCTGGGACAGGAAGATCGCTTGAGCCCAGGAGACGAAGGCTGCAGTGAGCTATGATCATGCCACTGCACTCCAGCCTAGGCAACAGAGAGAGATCCTGTCAAAAAAAAAAAAAAAAAAGATCGGAGAGTGGTAAGAGCTATATAGAAAATAAAAGAAAGTACAGTGATCATGATCAGCTAACTAGGGAGGTCGGGGATTACTTTGAACCAGGAATTAATTTTATTTAGGAAAGACCTTCCTTAATGGTGACTAATGTCATTTATTTCTCCTACTTCAGAGTCAGTTCTATGCCTTCTGGAGTATCCTACATTTAGCAATTTCTATGCACCCCTACTACCAAAAATTGGGAACAAACTTGATCTCTTCTTTGGAATGAGAATCCTAGAAACATGGAATGCAAAATCCTCTGTACATCTCACCAGGAGACATCAGACCCTTATATAAAAACCATTCCAGGATGGTCTCGATTTCCTGACCTCGTGATCCGCCCGTCTCGGCCTCCCAAGTGCTGGGAAACCCCGTCTCTACTAAAAAATACAAAAAACTAGCCGGGCGAGGTGGCGGGCGCCTGTAGTCCCAGCTACTCCGGAGGCTGAGGCAGGAGAATGGCGTAAACCCGGGAGGCGGAGCTTGCAGTGAGCTGAGATCCGGCCACCGCACTCCAGCCCAGGCGACAGAGCGAGACTCCGTCTCAAAAAAAAAAAAAAAAAAAAACCATTCCTAGAAGAGCATGTGCATTTGGCTATTCAGGATCTAGCAACAGCTGCTCGCCCTTCCCTGCTCACTCATTGTTATAAAGATCACATGAGGTGACGGCTACAAAAGTACATCATAACCTTAAAAGGTAATTACATCAAGTGCTATTGGATTATAAAAACAACTGGTCCAAATTAAAGATGGTATACACTTGTAGAAATAACCAAGAGGTATTGAATTCCATTGTTGGATGTATTAAATAAAAGCCTAGAAAAAAACCATCATTCTTGGATAGACTATTAGATTGGAACGTACTAGGTAGACAAACCTTTGCTGTCCCACTAACAGCATAAAAGCATTGAACAACAAAACACTTATACGTTTACGAAAATTTACCGTAATTTCAAGAGAAAGGAAAGATAGTATAAAAAGTAAAATAGACTCATGGAATTGAATGTAACAAAAAACTGTAAGAAGTTATGACACAGAAACTGGAACTCTTCTGTCTTCTACATATAAATGCAAAAAACCTGCCTATTGGAAGTTCATGTAGACTTTTTAAGATTCAGTAATCCTTTAAAGTTGAATTTCTTTAAATGTGCCTGGTTAGCACTGGTGTTCATCATCATTCAGTTCCACAGTTTTCAGGAGAGAATGCTCCCCTAAGGCCATTGTCAGAACTTCCAGCCTTGGTCCCTGCTGTAAATGAAGTTTTAGAAATGAGCTTATGGTTATACAGTTTTGAATCATGCAAAATCTTTTTTGAAACTGTTCACCCCATCTTCCTTCTACCACCAATACCCCAATATAATACAATACTAGCAAAATTGAGAGAGGATTACTTCTTAAGAAAATAAAATTAAAATACACCAGTTGAAATCTTAAAATACAACATTTCTATGATAATTGAAGACTAAAAATCTTCTTTTTTTAAATTTCAAAATTTTGCAAAAGACTAGCAAACTAGAATATTTAGTGCCTTTCTCCAGGGGCCACTTCCATATTGAATTGATCTGAAGCAATTGTCTATGCTGTATTATGCTGCTGGCATGGAGGAGGAGAAAGGAAACTTCAGAGGAACTAATGCAGTGAACTGTGGCCCTGGCACACAATTAGGATGATAGTACTTTGTCTGACCAAGTTCCAGTGTGGTCAAGTCCATGGCTCCTACAGCTTAGCTGCCAGCTGCAGGTCGAAGTGAAGAAAATTCTAAAACAAACAATCCAGAAGTAACAAGTGAATTTTTGAAAATAATTTTTAACTTTATTTTTTCTATTTGGAGAATCAGATTGACAATAAAAGTGTTAATAAGGAATTAACATGTATTGAGAACATTTTTTTTGTGCCAGGTATTTATGGTGCTAAACTTTTATATACATTATCTCATTTAATCTTCATTATAATCCTAAAAGACAAGTACTATTAATACTGTATATTACCAGTGAGGAGACTGGAGCACGAACAGGATAAGTAACTTTCCCAAGGTCACACAGCTCATATCTGCCTCACAGAAATGCCAGGAAAGGCAAAACAACAACAAATCTCAGTGCTATGCATTGATATTCAAGAAAATGGGACCAGATATGTGAAGAAAAATTTAAACGATTATTGAATATTTTTAAAAATTTTTAAATTTGTTATTATAAATAAGCAGAAAATTAGATTATGAATAAATTATTAAAAATAACTCCAGATGGGTTTCTGGTTTCAACTCTGACACATATAAAGCTTAGAAGTCATCACTCCAAAATTCAGTGACTTTTCTGGGACCCATCAGAAAACAGGTCTCAGGGCAAACCATTACTCTAAAATCTGGAGAGACAGGCACATCCAGAGAATCACAGTCAAGATGTGCTTACCTGAACCAGAAGATTAAAGTAAGCCATACATTTGCAGAAACATTTAAAAGGTAATTTTGATGACTTGCTGGAGGCTGTGTGTGAACTAGGATGAGAGTTAGAAATATTCTATCTTAAATAGCACCTGCCCAACTTTGGATTAGTATGAGTTAGAAGTGTTCTACCTTAACAGCACCCACCCAACTTTGGACTAGTATGAGAGTTAGAAATGTTCTATCTTAAACAGCACCCACCCAACTTTGGTGGACCACAAACTCCACCAGGTTCTCATGATGAAGATCCATATTCTCCTAGCTCTGGCAAGGTAGTAGATAGGTAATCACTGTGAAATAGCACACTCAGAGCCTTCTCCATAACAAAAGTCTATTCTACCAGAGCCTTATTCCTGTTGGGAGAAGGACATTTCTCCCACTGCGGTCCCCTGTAGCCTTGTAGTCTCATCTATCTCACCTAAGAGGGGGAAAACATAGTAGGGCTTCAAGGAAATAGATGGGGAACCCTGCAGCCAGGAAAAGGAGTGAGGAGCTAGGGGACAGGGAGCGAGATAGGGAAACTATACCACAGGAGAAACGCTTGCGATGGTCTCAGACCAAAGACACATGCCCACTAAAAAACATATTTCATCAGATTATAGAATGTTCTCCCCTCACCCACACTTTACCACCACCATAATAGGGTGTCAGTACAATAACAGTGGATTATAGTGCAAGATAGAGATATTTCCCTGGGAAGGAATATTTAGGGAAGCCCAAAGTCAGGAGAGACAAAAGCAAGAATGCTAGAAGAATTTAAAGCCTCTGCCATGTACAGCTACATCAAACACAGATCCAGCCTGACTCCTAGCTATATTAATATAAATACTCATGGGAAAGCCCTGTTTATCTCAGTTCCTAATATCCAATACAACCTGCCCAGCTCTCAATAAAAAAATTACAAGGCATGCCAAAAGGCAAGAAAAACTCAATCTGAAGAGAAAAAGCAATCATTAGAATTAGACTCTGATATTAGAGATTGAAATGATCAGATGGAAATTAAAATAGCTATGATTAATATGCTAAGGGCTCTAACGGAAAAGAAGACAACATAAAATAACAGATGGGCAATGAAAGAGAAAAGTGGAAACTGTAAGAAAGAACCAAAAGGAAATGTTAACAGTCAAACGCACCAGAACAGAAATGAAGAATGGCTTTGATGAGTTCATCAGTGATTGGATGTGACTGAACAGAGAAATAGTGAACATAGGTCAATAGAAACTTCCTAAACTGAAATGCAAAGAGGGAAAAAAAAGAATGAAAAACAGAATAGAACATCCAAGAACTGTGAGATCATTTCAAAGATGTAACATATGCATCACTGGAATACCAGAAGGAGAAGAAAGTAAGAACAGGCAGAAGAAATAGTTGAAGTAATATTGGTCACAAACTTTCCAAAGTTAATGACAGTCACTGTACAGGCTTGAAGACTGCACCACCCCAATTAATTTCCATGCAGAACCCCAGAATGTGACCTTACTTGAAAATAGGGTCTTTGTGGATGTAATTAGTTAAGAAGAAGTCATACTGGATTTGGGTGGGCCCTAAATCCAGTGAATGCTATCCTTATAAGAAGGTAATGTGATGACACAGACACACACAGAGGAAAGATGGCCATGTGAAGATAGAGGCAGAAATGATGCAGCTACCAGCAAGGAACGCCAAGGATAGCCAGCAACCAGATGCTGGAAGAGGCAAATAAGGATTCTCTCCCCAGAGAAGTTTCAGAGGGAGCATGGCCCTGCTAACAGCTGCATTTCAGACTTTCAGCCTCCAGAACTGTGAGGGAATACATTTCTATTGTTATCAATGGCTCAGTTTGTGATAGGTAATTTGTTATGGCAGCCCTAGAAAATTAATACAGTTACCAAACTACAAATTCAGGAAGCACAGATAACACCAAGATGAATAAATACTTTTAAAAACCCCTATCTAGGCATACCATATTCAAACTGCAGAAAACCAAAGTCACAGAGAAAATCTTTTAGAAGAAGCTAGATGACAGGAAATAAGCCAGAAAAGCAAAGGTAAGAATTATAGTGGACTTATTAGAAACCAGAGAAGCAAGAGAGTGAAGTAAAAAAATTTAAAGCATTGCAAGAATAAATTCCACCATCCTGGAATTCTATACCCAGCAAACTTTGTCTTTCAAAAGTGAAGAAGGAAGACTTTCTAAGACAAACAAAAACTGAAGATATTCATTCCTAGCAAACCTGACCTACAAAAAATATTAAAAGAAATTCTTCAAGCAGAAGGAAAATGAGAGAGGTCAGAAACTTGAGTCTACTATACAAAGAAAGGAAGAGAATTAGAGAAATAATAAAGGAAAGTAAAATAAATTTTTTAAATTATCAAGTGATCTAAAAAATAATAGTTTGTATAAAGAAATAATAGTATGTTATTAATGTTTTGGGCGATTATGGCAAATGGTCAAATTAAATGAATGGCAGTAATGTCACAAGGGACAGAAAGGAAGAACTGGGAATACTCTTCTGTAGGGAACCTTCAGTACATTTGAAGTGCAATAGCATTATTTGAAGGCAGATGTAGATTATTTTAAAACTCCTATCTTAAAATCTAGGGAAAACCACAATTTCAAAAAAAACTGTATGATTTATACATGAAGAGAGAAGATAAAATGAAATCATATAAAATGCTCAGTTAAACCAGTAAATGCAGGAAAAGAAGGGGCAAAAAGAAATAAGAAATTCAATAAAGAGAAAATAGTTACAGATATGGCAAATATTAATCCAATTACAGTTGACTCTTCAACAGTGTGGGAGTTAAAGGTGCTGTCCCCACATGCAGCTGAAATTTTGTGTATGACTTTTGACTATGCAAAAACTTAACTACTAATAGCCTACTGTTGACTGGAATTCTTAACAATAACATAAAGAGTCTATTAACACCTATTTTGTATTATATATATTATATACTGTATTCTTACAATAAAGTAAAACTAAAGAAAAGAAAATATTATTAAGAAAATTTTAAGGAAGAAAAAATTTATTTACCAATCAGGTGGAAGTGGATCATCCTAAAGGTCGTCATCCTCACCGTCTTCATGTTGAGTAGGCTAAGGAGGAGGAGGAAAATAAGGTAGCAGTCTTGCTGTCTCAGGGGTGGCAGGGATGGAAGAAAAATTGTGTATAAGAGAAGCCACGCGTGCAACTGGAAAGCGGACTTCCGGGTCAGGGCGGAGCCAGCTTTCACGTGGAGGCCGGGAAGTTTGGCCCACCGGAATGATCGCCAAGACACACGAAGTAGACCTGGGCCCTGGGCTCCTAGAGAAGAAAAAGAAGAAGAAAGTGGTCAAAGAACCAGGGACTCAGTATTCAATTTTAAATAATGATGATTACTTTGCCCATGTTTCTCCTATAAAAGCCACAGCCCCCTCTAAGAATGGGTCCCCACAAAACTGCCACACTTGCTTTGATTATCCTATTTATGCTGGAGGTTACAAATTATTTTGTGTGAAAACTCAGGTCTTGGTGATCACCTGAGATGCCTCTAGTGAAGAAAAAGAGGAAGAGAAGAGTGTCAGCACCCTTTGCGAGGAGCACGTAGAACCTGAGACCACGCTGCGTGCCAGACGGACAGAGAAGTCATCCAGCCCAAGGAAGCAGGTGCTTGGCACTTGGAGTTCCTCAGTGGGAGAAGAAAAAGAAGTCACCTCTGGCCATGTTCCATGCCTCTGGGGTGAAAATCTCCCCAGACCCAGCCAGGGTGAGGAAGAAACCAGAGTTGGCAAGAAGCTCAAAAACATAAGAAGGAAAAAAAGTGGGCCCAGGACCCCACAGCTTTCTCAGTCCCGGACCCTTGGTTCTGCGAGGTCGGGGATGCTGTGGACACTTGCTCAGTGGGGAAAGAGGGTGAGGAATAGGTGGCCTTGGGGCAGAAGCGGAAGCAGAAGAGCCCCAGAGAACACAGTGGGAAGGTGAAGAAGAAGAAAAAAATTCCACCAGGAGGGAGACGCCCTCCCAGGCCACTCCAAGCCCTCCAGGTCCATGGAGAGCTGCCCTAGGAAACGAAGTAAAAAGAAGCCAGTCAAAGTGGAGGCTCCGGAATACATCACCATAGGAGATGGCCCTAAGGCTCCTGCGAAGAAAAAGGTGAAGTCCAAGAAGAAGGTAGAGCGTCAGTCATTGAGGAGCCGGCTCTGAAAAAGGAAGAAAAAGAAGAGGAAAGAGAGTCGGGTAGCAGAACCTTGGAAGGAGGAAACAGACACGGACTTAGAAGTGGTGTTGGAAAAGAAAGGCAACATGGACGAGGCGCACATAGACCAGGTGAGACGAAACACCTTGCAAGAAGAGACTGATCGCGAGTCAGGCAAAACGGAAGCTTCTGAAACCAGGGAGTGGACGGGAACGCAGTTTGGCCAGTGGGATACCGCTAGTTTTGAAAACGAGGAACAGAAACTGAAATTTCTCAAACTTTTGGGTGGCTTCAAAAACCTGTCGCCTTCTATTAGCCCCCACCCCCACCCTCCGGCCCCACCCAGCCCGATTGCAAGGTCCAACATGGCCCTCAGCAAGAAGGTGGCCGACAGCCTGCAGCAGAGCCTGCAACGGGTCTACGACCTGGCCATGAGCTGAAAGCACAGCCGCGGAGCCAGCCTCGGCTTCTCCACCATCCCCAACAAGATGTTTTTTTATACTGATAGGAACGCTTCCAAGTCAGTCAAGCTGGAAGATTAAACTCTAGAGTTTCTTCCCCCCAAAACTGCCACAATTGTTTTGATTATCCCATTTATGCTAGCGGTTACAAATTATTTTGTGTGAAAAGTCAGATCTTGGTAATGACCTTGAACAACAGTAGGATATAAATAACTCCAGTAAGCTTAGCGTTCCAATAATGGAACAGTAGGCATAAATGGGTTATTCAGTTGTGCAGATGAAAGCCATCTGACAGTTGGCTCACATTGAACACCTGTGGAGATTAAGGACAAGGACAACTATCTTGATAGGCTTGGATGAACTGGGGTGGGGCAGCTCATGTTTCAGGAGCCAGGAGAACAAGTGAGAGGCTAAAACCTCCTGTTTTCTGTGTTAAAACATTCCGTCCCTGTCTGAGATATCAATGTGTACAGATAACCTTTGTTGAGTGTTTAGCAGGTGCTAGGCACATACTGGTGTTTTCCTTAATGTATTTAATCTTCATAATGATGAAATGGGTGCTATTATTATCCCCATCTTATAGATAGGCAACTGAGGTTCAGGGATAAAGTAATAAAATTGCCTGGGGTCACCCAAACACTAAAAGAGAGAGAGAGAGAGAGAGAGAGAGAGAGAAACCACACAGTTCAAGCCTGTATTGTTCAAATATCAACATATATCAATAATTCCTTAAATGTGAATCTTCTAAATACACCAATAAAAGACACTACTGTCATAGTGGATAATAACAAGATACAACTATATGTTATCTACAAGAAACCCACTTTAAACTTAAACATTCAGGTTAAGAGTAAAGGGATGGAAAAAGATATAACATGCTAAAAGTAATCAGAAGAAAGCTGGAGTAACTAAATTAATTTCAGACAAAGTCAACTCCAGAATGAGCAACATTATTAGGAATAAAAAGGGGTACCACATAAGGATAAAGGGAACAATTCTCCAAGAAGAGAACAATCTTAAATATGTAAGCATTACCAAGAGCGTCAAAATACATAAGAGAAGACTAATGAAAATGAAAAGAGAACTAGACAAATCCATTGTTAGAGGTACAGACTTCACCATCCCCGTGTCACTGTTATGGGTGGAGAATCCCTTTGATAGAGCCAGTGGGCAAAAAAATCAAGATTATAGATTACCTGAGCAGCATTATCAATCACCTTGATCTAATGACATCTATAGAATACTCCATCCAACAGCAGAATTTACTTCATCTCAAGCTTCTGAAGAACATTCACCAAGGTACACCACGTTTTGACCACAAAACACACCTCAACAAATTTAAGTACATAAAGATTATACAAAATGTGTTCTCTGACCACAGTTTAATTAAAGTAGAAATCAATAGGAAAGATGTCTAGAAAAGTCCCAAATATTTGGAAATATAAATATTTAAAAAGCATACCTCTAAATAATTCATGGGCCAAAGAAGAAGTTCCAAGAGAAGTTTAAAAACATTTCGAACTAAATGAAACTGAAATTATAATTTACTAAAATTTGCGGGGTGTAGCAAAGAAATGTTTGAAAGAAAATGTATGGCATTAAGTGCATATATTGTAAAAGAAAAATATCTAAAATGCGATATTTCAGCTTACCTTAGAAAATTAGAGAGGAGAAAATTAAGCCTAAAACAAGCAAAAAAGTTAATATTTCATCAGAAATCAATAAAGTTAACAGAAAAATAGGATAACAAAGAAATACTATAAAAACTGTATACCAATAGATTGGATAACTTAAATGAAATGAACCATTTTTACATGGAAAACACAGACTACCAAAACACCAGTAGATACAGATAGCATGAATAACCTTAGAGCTAGTAGAGAAATTGGATCAATAATTATTAACCTTTTAAAAAAGAAAGCAGAAGGCCCAGATGCTTTCATTGGTGAATTCTACCAAACATTGAAGGAAAGAAAGAACATCAGTTCTCCACAGTCTCCTTTAGAAGCAGAGGGAATACTTCCTAACTCATTCTATGAGGCCTTGCCCTAATACTAAAACCAGATGGAGACATTATAAGAAAAGAAAGTGACAGACCACTATATCTTATGAACAAAGACAGACAAAAAATCCTCAACAAAATATTAGAAAATCAAATCCAACAATATATAAAAAGAATTATATCCCACATCCATGTAGGAGTTACTCTAATTATGCAAAGCTAATTTAACATTCAAAACTCTATCAATGTAATCTGTCACAACAACAGGCGGAAAAAACATTGTATGGTCATATCAATTAATATAGAAATACATTCTGCAGAACCCATACTTAAAACAGACCATAATGTGGAAAATACCTTACAAGTTTTAAAACCATAATTTAGTTTTAGCCCTCTTAATCAAAAGTGGATAGTGAATTTATTTTCAGCTATCATAAGAACTTTACACCTGACTTTTGAAATTAACATAGTCTACATATCTAAATACATGCTAAAATATTAATTTCTTCTGTTTTCATTATTATAAAATTGTGTCTTATCTGTTTTTTAACATATGGAGGTATACAGTCTCTTTCAGAATCTGATAAAATCTATGGGCCCGAAAACGCAAACACACAAAGAATGTGTTCATACTATTTCAGAGTTCTGATTTAATTTTTTACTCTTTTATAACAACTTAGATCAGTGGTCACATCCCTTATTATTGTATCCCATTTTGCTTTAGGACAAAAATCACAAGATCTTACTATTGTGTTGAGACTCTGATTTTTAAAGGAATCATTCCTTTAAAAACTGTAAGAATTTTACATTTAATTTAGGATTTTACTCCATAGCTTGATCAAGATTAAAATGCAAGAAAGGAACCTGAGAAAAAAACAACCCTGCAATAACTAAAAAGATTAGCTACATTACGTGTTCATCTAAAGGAGTAAATATTATAAAGTCCTGGTCTTAAATTCATGCATATATTCATTCATTCATTCCACTAATGCTATGACCAATACTAGACCACTTTGGGCTTGCTTTGGTTTAGGCACATGTACTTCTTCTGTACCTGAATAGACTACTAATCTATCCTCAAAACCTCATTATTTATGCTTATTTTGGCTGTGTGAGCCAACAACTGAAACTTATTTTTAAAGATGAAAGAAAATTGTTTTGATCAATTATCAGAGATTCTAACAAATAAACTACCGAGGTGTTGTTGAGGATTCTCTGTATTACCTTAATTAGTAGTAACTTAATTATCAGTGAGGATAAAGCAAGGGAGGCATATAATATCGCCCAGGGAACTGTCTGACTGATGAGCTCAGATTTGAGGAAGATAAGCACACTTCACAAAGAGGTGAGATAAGAATGAATACCAAACAATGACATGAATATGTGAAAACATTATCCGAAAAAATAAAAGTCCAGAATAAGTTGAGATTATTGGGAAAGGAAAAAACCTTGAAGCCAACCAAATAAGATTTTTAGCTACTTAGCAGAAAAATAAAAAGGAAGAATTAGGTCTCTCGTTCAAGATAATTTACATAATTTTGACAGATGAGAGGGTGGTAGGCCAATGGCATCATTCTTATACTGTTTCCATCTTTCTATTAAGAATAGTCTTACAGGCCAGGCATGGTGGCTCACGCCTGTAATCCCAGCACTTTGGGAGGCCGAGGCTGGTGAATCACGAGGTCGGGAGATTGAGGCCATCCTGGCTAACACGGTGAAACCCTGTCTCTACTAAAAATACAAAAAATTAGCCAGGCGTGGTGGCAGGTGCCTGTAGTCACAGTTGCTCGGGAGGCTGAGGCAGAGGAATGGCGTGAACCTGGGAGGCGGAGCTTGCAGTGAGTCGAGATTGTGCCACTGCATTCCAATCTGGGTGACAGATAGAGACTGTGTCTCAAAAAAAAGAATAGTCTTACAAAACTGGAAAGTGTAGAGTAAACGTGGTCAAAAGGCGATTGAAGTCCAAAATATGCAGAAATAACAAGAGATTACCTATTGCACTAAAATAATCCAGACCTTCCCGTTCAGATAAATCACATCCCAGGGTACTGTAATACTTGTAGATGACCTAGTAAATTATAGTTACCCCTTGGTGGTTCCAGAACTCCGTCCCCCAAAAATACCAAATTCATGGACGCTCAAGTTCCTTATATAAAATGACTTGGTATTTACAAATGGCCTACACACATCCTCCCGTATACTTTAAATCATCTCCACATTGTTTATAATACCTAATACAATGCTATTTAACAGTTGTTATTCTGTATTTTTAGAGAATAATAACAAGAAAAAAGTTTTCATGCATGTTCAGTACAGATACAACCGTCCATTTATTTTTCTGAATATGTAGGTTGGTTGAATCCACTGATAGAAAACCCATGGATAAGGAGGACAGACTGTCCCATTAGTAATCTCCAGAAATCATGATGATCTATGTGTGTCTATCTGTAAAGACCTCTAATGCATGTCTTCAAGTGAAATAGGAGTGAAGATGAATTGTGTGATCTCATTTATGTAAGAAAGTAATAACATACATACATATTAATCTATATTTATTTAAAAATAACTAGAAGGATTATATCAGTATTCACCACTGGGGTTATTCAAAATATAAAAATGAGTCTGGGCATAATGGCTCACACCTGTAATTCCAGCACTTTGGGAGGCCAAGGCAGGCAGATTGCTTGAGCTCAAGAGTTCGAGACCAGCCTGGGAAATATGATGAAACCCTGTTTCTACGAAAAGTACAAAACTAGTTGAGTGTGGTGGTACACGCCTGTGGTCCTAGCTACTTGGGAGGCTGAGGTGGGAGGATGGGTTTAGCCCAGAAGGTCGAGGCTGCAGGGAGCTGAGATCACACCATTGCACTTCAGCCTGGGTGACAGAGCAAGACCTTGTCTGAAAAAAGATTATATATAATATATGTATATATATTTATATAATATATAAATGAAAGGTAAATATGTATAAAAATGAAAGCAGAAACAATAAATAATAAGGCATTTATGTAATAGAAAAGCATGGAGAATGATAAAATGGAAGTGAGAGGAAATGCTCAATTAGACAAATAGTAAAGTCCCTTTCCCTTTTAAAACTATGTATACACACACACATACCCCTATGCATAAGCAGGATGCAGTGCAAAATGAAAATGTTTTCTCCATGTTCAAAAATTACCAAAAATTTTAATCCTGATACAGCATGGAATTAAACCAAGAGTGGGACCCTTCTATGCATGTAGCCCTGTGGAACTGCAAAGGTTGCATATCCATGATATGCATAATGTCCCATATTCCTGTGTATATACACATGCACATACATGCATACACATAGTTATATACATATGTATGCAAAGGTGTACAGTATATATTACCTTCTTCTCTAACGGTATAATCTTTGCACATATACACACAAATGTATACCTATATGTATTTCTTGTGTGCAAAGACTATATCTTTAGAGAAGAAGGTAATGTATACCATACATCTGGAGGTCCATTTTTGAATGCTAAGATGCCCTGTGATCCAAATATTTTGTACTCATTCCTTCCCCCACTAGCCTGGATGCATCATCCCTCCCAGTCTTTTTATCCAGAGCATCTCTTCCTATTGCCTGTAACTCATATTTTCGGAGTCCTAGCTCCCCCTTGTAGTACTCTTTATATTTTAATAGCAAACATCAGAAGCAATGATAAAAAAAAAAAAAACTCTAAGTTAATTAATGGGGTGCAAATTATATGTGAGGAGTTTGTCATAAGATTGAAATCAAGACCTATGTATTTACCTCTTCTCTTCTACATTTTCCCAAGGTAACATTACTACTCATGAGAAAGAAACAATTTCTAGGTACTTATTATGCTATAACTGCACTACAGTCTCAGCCAGCAGAGTGTGAATAAGTTCTAAGGCTTCTTCATAGCTTCTATATCACGCTGAGGGATGACAAATAAATAAATTAATGCCAAGCTGTGTACCACTAGGGAATTTTGAAAGAAGACCCAATGCAAATACTGTCCAGATGAAACATAAGCTTTTATAACAAGTGAGTTCCAACTGCCAGGGTTGGAAGGTACCTAAATCTTAAAATGAAGCAAAGCATCATCTATTAAATAATTACTCTGTGTTAATCACTGTACATGCATGTTTTCAGTTAATCTTCCTAAGAATCCTAAATTAATTTCTATTAATATCTTTATTTTATAGATGAAGAAACTGAGGAACAAAGCCGTTATATATTTTGTCAGTTTCACATAGACTAAATTTTGGATCCAGTTTGTTTGACTTTGGAAAATGTAAATTTACTGACCAGATTATACTGTTTCCTGGGCCTTAAATGTTGTCTAATACATTGATCGTTTTAAGGAATCCCTTAACACCTAACCCAGTGGTTTTCCAGGCCTATCCTTGAATTTCTTCTATTGGGGAACGAACTCCTGTAAACTAACTTATTCTAAGTTCAGACACTATTTCTTTATATTGAACCAACATCTATTTCCTTGTAACATCAATTTATTAGCTCTAGCTTTACCATTCATGAGAACATGTCTGATTTCTTTTCCATTCAATAGCCCTTCAGGTATTTGATGAATAAATTGAGCTAACTTTCATTGCTTATGAACCTTCTCTTCTACAGGTAATATTTCGGGTACAACTCATGGAGAATCGTTTTGAATTTCCTTACTCAAAGATTATTCCCTTTCAAATGTAGTCTAGTTTGTCAATGTTTCCCAGAACCTCAGAACTGAATGTAACACACCAGAATTGTTCCAGCCAGCTCTGGGAGCAAGACAATCACTTCCCTCATTCAAGCCATTACAAGTCTATTACCACATTCAAAAAGGCCATTAGCTTTCTCAGCAGCCACATCATATTGCTGGGTTTTATTGAAATAAAAATCCATGAACCTTTGTTATTCAGGTGCCAATAAGCCATGCGCCTTTCAGTTGACAGGAATGCAGCTGTGTGTGTGTTTGTATGTGTCTGTGTGTGTCAGAGAAAGAGAGAGATATCCAAGGGTTATAACCTAAATTTACTTATATTAAGTTTCATGCTGTTAGATTTGGCCCTTCTTTGCAGATGTTAGAGTTTCTGGTTTTGGCTTTTGTGAATCTTAATTCCATCATACATGGATTTCTCTCTACTCCCAAAATAATACTCACATGCAAATTTGATGAGCATTCCTTTATATCTTCATCTAAGTCTCCGACAAATAATGATAAACTAGACAAGACAGAGCCCTTTGGCTTGTCTCTAGCGATCATCCTCTAGGTTGACACAAGTACTTTAACATTAGTTTTTGGACATACAACTAATAATCTATAAAAATACAAGGTTATGTAGCCCATAGTTCTTCATTCTCTCTAATGGTATTCATGAAAGACAAGGAGACAGAAGAGAAAATGGTGGTTTATTCCTGCCTGGGAAGTGCTCTCTTGACAGCACAGCTGATTTACAGGTTTTCAAGTCAAGAGAGTTGAGCAGCCCTCCCACAGCTCCCTAGGAAAGTAGGCTTTCCCTCTTTGAAGTTGAATTGAAAACAAACTTGGGCAATCAGCTCAGATTCTCTTTGTTCTTCATTAGTTTTGGAAACAAAACAATAAAATTCTTCAGCAAACCACCCCTATCTCTCCCCTACACATACAAACTCTGTGTTAGGAACCACAGTCATAAGTAAGGTTTATTTTCAGGATCATCCACATTTATTTTTTACTTTATCCCATTTACCAGTGAGTTATGAGCAATAAGCCACTGAACTAGGTAGGGAGCTAAAATGAGGAAGCAAGTTCTTTGCTTACAAAACTGCCCATCAAGCAGTGACCTAGGACTCTAGGCAAGTGTCAGAGAATTTTGAAGAAGATGAATTAAAAGTGTTACTTACCTGTGGATGTTGCCTGGTTAACTAATGCCTCAACATTTCCTGAAGGAAGGAAAAAGAAGTCTCCCAGTCCACATAAAGCCAATGATAGGAGATTCAGCATTCTCTATCCTTCCCTGTGTAGGCTGGGAAGAAAAAATGCTGTCTGGAGCAATTCAGAAAGAGCTACCATACAATAAAATACAAATTATTTGTCATAAATTTAAAAAATTGTCCTTACACTTTACTCTCGTCATGGTATATCATATGAACTTGTATTTAAAAGACTTTTATTCTAGCCCATGTTTCCTCCTTTCAACTTATCTTTGCCACCCCATCCCAGTAATCCAAGATTTGGTTTGTTTCTATTGTGTGTGTGTGTGTATGCACATTGGTGCATGCTCTCACTGCTTGCTCTCTATAGCCCTGTCTACTTCCCTCACTCCAGCTGATTTGATGCTTCTTTTGCTGTAACTGTTGGCCAGCTCTGCACCTTGGCTCTCCTGAGAAGAAGAGCAGGTGAACCCTTCTCTGTGGTCCCAGGGTGACTGGTGACATCTGCACCACCAGCAGCAGCAACAGATAAATCCCCTGGGCACATGGGTGGGGAGGAGAGGAGAGAGGGGTCTACTATTCTTCACACCTCCTCAATCTATTTCTATTTTTTCATCCCCTGCTTTTTTTTCCCTACTCCACTTCTCATCAATTTTTCATTCTTGCTCTTTTTTCTCTTTTAAGTCTTTAATTCCCTTTTTGCTGTTTCATAAAAACTGGCTTCTCCTGTCTCTTTTTGTTTTTCATTTGTTTGTTTTTTGAGACGAAGTCTCGCTCTTGTCCCTGAGGCTGAAGTGCGATGGTGCGATCTCAGCTAACTGCAACCTCCGCCTCCTGGGTTCAAGCCTCTTGCCTCAGCCTCCTGAGTAGCTGGGATTACAGGCGCCTGCCAAAACACCTGGCTGATTTTTGTATTTTTAGTAGAGATGGGGGGTTTCACCACATTGGCCAGACGGGTCTTGAACTCCTGACCTCAGGTGATCTGCCCACCTCGGCCTCCCAAAGTGCTGGGATTACAGGCATGAGCCACTGAACCTGGCCTGTTTGTTTTGAGATGGAGTCTCACTCTGTTGCCCATGCTGGAGTGCAATGGCACGATCATGGCTCATTGCAGCCTCGACCTCCCTGGGCTCAGGTGATTCTCCCACCTCAGCCTCCTAAGTAGCAGGGACTATGGACATGTGCCACCATGCCTGGTTAATTTTTTGTTTTGCTTTTCGTAGAGACAGAGTTTCACTATGTTGCCCAGTGTAGTCTCAAATTTCTGGGCTCAAACGATCACCCACCTCAGCCTCCCAAAGTTCTTATTTGCTGTCTCACCATCCTATCTATGTCTTCAGACAACTTTCTTCTCCAATCTGTATCATCTCCTTTCTTCTGCGTAGTCTGCAGGCTCTCACATTCATCCTTTCCTGTTCAATCACCAAATTGTTTACATTCGCTCATCTTCAGTCACTGACTTTTTGGTTCACAAATACCGTTTTTCTTCTATTCTTCTTATTAGTAAGTTTATTCTTGGATGAAAGTTTAGGAATTCCTATTCAGTACATTGGAAACTTTGACAAAGACATAAAAGATACACTATCATCTCGGGCTGCCAGACTTAGTAAGACAAAAGAGTCATGCACACACACTCACACGTGCAATTTAAATGTTAATTTCTGACTTTAAAAATGAATAAGTATAATTAAAAAAAGAATGATTTTTGTTAGTATAGCATGTCCCATCAGTACATTTGTGCTAAAAACTTATGTCATTTTTCTGAAATTCAAATTTAGCTGCGTTTTCTATATTTTATGTGGTAACCCTACCACTACTACATTTGGTCACATTATCTGTTAATAAACAAATACTTACCAAATCCACACTGTACACACGAATAGCATAGTAGGCAATGTGAAAGACATCACATGTGTATAAAATCAATGCCTGCCCTCAAAGAATTCATAATGTAGAGGGTTAAGAATTTTTGAAAAAGTAATAAAGAATCAGAAAACAATGCAAATAGCAGATAATTGAATGTTTCACTGGTTCTAATTATAAGTCTAATATAAGTTCAGGTATTAATCTGGGTGGAAGAGCTCAGAAATTGCTCTCAGAGTAGAAGATATGCTCTGGGTTGAAGGGGTAAAATCCATGCTCCACAGTGGGAAAATAATTGTTCCCAGGTATTCTCCCATGCTCTCTCACCTCTGACTTTTCATGCTATACCTTTCTCCAGAAACAATCTTACCTGGACTTTAACGACACATACCTCTTGGGGGAGATCTCCCGTCTGTAAACACTCTATCTCACTCTCAATTTCCATGTTGATCGTACTCTACATTGATATTCTGGCTAATTTTGGACATATCTCCTCAGGAGTTATCTACTTTTTGACAGAAAATGCTATGTCTGTACAGAGTGAAAGTCCACAAACTTTGATGAAATTGAACGAGTTCATGAGTCCCAGACTGTTTCTGAGTCTTCAGTGATTGTTCTTTCATCTGTTAATACACACACCTATCAGCACATGCACATACACACGCACATACACACCCCAGCATGACCACAACTATGACTTTCACCATTAGGCTTCTTATAGGCAGAGTTGGACATTTTTCTTTTGTGCATTCATAGCTTCCAATATCTGTGATATATGCAGACGTGCTATTACACTGCAATTATTTGGACACACGTTAATTCCTTCCACTGGCTGGAAACTTGTTGCCCTTTGTAGTCACTGTGTTTTCTCAGTTAAGTGTTGAAAAACAGAGTGGAAAAAAAACTCTCTAGGAGAAAAAAAAAAGGATCTTTTTTAAAATTTCTAGTGTTTGTTGTTATATTAATTAAAGTAAATCATGTACTATAAATAACAATTATAATATGTATTGAAAATCCTATTTATAATAAAATAAATTATAGATGACATATAGATGACCTGAAATATGCATGTCATCTGTGCATTCTTTTTGGATGCATATAATTTAACTTCCCAGTTATTATAAAACCTTCATTTGAGATGTCACCTCAGTATAATTTATTTTAATGTATATAGTACATAAATATGTTACTCGGTTTTAAAATAACTGTATTTTTATGGTAATATTCAAGAAAACAATACTTATTTATAGGGTTTGGATCTGTTTGGAATTATTGTTTTGTAAATATTCATTCTTGTCTATAGCAGAAATTTTTTCATGATGCTGAAAGTCCTTTCTACAAGCCTTTGTTAGCTGTATTTGGAAGATCTCCAGGCAGCACAAATTACTAAGAAACAATACAGGAATTCAAAAGCATGTTTATTTTCACTGTAATATGGAATTCACTGCCACACATAGGTATTTTGAGGCCTTTACTCTCACTCATACAATAGGAGGTGTTCCTGTAAAAAGTTGTAATAATTTACCATAATTTTCTTCTTTTGTCTCCAAAGACTTTTTAATAGTATGCCTTTTAGGGGTGGAAAGCAAGAAGAAAAACCCAGTCAGGTACAATTAACTCCTTATGCAATGCAGTGATGCTCCACCAGGGTTGCAGATTAAAGTCGATACAGAATTTTTAAAAATTTTCCATGCTGCAACCCACCCCAGACCTACTGAATTTGCATTTCTACAGGGGGCCCTCTAGGCGTCAGTAATTTCAAAAGTTGTATGGTGATTCTGGTACTCACCCATTTGAAACCACTACTGCAACTTTTACTCAAGTGAAATAATCTTTAGGAACTAGAAGTATATTTTGAGAAAATAATTAGAATTATGAAAAATATGGTTGATGCAACATAATTGCTTTTCACAAATTATATCTTTTCTTTTCAACGGAACTAATTATTCTGCATTTTGATTAGGCTTCTTCTTATTCATAGAAATAACTGAACAATTGACCTAATAGCACAGTTCATTATAATTATGAAATTTCATCAATTTGGCTACTGGTTATTTCTAACCAATTATTTTGATTATCTTTTAACAACTAAATAGGATTGGGTATTCTGCAATTCAAACTATTTTTCAGTAGGTTTAAAGAAAAAAAATTCGTGTCTTATTGACTTGGAATTTATTAAAAGAAAAATCATTACCATGATAAACAGTGACAATTATATATTTATATGTAATAAATCAACTCTGCCATGTATTACTGATCTTCACATATCCCAATCCTTGTACTACTAATCAACTATGTTATATCACATTTCACTTATGTATTTATGATATTTATTATAAACTTCTATAAATCTATGTAATTCTCCCAATATTTCCTAAATATATCTTAAGAAAATAAAAAGAGATGATTTGCTTCCTTGATGAACAAAACAGACAATCCAATTATCAACCCTAATACGTCGAAATCAATCAGATAAAAAATTGCATAGTGTTTTTTGGAATGGTTATGGAAAGCATTACTTTACAAATTCTTCTCTCACAACTAAAACAAATTTACCCATCTTTACAACCGTGGATTTGACAAATTTTAGGATCGACAAGAATGACAAATCCCTCTGATCTTTGTGTCACAAATGTTTGCAAAACAACTTTTATGGATTATTTTGGCATCCATTGTATTATATAGTATTTAATTGACCTCGTTTCAAAATAAACAAGGTCACTGTGTGAATTTAAATCTTGTCTGGATAATTCCATGGTGTTTCAGGATGGAAGTACATTACCCCCTCTAGTGGATAAAGGCAAAACACATGTCCTTGATGGGTTGAAAAGACAGACTGGGTTTCCTTAAACCGTCATCCCCTCTTAAGAGGTTGATGGGTTAATTTCCTTACATCATACTTCATTCCAAGCATATTGTTCAGAAAAAGGTGCAATGTCACACATATTTCTTGTATTAAGATGTAGCAATGGTACTTTGAATTGAACACAATGCAATAAGGGAAATGTAATTTGTGCCAGGCATCTGTCTCACATTGAAAAGAATGGACTTACAGGACATCAACCTAAAGTGGCTACTTCTAGTGATCAAAGCACCATGCAAGCGTGTTCCCTCTAATCAAGAAAAAGAAAACAAAGGGAGAAATCAAATTCATATTTCCTCAACCAAGAATGTTTAATTATTAGGTAAACTTGAAGTACAGTTTTAAAAATTCAGTTGAATGAGCTAGCCTTTGGACCACAGCATCTTTGTTCATTTAGGAAATTGTTTAGAGTCCATTATTTATACTTTTCTATAAAAGAAACACATTTGTTTTTAGTTAATAACATAATATATGATATATATGTGTATATGTATCTGCACACACACACATGCACAAATTTGGGAGCTGGTTTATTTTCTGGAATTTGTCTATCAGCAAATGGTCCATTAAGTTCTGCTCAAATATGAAGATGTAAGGTCATTCAACCCACTGTGATGATTGGCTTTAACTTCAGATAAGTAGAATAAACATATCCCTGCTCAAGTATAAACTAGTTTTGCTTTCTCTGTTGTAAATCATCAAAGCCACGTTCTCAAAGCCAGTGTTTGATGAGCGTCTGTCATTATCGCGTCGATTGTGTTTATCACTAGTGAAGTGATGGCATCCTCAGACCTCATCACTAACAGACATAGTGAAAACATGCTGCAAATGATTTGGAATTACCCTTGATATTTTTCCCTTCATTGGGCCAACTTTGGTTGACCTATTTAAATATACTTAAAACCATTTGCAAAGAGGATAAATCTGTATTTGTACCTACTTATACATACTCTGAGACAGCCCACATAAGTGAGGCCTATCTGATGTCCTTGGTATTCCTCCTTATTTTCAGGTACATGGCCGTTATCCAATAGGCAAAAAGTTCAGGGGGAAACATTTTAAGCTCCTTTCATGGAAAAGTGAAATCATCGGCCAATCACATAAATTGTATATCGAAATAAATCTGGAAATATTTACAAAGCAATTAATACCTTTATCAGCTACCACAAGAGGACATGTTATAATTCACAAAATCATTTACACCTTAGAAGAACTTAAAATGTAGTTGGATAAAATACTAAGATTACATAAACTAGAAGATTTAGTAGCAGGAACAAACAGATAAATATACACATTTCTATAGTTGTTTCTCAAATAGTGAAGTATTCACAAACAAATTATTGCCTCGGTTTCTTTATCTGTAAAATGAAAATAAGATCTACTTATGTCACAGAATTATTGGAAAGTTTTGATAAGACATGTTATTAAAACCAGCAAAGAGTTTGGCGTATAACATGAAGTCAATAAATACTCATTTACTTGATCCTCACAAAAACCCTTTATGGTTGAGAGGTTAGATATGATAAAACTTTATTTTACAGTAGAAAATCAGACTCAGAGAAGTTTTAAGATCGGTCAGAAGCTATGTAAAGCTCAAATTTGTAGCTATGTGTGCATTTGTAAAACCATTATGAGCCGTATATGGAAGGATAAAAATGAAGAGTGATTTAGAAGTGGTGAGTAAACCATTTTGACTGAAACAGAAGCCATAAAATGAGTGGCTATACATAAAAGGATGGCAAAAATAGATGTGGACAGTTTTTATTTATTTATTTATTTTTATTTATTATACTTAGGTTCTGGGATACGTATGCAGAACGTGTAGGTTTGTTACGTAGGTATACACGTGCCATGCTGGTTTGCTGCACCCATCAACCCATCATCTACATTAGATATTTCTCCTAATGTTATCCCTCCCCTAGCCCCCGACCCCTGACAGGCCCTGGTGTGTGATGTTCCCCTCCTCCTATCCATGTGTTCTCATTGTTCACCTCCCACCTATGAGTGAGAACATGCATTGTTTGGTTTTCTGTTCCTGTGTTAGTTTGCTGAGAATGATGGTTTCCACCTTCATCCATGTCCCAGCAAAGGACATGAACTCATCCTTTTTTATAGCTGCTTAGTATTCCATGGTGTATATGTACCACATTTTCTTTATCCAGTCTGTCATTGATGGGCATTTGAGTTGGTTCCAAGTCTTTGCTATTGTGAACAGTGCTGCAATAAACATACATGTGTACCATGCTAAGGAGTTAGAATTTTATCTGAAGCTCAGCAGGGTCAAAGGCCTGTGGCAGCACAAATTGTAATTGAGGTACAAGAAGGGCCTGAAGCGGCCGGGCGCGGTGGCTCAAGCCTGTAATCCCAGCACTTTGGGAGGCCGAGACGGGCAGATCACGAGGTCAGGAGATCGAGATCATCCTGAATAACACGGTGAAACCCTGTCTCTACTAAAAAATACAAAAAACCTAGCCAGGCGAGGTGGCGGGCGCCTGTAGTCCCAGCTACTGGGGAGGCTGAAGCAGGAGAATGGCGTAAACCTCGGAGGCAGAGCTTGCAGTGAGCCAAGATCCGGCCACTGCACTCCAGCCTGGGAGACAGAGGGAGACTCCGTCTCAAAAAAAAAAAAAGAAGGGCCTGAAGCTAAATTTTAGACGTCTTTACATTGCACCAAAGGCATGAACAACATGATCAAAATGGTATTATAGTGGCAGTTTTCAGAATGGTTAGGAAGGCAAAAAACACTGACAGCAGGGAAATAAGCTGTTAATATATTAACTTAGAATGAGATGGGACACAAGGAAGAACAACAGGATTGTAAAAGGAGACTGAAAACAAAAAAAAGCGTGGTCAATAATGCAATATGGGACATGAGAATGAGATTGGAATGTATAGTAAGGTGATTTTGAGGTTTCAGGTCTTGTGTTTGTAACTACTTAACAAAATTAAAGGAGTTGGTTTGATTGAGAAGATGAAATTCTCAGCTTTAGACTTGCCGAACACATACATCTTAATATGTTGAGCATTTTCTCCATCAAACTAACCGGATTCTGCCACTAAAGCATTTGGTGCATAACATTTTTTAAATGCTGAGGAAAATTTGTCCTCAGCCAATGAAATGACTCTAGGGAATCCTGTATTTCCGAAGTCGACTTCCCTTTTTCAAGGCAGCTTTTGCATACTTCACCAGTTGTGGTTGGGGTTGGACACCTGTGGGGACCACCCTTGCCAGTTTTAGGCAAAGCTGTGAAGTAGCAGAGTCGGATTTGGCAAATGTCTTTTCCTTTTCCTGTGCCTCTTTCCCTGCTTTGGGTACTATCAGCTTGATATTCTGTTGCTAACTGGAGGTGGCCACTCAAGGGCACTCCTCAAGATTTTTACCATATAGAAGCATGCATGGCTTGTAGTGGTCTATCAATTTAGTGGTAGGCATAAAAGAAGTGAGTGAATGAATGAAAAAAAATTAATGAATGAATAAAACATTTGACAATTCATATGCACCAAGATGTTGAATATTTAATTTGGGCATCCCTCTCTAAATTATTTGTGTTAAAAACATTCATCTGAAGATGTGCACCAATAGAAGGAATTATTACTGGCAGATTTCACATGACAATGAAGACTGAATTTAGAGAGCACGAGCCTCTATTCCAACTTTAAAGCACATGATAAAGACAATCATCCCCACCCAACAGTTGACTCCTTTTGACAGAGGTCCTCATTTTGGTTGATGCCACCCATTATTTAGCCATTGTTGGGGAAATGAAATTGTATTACATAAAAATAAAATTGTGTCTGATGGGTAGCAGCAGCTACTTAAAATATGGCCTAAAATATGGTTCCACTGTCAGTAACTCTCTTTACCGTATGCAATCTGAGTAGCCACAGTCTGATGTAAATGTCAGTTTTCACTGTGGCTTCCCAGTATGCTGGGAGATTCCACTCACCAGAGTTGCCAAATAGCATAGCCAAGGACCGTCAATATGATGATTTAATTTGGGCTTCTGTTGCTTTGGTTAGTCATTGACAAGAGAGCCTTGACTAAAAATGGAACCAAGTCTCAAGTGTTGTTAGTAGCACTGTACTGAAATAAATTATATAATGTTCATGGTGGCTGACTTTTATTGCTTTGAAGCAAATATGTTAATAATGTTTCTTTTAATCAGTGATGAATAGATGCACAATAAATATTTGGAAACAGTTCTATGGAGAGCCAGGTATTTCCATTTCTCTGACTCCTTCTAATTTTTGATTTGTGGCTGGAATTCTTGAGAGTGGCTTAGTTTCCAGCCCTACTTGAATAATGGCTTTTTTTTTTTTCTTCCAGAGGTTTGGGTGCTTCTGCTTGTGGCTGTGCATGTGGCTAAGAACAGGAAACACTGTTGAGGGGACGGAAAGAGCATTAATCAAGTGTTCTGAATCACCAAAGAATTTGAATGAAATGCTGCTGTTAGTTATGCCAGATTTTAATGGTATTCCCTGGATGACTATGTAGCTGTTATTACTCATATCCTTGGTTAAAATGATGAGTTTGTGTATATATTAAAAAAACTATACGTGTGATCTTAGTATCCAAACACGTATGAGTGTGGATTTTGAGTGCAAAAATAAGAATGGTAAAGTATGTATTATGTGAGTCTCATAACTCACAAAGTGCCAAAGCATCAGACTCCAAGATGTGACTGGTATGTTAAAGAACAGCTTAGATAATAAGTACAACATTATGTTTATTTATTAATTTATTTGTATTTTAAATATGTTTAATAGAACAGGGTATTTTTGTAAGTATCTTCAAGTATAACAAACCATTAATAAATAAAATTACAATAATAAATACTAAAATACACATTCTCAATAGGTTTTGATACCCTTTAAAAACGTACAGTTTTGGCCAGGCGCGGTGGCTCACGCCTATAATCCCAGCACTTTGGGAGGCCGAGGCGGGCAGATCGCGAGGTCAGGAGATTGAGACCATCCTGGCTAACGCGGTGAAACTCCGTCTCTACTAAAAATAAATAAATAAATAAATAAATTAGCCGGGCGTGGTGGCGGGCACCTGTAGTCCCAGCTACTCGGGAGGCTGAGGTAGGAGAATGGTGTGAACCCAGGAGGCGGAGCTTGCAGTAAGCCGAGATGGCGCCACTGCACTCCAGCCTGGGCGACAGAGCAAGACTCTGTCTCCAAAACAAAACAAAACAAAAAGTGCAGTTTTACTCAATTGGTGCCTATTTTTGATATCTGAAGCCTTATTATTCCCCTGTGACAAATCTTGAAGAAGGAGTAACTGAAGTTCCTATTACTTACCAAGAACAGCAAGTTTAATGGATTTCAGAAAATAAATAAATTAAATTAATAATAGAACTTGAAGTTTGTATGTCATTCAACTTGTTTTACAAGGAAATTTAGGCCTTAAGTTTGTGTACTCCAGTAGATATATATATATATTCAGAGATAGAGGGAGAGATAGAGAGAGAGAGAGAGAGCACCTCCAAAACCATAGATGGGCTTATGTATTTAAAAATAATTTTAAAATTTTATTTATGAATATTAATTCCTTTAAAATTATAAAGCAACCTAGCTCTTCACGGAATCAAATACTCAATATAACATATTTAATATCATTTCACATGGGACTCACCTATTAAAAACTTCAGTGTTTAAGTGTTGTTTATAATGACATCTCTTGGAGGTTCTCAGTGTCAACGCCCCAAGGTTCACATCTCGTTTTGTTGTTTTATTATAGAAACAGAAATAGAGAGCCTTTATTTATGTTGAAATCTCCTAATCAGTACCCCTTGCCACAATAAACAATGAGGTGCATAAGTAAGAAAGAAAAAGTCTATGTAAAGAGAAAAATATAATTATGTACATTGCAAGTTTATTTTTAAAAGAGCCTGAAATATAAAATGGCAAAGAATAAAAATAAATATAACAAATAATAAAAATGCTTTTCAGTTTTACGTCTGGTTAAGTATGAGGAATATATATATGAAGTAAAAATAGCTGTGAAAAATAAAAACAGAAGGAAAGTTAGAGATCCCCTAATGTAGGGGAGGACCTAGAAAAAAGATGGAAGAGGTGATCAACCTGCATTCACAGACTTTCAGGGAATAATATTCGAATCATATTGTTTTAGGATGTTGCTGCTGAGATTTTAAAATCACAATGCAAATTTATAACCTTGAACATAAACGTCTAAGTAGTTTTCCGCCCAGATTAACTAGTTCTGAGAGAACTGGAGGCCAGGACTCGATCACAGAACTGAAGTTCCCTATTCCTCTTACTAGAAAAACAAACAAACAAAAAAAGATGGTCCCATCTTTGGCCAGGAAGTTGGAATTAAGCTCATGCAAACTTGAAAATGTTGCTTTCTCTCAGCATTAGGTAGCCTAAAGCACAGGGAAAGAAAGTTCACGTTTTATGTGCCTTATCCCTAAGTACTATCTCCCCTGCAGCAGGATGACTTTGAGTTGAATATCTAGGTGCATCGTTGTGTTGTTAATTACTCCGTTTTCTCCTCTGTGGCCACTGTACTTTGGTATAGGGCTGTCAGAAAGAAAAACACACGGCATGGGCTTAGCATCTGGCTGAAGCCTAACTAAGCAGCACTGCCAGACATCAGCATATATCATTACTGTGATAGTTATGTTTAAATGTGTGGTGGTGCCATTGAAGTTAAGCTCAAAGTTAGCTATGAAAATACTGTGTAGAAAAGGTTGAAATATTGACATTTCTCTGAAGGAAAAAAATGTAGTAGAACTGTACCTTCAGTAGTCTTCAGAATTATTTTAATTAGCTTTACCTACTTCCTAATTTGCTAGCTGCCTATTTCTTTTTTTATTATACCAGATATTTTTAAACTAGGCTCTATTTAAAGCGTCAAGATAGGCAAAGAGTGGAAAATCATTACCGGAACGCTTGGTTGTGGAAAAAAAAAAAAAGATTTGCATCTTCTATTTTTCTTATTTCTTCCTTCAAGGGATAGTGTTAACAACTTTTCAGAAATTCTAATAATGTTCCTGGCCAATTCAGGGTTGATAGGGTATAATAACTATTTCATGGATCATAGAATAAGGAAATCTCATGCTTTTTTTTTTCCCCCCCCATGGGACTTCATGCCCATTTTAAAAACAAAGTAGAAAAAGTGCCTTTTAAATGGACACGGGATTGAAAAAAACCAATTTCCACCTCTAAAAGTCATAACAGAAAAAATATCATCACTAAACCATGGTCAGACATTTTGGATGTGGCTCCTCTGTCAACTCTTGTTCCCAACGGCAGTCTGGTATTTTTCTCCCCTTCTGCTCAACGGTTTCAGTGAAGGTAGATGTTTTCATAATATACCTAATGAAACTAATTTATTATACTCCATGCTTTAATTTGTAAAATGTCGGCTGGGCACGGTGGCCCACACCAGGAATCCCAAAACTTTGAGTGGCTGACATGGGAGGATCACTTGAGCACAGGAATTTGAGACCAGCCTGGGCAACATAGCGAGACCCTGTGTCCTCAAAAAAGAAAAAACATAGCTGGATGTGGTGGTGTATGCCTGTAGTTTCAGCTACTTAGGAGGATAAGGTGGGAGGATCACTTGATTCCAGGAGTTTGGGGCTACAGTGAGCTATGTTCATGCCATTGCACTCCAGTCTGTGTCACAATGATGTTGGAATCCAGTCTGGATACATTATGAAAATATCTATCCTCACTGAAACTGTTGAGCAGAAGGGTAGAAAATACTAGACTGTCATTTGGAACAGGAATTGACAAAGCTGCCACATCCAGAATGACTGACCATGGTTTATTGTTTCAAAAAAAAAGTAAAAAAAAAAAAAGTCTTAGCATTAATTCTTCGACCATTGATATGGTCTAGATTCATAACAACTTGTTATTATATGTGATAGTTACATTATTCTTCCCAACGATGGTTCTCATGTATTATAAATTCATGCTCCCCCACCCCCAAAATTCATGTCCTTTGCCTTGTAACTTCCCATGTCTCACTAGGTGGAATATTCCACCCTGTCACATCGTTAGGTTGCTTAAATGACTTGATTTGACCAATAGAATGTGAATAAGTGTGCTGTACTTCTGAGCAGAAACTGTAAATGCATTTGGATGGTTCAGTTTGAGCTCTTATGTTCATGTCTCTGTCATGAGAACAGCACTGCAGATAAGGGCAGCTCTTTTAGACTGGGCCCCTTAGCCTTGGATGTGAAGATATGTAGAGTCAAACTGAACAGATCTAAACAAAGTTCACTAGAGCCATTATTAACTGGCACACCCATGAGCCAAAAATAAATGTCTGATGCTGAAAGCCACTGAGACTTAGGGGATGTATGTTACCCCAGCAAAAATGATTAATCAACCATAACCACTGAAAAAAAAAAAAAAAGAATTAGTAACTCAAGTTTGTTTGTAGAAAGAATGGAGAAAAGTGGCCTTGCAAAGTGGGGTAGAGATGAGAAAAAAATGAAGCTAGACAAAGCTTTGATGTACGTTTCAATGGCGTACTTTGCTATACTCACCCACTCGGAACATTGGACACTATAATAATTTTCTACTGCTATTTAAAAATTACCCCCAAACTTAGCAGTTTAAAATAATGAATATTTATTATATCACAGTTTCTGTGGACAACAAATCCAGGTGTGGCTTAGCTGCATGTCTTTGGCTCAAGGTCTCTCATGAGGCTGCAGTCCAGCTGTCAGCCAGGGCTGTGGTCTCATCAGACTGGGGTTGAAGGGAGAGGATCTATTTTCAAACTCATTCACATGGTTGTTGCAGACATTGGTCTTTTGCCACAAGAACTTCTCCATAGGACTACCTTACAAGATGGCAGCTGTTCTCCCTCAGGGTTTGTGATCCATGAGAGAACAACACAGAACACTCAACATGGAAGCTGCAGTCTTACAATTTAATCTTAAAAGTGATAACCCATTCATTCTGTTATATTTTATTCTTTAGAAGTCAGTCAAAAAGTCCAACCCACCCTCAAGGGGAGGGCCTTACACAGGGGCATGAATATCTGGAGGCTGGAATCAGTGGGGTCATCTTAGAGGCTGCCTCCCAGACACACAGCACTTGAACTCTCTGAGCTGCAATTTCTCAATTTGTAAAATGATGCTATTGTACCTACCCTGCTTACCTAACAGAATTCTTACAGGGTCAAATGAGAAAATATATTTACACATTTAAGCTATAGCATATATGCATAACTATACGCATATTTTATAAAGCACTAGGCAAATTTAGATGCTTTTATTAGTCCGGGTTTTCTGAGAAGTAAAACCCCAGATGGGATTAAAGGTACAAGGAATGTATTAAGGGAAATGTCTGTGAGTGGAAATAAGGTGGCAGCTGGCACAGATGAGGGTGGGGTAGGGAGAAGTATTGGAGAGTGGCTGGGAGAACGTGAGACACCATTGATCCTAATGTGAGACAGAGGTGGAAGGAGTGTTGACTGGAATCTTACTAGACCACTATGTCATCTAAGGAAAGTGGCAAGACTTTTCGGGGCATCCTCAAACCAAAGCAGCCCATCAAAGGAGTTTCAAATCTCCCAGAAAAGTGTCTGTCTTAGTATCCCTGCCAAACTCAATCATTGGCTGAGAGCAGCCGGGGGGAGATGGGGCCTTGGTGAAAACACAGTGATGCTTTCTATCTCCTTTGTAGATCCCATTCTTATTTTCTTTGCTTGAGTTCTATCTTGGTGTCATTTCTAGTATTTCTTGTTCTTCTTGAACACGGGACATCCTGAAACCTTTGCCAGGGACTCTGCTGAAAATGAATTTCCTGCCAGTGCTCTTGCTCTGCCTGTTGCAACACCCTAAACCCAGGCTGAACCTCTTTGGATTTGACTGCTGAACTGTACCACCACCTATTGACTATTGTCACACCCTCCAGGACCAGACTTAACTCCCTGCATCTACATTTGGGTCTATTCTTCCAGGGATCAGTTTCATCCCAACGTTGGTTTTCATTCTAGATCTGGGATCTAGGCACTGTCCCAGGCTACTCCAACCAATATTTGTTAATAACAGTTGAATCCAGACTTCTCATGTTCTAATCCTTGGTCTGCCACTGCTATGGTTTGGATGTGGTTTGTTCGTCCCCAGCAAAACTCATGTTGAAATTTCATGCCAAATGTGGTGATGCTGAGAGGTGGACCTAACAGAAGGTGTTTGGGTTATGGGGGCAAATTCCTCAAGTGGCTTTAGTGCTGTTTTGCAGAAGTGAGCGAGGGACACGCCTCAGATCTTCTTCTCTCTGCTCACGTCTGCTTCCCTTTTGGCCTTCTCGGCCATACTGTGGCACAGCACAAAAGCCCTCACCAGAAGCCAGAGCCATGCCCTTGAACTTATCAGCCTGCAGAACCACGAGCTAAATAAACCTCTTTTCTTTATAAATTATGCAATCTCAAGATAGTCTCTTGTAGCAACATGAAATGGACTAATACAGTCACTTTCAAACTCTGTGACCTTTGGTGAGTTATTTAAACTCTCTGTGTCATTGTAAAATGGAGATGACAATAGTGCCTATCTCAAAAACTATTTTGTTTTGTAAAGTTCTAAGATAGTGCCAGGCACATAGAAAGCATTCTATAAATGTTAATCATTTTTATTATTTAGCTTCTTGAAGACTTCTCAATGTACAAACTAAAATATGCTGTACCATTTTGAGTCCTGCGGCAACTCCGATTGATGTCAATCTAGTTTCAAGCTTGCATAAGAAAGTAAATAATTTCAGAGAGAGAGAGAATATTTTTCTTAGGTACATTGGTGCAACTTCTAAAGGTCTTATTAGTTTAATCCCAGGCTGTTTGTGCTTACTTACTAACTCTGTTTTGGACTCTGAGGCTAGTTGGCTTGATCCTCATCTCTTTTCTCAGTCTTGGCTGGATGTTTCACATGATTTACTGCTGGGTCCTGCTCCCAAGCTTTGCCTCCTAAAGTCAAGTTCCAAATACCAGGTCCCGGAGCTGAGCTCAGCTCAATTGCAGTCAGACAGATTGGAGTAGGCAGGAATTGAGGAACTACAGTGCTCATTTTTAGGTGTTTTTGTTTGTGCCATTTGGTCCCTTCTTCATTTGCTTTCACAATAAGTTTATTTTCTTAATTGCCTTGTTACTGCCTGAAATAGGACCATCAATAAAGAACACTGGTGTAGGGTTTTGTCTGGAAAAGATGGAGGTGCTTTTGCTGGTCCAATTTGTTACTGCTGTTTTATTTTATATTATGCCTGTTCCCAAAGACACAAATTCGGTATTGTATTTAGGTTTTGTGGACACTGAATGGAGAGGTTTAATTAAGAACACTTTTCAGAAACAGCCTTGTAAAATAACACAGAACTTCCATTGCCTCCTTCTCACTCACAGTTGTGGTCTCCCCACCCCTCCTTTTATCACTTCATTATCTCAAGCCAAAAGTTGATTTGGTCAATTTCCTGTTTGAGTATCAGCCAATCTCTTGAAGTTATTTCAGTATTGTGGCACTTAAAACACAAGGTTTCCCTGTTAAATTTCCACCATTTTAACACTTCATCTATTGTTTCTTTTTTTCCTAATGACAAGCATCAATGAATATTTTCAAGTCTACCACTTAATATAACCACATGTGTTTTTGATACCCTAAACTCCACTAGTCTGTGTTGATAGTGACTAATCCTCAGAACTGTTAAAACATTCTGTGCAAATAGAGGTACATCAGAGGAATTTTTTATGTGAAAACTTTATTTAGGGAGCCACTTTCTTTCCTGTATTTGCTTATTCAACCTTTCCATTTCAACTTGTTTTGAAATACTGTCAAACGACATAAATCAGAGTTTCCTTTTTCAGTTTTATTAATCTAGCCTGATAAAATGGCACCAAAATTGTTGATTTAACATTCTCAAGAGTAGCTATCCTTGACATAAAAATACCTAACCTTTTGTCAATTTCAGAGCTGTAAAGAAAAGTCATTTTGTTCAATCTCCTTGTTATATTTTGGGGGAAGCTAAGTGTGAGAGAAGTTATGTGATTTGGCCAAGATCATGTATTTAGTTACTGAGACAATGGTATTTTTTTAGTTTTTATTTCTAATTACTTTAAGTAAATAATATTTCTATATATTTACAGGCAACATGTAATGTTTTCATATAGGCGTATAATGTGTATTGGTCAAATCAGGATAATTGGGGTGTCCATTACCTCAAACCTTTATTATTTCTTTGTGTTAGAAACATTCCAATTCCATTCTTTTAGTTATTTTTAAATACACAATAAATTTTGTAAGCTACAGTCACTTTATTGTGCTACCAAATACTAGATCTTATTCATTTGATCTAACTACATTTTTTACCCATTCAGCGTTTCCACTTTATCCTCCCCCATCCCACTACTCTTCTCAGACTCTGGCAACTATCATTCCACTATCTCCATTTCCATTTTTTTTAGCTCCCACATATGAGTGAGAGCATACTTGTCTTTCTGTGCCTGTCTTATTTCACATAACACAATGTCCTCCAGTTAGTTCCATCATGTTGCAAGTGACAGGGTTTTATTTTTTATGGCTAAATAATATTCCATTGTATACACGAATCACATTTTCTTTATCCATTCATCCACTGATGGACAATTAGGTTGCTTCTATATCTTGGCTATTGTGAATAGTGCTGTAATAAATACAGGAGTGGAGCTATCTCTTTGAAATACTGATTTATTTTCTTTTGAATATGTGCCCAGAAGTGGGATTGCTGGATCATACGGTAATTCTATTTTGAGTTTTTTGAGGAACCTCTATACTGCTCTCCACAGTGGTTGTACTAATTTACATTCCCACCAACAGTGGCGAGGATTCTCTGTTTTCCACATCCCCATAGCATTTGTTATTGCCTGTCTTTTGGATATAAGCCATTTTAGCTGGGGTGAAACGATATCTCAGTGTAGTTTTGATTTCCATTTCTCTGATGATTAGTGCTATTGAGTGTTTTTTCATATAGCTCTTGTCCATTTGTATATTGTCTCTTGAGAAATATCTAGTCCAGATCTTTAGCTCATTTTAAAATTGGATTATCTGTTTTTCCCCCCCACTGAGCTTTTTGAGCTTCTAGTATACCCTGGTTGTTAGCCCCTTGTCAGATGACTGGTTTGCAAATATTTTCTCCAATTCTGTGGGCTGTCTTTTTACTTTCTTTTATTTCCTTCACTGTGCAACTTTTTAGCTTGATGTGATCCCATTTTTCCATTTCTCCTTGTTTCCTGTGCTTTTGAAGTCTTACTCAAGAACTGTTTGCCCAGAACAATATCCTGGAGTGTTCCCCTGATGTTTTCTTCTAGTAGTCTTATAGTTCCAGGTCTTTATATTTAAGTTTTTAATCCATTTTGGTTTGATTTTTGTGTATGGTGAGAGGTAGAGGTCTAGTTTCATTCTTCAGCATGTGGACATCCAGTTTTCCCAGCACCTGACAATGGTATTTTTCAGTATTGTGGCATGCTATCTCCCTCAGCGTAGAACATGACAGTGTCCACATTAGTCTCTTTAATTCCCTTCCTCACTGATTTTGTTTTTCAATTCAGAAAATTGAATTTTATTTAAGCATAATTTTCAGGCAGTAAAATTAACCAAATTTTATAAAATTTGATAATTCTTGACCAATGTGTACAGTTATGTGACCGCCATCCTAATTGAAATATAGAACATTTTCATCACTCCAAAAAGTCCTTTCATGCCCCTTTTGTAGTCAACCCTCTTTCTCTATACCCTGAATCACGGTAGCCACTGTTCTGATTTCTCTGATTATATTTTGTCTTTTTCAGAATTTAAAAAAAACTGGTATCTTACAATGTATATTTTTTAATATCTGGTTTTTTTCCGCCCACATTATATACATTGGTAGTTTGTTCCTTTTTCTTATTGAGTTATATCCTATTGTATAAATATACTCTAACTTGTTTATCTATTTTCCAGCTGATGAAACTGGTTTTCAGTTTCTGACCATTATAAATAAAGGTGCTATAAACATTTACACAAGTCGTTATGTGATTATATGCTTTCGATTCTCTTCAGCAAAAACTTAGGTGTATAATTCCTGGGTCATATATTAAGTATATGCCTATCCTTGTAAAAAAACTGCTTCATTGTTTTTCAAATTGGTTATAGCATTTTGCTTTCTCCCCAGCTGTGTTTGACATTCTTGCCAAAACTTGGTATAGTCATTCTTTATTAATAATTTAGCCATTTTAACTGGTGTGTAGTAGTATCACATTGTGTTTTAACTTTCTCCAGTGAATAATGACATCGAGCATAATTTCATGTGCATTTTTCCATCTGCATGTTTTTTTTGGGGAAATGTTTATTCTAATCTTTGGCCCATTTAATGAAATCGAGCTGTTTGCCTTCTTATTATTAAGATTTAAGAACACTTTCTGTATTCTAGATTTTGGTTCTTTATCAAACATATGATTTTTAAACGTTTTCCCCCAGTCTGTGGTTTGACTCTACATTTTCTCAACAATGTCTTTCAAAAAGAACAAAAGGCTTTAATTTAGATGAAATCTAATTTATAAATTTTTCATTTATGATTTGTGATGTTTATATCCTAAGGAATCTTTGCTTAACTCAAGGTCACAAAAAATTCTCTAATGTTTTCTTCTAGAATTTTTGTACTTTTAGGTTTTACCTTTGTGCCTATGATCCACTTCGAGTTAACTTTTTAGTGTGGTTTTGAGTCAATTTTGAATCTTTACTCTTCTCATCACATCACTTCCCGCTGCTGATTCTATCATCTGCTTCATTTACTTCTTGGATCAGTCTCTTCCTCTGATTATGCAACTTCCAGGTGACAGATACTTTATACATATATCACTTAAGGTTGCTATAGATGGTTTCCGCAAGTGATCAAATTATTCTCCCTTCAAAAAGCTCCTTATAACTGGGGAGAGTGACTACAGCAAGATGATGGAATGGGAATTTCCAATGCTCTTCCTTTCACAGAAACATCAATTTGAACAACCTTTCACATATAAAAATATCTTCACAAGAGCTAAGGAATTCAGGACAGTGATTACAGCAGATGGGTAGAACACAGAAGTAAGAAAAGATACATTGAAGACATAGAAAGGACAGTTTTACATTATTCATGTAATTCCTCCCCCAACCCGAACCCATACAGTGTGGACAGAGATGCCCTCCGTGTAGGGGAAGAAGAGTAAAATAAGTATCCAACTTTGCTACAGACTATCTTAATCTTACCAGGTCTGCCCCAGAGAACCCTGATACTAGGCTGAAAATTGTGGCCCCAGGCTCCAGGCCCACCTCAATTCCTAGCCAGTCCCCACAACTCCAGGCTCTAGACGGTTCCCACAGACGCATGTTCCAGGACATCTCCTACAACCCAGGTACCAGGTTGGCCTCCGTGGATTCAGGCACCAGGCCCACCTGCCCACTGACCCATGCACCAAGCCAGTCAGTCCAAGGATTCCAGCAGCATGTGCCCATGGGTGGCTGCTGCATTTGATTTGCTTGTATTTTGTAGATGGAATCTCTGAATTGAATGATTGGCGAAGGGCTTTCCTTGCTGAAGTCTGTCTGCAAAGACTGGAAGAGGTGTCTACTTCTTAAAATGCACAGACACCAATGCAAACCCACAAGAATCTCAAATAAGCAGAAGAACATGATACTACAACAATAATGGAATAAAGCACAAATACCCAACTCAAAAGAAATGAAGATCTATAAACTGCCTGACAAGTATTTAAAATAATAATTTTAGAGAAGCTCAGTGAGCTGTAAGAGAACATAAATGACTAAAGAGAATGAGGAAAACAATACATGAAGAAAATGAAAAATTCAAAGATATTGAAACCATAGTCAAGACTCAAACAAAAATTCTGAAGAACACAGTGATCCAGAAGAAATGAATAAATTCCTAGAAACATACAACCTGCAAAGACCTAATCACGAAGAAATAGAAAATCTGAACAAACCAATAATGAGTATGGAAATTGAATCAGTACTCAAAAATCTCCCAACAAAGAAAAATACAGGACCTGATGGCTTCACTAATTAATTATAATAAATATTTAAAGAAGCAATAATGCCAATGCTTCTCAAATTCTTCCAAAAAATTGAAGAAGCACTTCGAAACTCATTTTATCAGGCCAGCATTTCCCTGATACCAAAGCTAGACAAGAACACTATAAGTGAAATAATTTACAGGCCCATATTCCTGATGAACATTAGAACCAAAATCCTCAACAAAATACTAGCAAATCGAATGCAATAGCACATTGAAAGGATCATACACCATGATCATATGCAATTTATCCCTGGGATGCAAGGATAGTTCAACATGTTGAAATCAATAAATGTAACGTACCACATTGCCAGGAGGAGGATAAAAACATGATAATCTTAACAGATGCAGAAAAAGCATGATTTGACAAAACTCAACAGTTTTCATGATAAAAAAAAAACTCTCAACAAATTAGGTATAGAAGGAATATACTACAGCATTATGAAGGCCATATATGAAAAGCCCACCACTAACAGTATACTCAGTGGTAAAAGTTGAAACCTGAAAGCTTTTCCTATAAGACCAGGAACAAGACAAAGATGCTTACTCTTGTACTTCTATTTAGCATAGTACTGGAAGTCCTAGACAGAGTAATTAGGCAACATAGAGAAATAAAAGGCATCCAAATTGGAAAGAAAGAAGTAAAATTGTCTCTGTCTGCAGATGACATGATCTTAAATATAGAAAACTCTGAAGACTCCATCTGAAAACTCAGAACTGATAAATGAATTCAGTTAAGTTGCAGGATACAGAATCAACATACAAAAATTGTCTGTGTTTTTATTCACTAAAAACAAACTATTTGGAAAAAAAAGTTAAGAAAAATGTATTTACAATAGCATCAAAAAGAATAAAATACTTAGGAATAGAATTTTTCCAAAGAGGTAAAAGATCTGTACACTGAAAACTATAAAATGCTGATGAAAGAAATTAAGGAAAGACACAAGTAAAGGGAAAGATATTTTATGGATTGGTAGAATTAATATTTAAAATGTTCATACTACTCCAAATCATCTACAGGTTGAATGCAATCTTATCAAAATTCCAATGGCATTTTCCACAGAAATAGAAAAACAATTCTGAAATGTATGTGGAACCACAAAAGACCCCAAATAGCCTACGCGATTTTGAGCAAGAAGAGCAAAACTGGAGCAGTGATGCATCCTGATCTCAAACTGTACTAAAAAGCTACAGTAACCAAAATGGTATAATACTGACATAAAAACAGATATAAAGGCCAATGGAACAGAATAAAGACTCCAGAAATAAATCCACTCACTTACTGTCAACTGATTGTTGACAAATTTACCAAGAATGCACAATGGGAAAACGATAGTCTCTTCAACAGATGCAGTTGAAACACTTGATATTCACATGCAGAAGAATGAAATTAAACCCTTATCTCACACCACATACAAAAAATAACTCCAAATGAACTAAAGACTTAAACATAAGATCTGAAGCTTTAAAACTACTAGAAGAAAACAGGGAAAAATCTTTATTACATTGGTCTTGGCAATGCTTATTTGGTTATCACCCCAAAAGCACAGGAAACAAAAGGAAAGATAGACAAATGAAATTACATTCAACTAAAAACTTCTGCACAGAAAAGAAAACAATCAAGAGTGAAGAAGAGAATGGGAGAAAATAATTGCAAACCACATATGTGATAAGAGGTAAATATTCAAAACGTATAAGAAACTCAACTCAATAGGAAGAAAACAAGTAACCTTATAAAAAATAGGCAAATGAACTGTATATAGAATTCTCAAAAAAAAGGCATACAAATGACTAACAAGTGCAAGAAAGTCCCAGCTTACAATGGTTCAACTTTTGGTTTTTCAACTTTATGGTGGTACAAAAGCAATACACATTCAGTAGAGATTGTACTTAGAATTTTGAATTTTGATGTGAAATTCTTTATAATAACTTTATTATAAAATAAGCTTTGTGTTCAATAATTTTGCCCAACTGAATGCTAATGTCAGTATTCCGATCACATTTAAGGTAGGCGAAGCTAAGCTATGATGTTTGGTAGATTACATGTATTAAAAGTATTTTCAAGTCACAATATTTTCAACATATGACGAATTTATTGGAAGAGAATTCCTTTTGTAAGTCGAGGAGGCCCTGTATATGATAAAAATGCTTCACCTCACTAATCATCAGGAAACTGCAAATCAAAACCACAATGAGATTTTACCTCATTTGTTATAATGGCTATTCTCAAAAAGACAAAAGATAACAAGTATTGACTAGAATGTAGAGGAAAGGGAACCCTTGTACACTCTTGGTAAGATTTTATGTTGATACAATTATTATGGAAAACAATACAGAGGTTCCTTAAAAATTAAAAATAAAACTAACATAGAATTTGACAACCTTAGGTACTACTTATGAAAGCTGAAGCTTTGAGAATTCCATGCAAGCTTATCCCCTTGATATAAGGAGGAGTTCATGAATCCAAAGTGGGTGTCCCATCTTTTGGGGAGAGTGGCACTAACTGTACTTCTGTCCCAACTTTGGTTGCTACAGCTCAGGCAGTTTCTCTTAAGGAGGTGAGAGCCATGATCACAGCCACAGTGAGCTGCAGTAAGAGGAGAATCAATCACTTAAAAGATGGCAGGGAGCAGCTCACTCACCTCGAGGGACTTCTCAACAGCTCACCCATGGATGGGATCTATGCCTAGTGTCAACAAAACAAACTGAACAAACGCTGGATTTGAGAAATGTGAAATGGGTAGTTTACTTAGTGCAAGATTGTTTTCTGAGGCAAACTGAGAATATCTCTATTTCTTTTTAAGCTCACCATACCTCTCAGAACTGGGAGAACCATGATGAAGTACTTGTTTCATGTACTTTGAAATAATTTTCTATCACTCAATTCTCAAACCTTAATGAACCTGCTTGGACTGACAAATAAAAACGTAAAGCAGTTAAGAAGATTTTATTGAAACAAAATAAGAAAACCAGATTTAATCTGCAGAACCATAAATTTACACATAGCTTTCTAGGACACTATCATATCGAATGAAAATACATGGAACAACCTCAACAGATCTTATAATTTTTTTAAGAAAGACACTTGAACGCAGGAATCATGTTCTCAGGTTCTCCTCTGACCATCACTGGCAAGCACTTTGAAAGTTCAACAAATATTACTAGACTAATCTCCCTTGAGGTATACTGATCATAAGCATAGATTGTTATGAAATCCAGAGAATATGAGGAATAACTATTCCTAAACTTCAGTATTCATACATTGCTATTTTTCTGTCTCTCCATTGGAATTATTTACATTCAGGTAATTCTATCTGAAAATAATAGATGCTCCTAAAACATTATACTAATACAAATTCCCTTCCAAGGAAACTGAACTCCAGCCTCTGCAGCTGAGTGAAGAGGAAATTCTTGCCATTTGAATGATTAGGAATTAATATTCTTCACCTAACTGGACCTTAGCCAATATAATTATTTAAGACAAGATTGTATCCATTCTTTCACATTGGTTTTATTGTGAGCCAAGGGGAAAAAACATTATTCTAAACTCTTCAGCATTTTCCCTTTTAAAATAGTGAGACCATGTCAGAGTGAAAATAGCATGATTTAACAAAAGTCACACAGACAATAACACCAGATTTGTATAGACATATATAAAAATAATCACCACCCCGAAAAACAGTATCAATCAGAGAGGTTAATATTAATACATTTGAATGTTGAGATTTAGCAAACGATGGATCTATGGAATTAAAGCTGTATAGCATCTCCAGAAGGTGTTTCATTTTATTGTTCCAAGTTAGGCTGCAAAAAGACAGAGGGATTAATTAAGTCCTATATTGGACAAGACTAGAACATGAATTAAAAGGCTCCTAACTCTAAATCCACGAGGAGCACTTACCAGCTGAAGGTCACGCTGCTGGTCACACAGCTTCATTACTCACTTTAAACTGTAACCTAACTAGACGGTGGTGAGTCAGGTTTGTTTCCTTTCCCTTCTCCCCTGGCATCCCTGGGGGGCTTCTCAATTCAAAGAAACTCCAGGAGAAACAGGCCACTTACTGTGAATAATCTGAAAGAATCTATAAGTTCAAAAGCAGTTGAAATTCCTAGAAGAGATTGAATGTTATAAGAATAAATGGGTTCGTATTTTAAAGACAAAACTGCCCTTGTTTAATATCAAGAGAATATTAGCGGGACACAGGTTTTACTGTAACTTTCATTATTTATGTAACTGTCTATATTCACTCTACACTTCAGGAAATGGAGCCCATGCATTCATAGTCCAAGTAAATTTTGAAACAGTCTTTTTTCTTTCTTTTATGTCTTTCTTTTTTCTTTTTTTTGAAGGTAACAATAGCAGCATTTGTAAGTGGTAGTTTTCTACTTATGCCACAAATAGGCCAAATACACAGTATGCTTTCTTAGAATGCCTAGACAAATTCAGTCTATTTCTCCAGGAGGGCAAGATTATGTGTATTAAGACACATTTCTTTAATGCAAAAGCAGAAAATTTGTAAGTTATCAGAAATAAGAAGAGTGTTATACATGATGGCTGTAGGGAAAGAAAAAGGAATTGTTTTTTGCACCAGACTATTATAACTTAAATATTTTGTTTCAAATATATCATCTTTTAAAAAATTGTGATGACACCCTGCTGAGCCTCAAATCTACTTCCAGTCATAGAGACAGACAATTGCATGTTTGGAACTTCTTTAAAAAAAACTTTGGCTTCCAGGAACACCATCGAAGTTTTACCCCCACAGGAATTAACATCTTTGAATACATATCATCATTGAAAGAGAGAAAGGAGAGAAAATGTCACATTCTATATTTATTTTAAAATTTGTATAATGAAAATACTGTTTCTCAAGACAACACATGGAACTCAAAAAAAGTTACATGCAAGTAGAAGCCAAATCAGAGAAATATGTCAAATTTAATTCATCTCAATTCTAATATATATTGAGCTCTTTACTTTGTAAAACACAATGTTAGTGGAAAGGCAAGTAAAATACAATAGCTTCTCTCAAAGAGTTTGTAATCTCATTGAAGTATATAAATACTAATAATAAATCAAAATGCTAATTTTACAGAAATGTAAAAAAGTATTTAAGAATATAAAGGAGAGATTTTTCCATCTAATTGGGTGTATCAGAAAAAGCTCTAAAGACTGAGCAGTAATTTAGAGGATACATGGGATTTCAACATGCAAAAATAATAGAGGGGGCCTGGGTCAGGGGAGAATGAGCAAATGACCAATGGGAAAAATTCTGTTTAGCAACAGGGTGGAGTCAGTCTAGTTTGGTTGTCAGAGGATAGAGAAAATACGTGTGGGGAAATAACTGTAAAGGTATTTGGGACCAACTCTGGCTTTGAACATCTTTCCACAGAGTTTGTCCTACCTCAGTGGGTCATCTGGAGCCTGTGTTTTGGGCAATCGCATGGAAAGCCATTATCTCCCGTGTATAGAATATTCCAGACTGGGTGTGGAGGTACCCATGATGATGATAAAATAGGTGGGTCTAAATGATCTTGTGTGGGTAACACCAGTAAAAGTTTGCAGCTAGTAGACATGGGAGACACGAATAAAGGAGAGGTTTAGCAAGCAGTTGTGAAAGTGAGTCTGGAGCCTGGGGAGAAGGAAAGGTAAAGCGAGTCAGCTAAAACTTTCTCCATATAAACCATGTGTTTTCTACAGGAATCTTGTTTTCCATCTGAACATTCCATCAGAGGTTATTATATAGCACCACAAAGCAACCTGAATGGTGCATACCATGGGTTTTAAAATGAATCTCCTCATGATTGGTAGTCTATTGATAGCATAGATTGGCTTCATACATGAAGCTTTTATCAAAATTATGGATTTGGCTTTGTAACTTTACCACAAGGTCACGGAAGGAAATTGTAATTTTTCCTTTTTACCTTCATGTCGTTGTGAGCTTGATTATTTTAGGATATATGACAAAAATAGTTTATTTTAAAAACTATTAATTTGAAACACTCCCAGATGCTCTGTCTTAAAATACAGTGTGAGATCTAAAATGCAAATCACATGGGTTTTTTTCTTTCTTTCTTTCTTTTTTAAACTATGCTTTAAGTTCTAGGGTACATGTGCACAATGTGCAGATTTGTTACATAGGTATACAAGTGCCATGTTAGTTTGCTGCACCCACCAACTCGTCATTTACATTAGGTATTTCTCCTAATGCTATCCATACCCCCCGCCACCCCTGACAGGCCCGGATGTGTGATGTTCCCTGCCCTGTGTACATATGTTCTCATTGTTCAGTTCCCACCTATGAGTGAGAACATGCAGTGTTTGGTTTTCTGTCCTTGTGATAGTTTGCTGAGACTGATGGTTTCCGGCTTCATCCATGTCCCTACAAAGGACATGAACTAATCGTTTCTTATGGCTGCTTAGTATTCCATGGTGTATATGTGCCACATTTTCTTAATCCA
>NW_012119044.1:531121-531642 GCF_000951035.1 Colobus angolensis palliatus | reverse complement strand
GGATTCCTAGGTATTTTATTCTCTTTGTAGCAATTGTGAATGGGAGTTCACTCATGATTTGGCTCTCTGTCTGTTATTGGTGTATAGGAATGCTTTTGATTTTTGCACATTGATTTTCTATCCTGAGACTTTGCAGAAGTTGCTTATTGGTTTAAGGAGATTTTGGGCTGAGACGATGGGGTTTTCTAAATATACAATCATGTCATCTGCAAACAGAGACAATTTGACTTCCTGTCTTCCTAATTGAATACTCTTTATTTCTTTCTCTTGCCTGATTGCCCTGGCCAGAACTTCCAACACTATATTGAATAGGAATGGTGAGAGAGGGTGTCCTTGTCTGTGCTGGTTTTCAAAGGGAATGCTTCCAGTTTTTGTCATTCAGCATGATATTGGCTGTGGGTTTCTCACAAATAGCTCTTATTATTTTGAGATACGTTCCATCAATACTGAATTTATTGACAGTTTTTAGCATGAAGGGCTGTTGAATTTTGTCAAAGGCCTTTTCTGCATCTATTGAGATA
>NW_012119044.1:529951-531071 GCF_000951035.1 Colobus angolensis palliatus | reverse complement strand
TGACAGTTTTTAGCATGAAGGGCTGTTGAATTTTGTCAAAGGCCTTTTCTGCATCTATTGAGATAATCATGTGGTTTATGTCTTTGGTTCTGTTTATGTGATGGATCACATTTATTGATTTGCATATGATGAACCAGCCTTGCCTCCCAGGGATGAAGCCCACTTGATCATGGTGGATAAGCTTTTTGATGTGCTGCTGAATTCAGTTTGTTGGTATTTTATTGAGGATATTCGCATCGATGTTCATCAGGGATATTGGTCTAAAATTCTCTATTTTTGTTGTGTCTCTGCCAGGCTTTGGTATCAGGATGATGCTGGCCTCATAAAATGAGTTAGCGAGGTTTCCCTCTTTTTCTATCGATGGAATAGTTTCAGAAGGAATGGTACCAGCTCCTCTTTGTACCTCTGGTAGAAGTCGGCTGTGAATTTGTCCGGTCCTGGACTGTTTTTGGTTGGTAGGCTATTAATTATTGCCTCAATTTCAGAACTTGTTATTGGTCTATTCAGAGATTCAACTTCTTCCTGGTTTAGTCTTGGGAGGGCGTATGTCTCCAGGAATTTCTAAATTTCTTCTAGATTTTCTAGTTTATTTGCAGAGAGGTGTTTATGGTAACCTCCGAAGGAAGTTTGTATTTCTGTGGAATTGGTGGTGATACCCCCTTTATCATTTTTTTATTGCATCTATTTGATTCTTCTCTCTTTTCTCTCTTGCTAGCAGTCTATTTTGTTGATCTTTTCAAAAAACTGGCTCCTGGATTCTTTGATTTTTTGAATTATTTTGTGTCTCTGTCTCCTTCAGTTCTGCTCTGATCATAGTTATCTCTTGTCTTCTTCTAGCTTTTGAATTTGTTTGCTCTTGCTTCTCTAGTTCTTTTTATTGTGATGTTAGGGTGTCGATTTTAGATCTTTCCTGCTTTCTCTTGTGGGCATTTAGTGCTATACATTTCCCTCAAACACTGCTTTAAATGTATCCCAGAGATTCTGGTACATTGTGTCTTTGTTCTCATTGGTTTCAAAGAACATATTTATTTCTGCTTTCATTTTGTTATTTACCCAGTAGTCATTCAGGAGCAGGTTGTTCAGTTTCCATGTAGTTGTGCAGTTTTGAGTGAGTTTCTTA
>NW_012119044.1:505775-525806 GCF_000951035.1 Colobus angolensis palliatus | reverse complement strand
TGTTTAGTGCTTCCTTCAGGAGCTCTTGTAAGGCAGACCTGGTGGTGACAAAATCTCTCAGCATTTGCTTGTCTGTAAAGGATTCTTTTTTTTCTCCTTCACTTATGAAGCTTAGTTTGACTGGATATGAAATTCTGGGTTGAAAATTCTTTTCTTTAAAAATGTTGAATATTGGCCCCCACTGTCTTCTGGCTTGTAGGGTTTCTGCTGAGGGAACCACTGTTAGTCTGATGGGCTTCCCTTTGTGGGTAACCCGACCTTTCTCTCTGCCTGCCCTTAACATTTTTTCCTGCATTTTGACCTTGGCAAATCTGATGATTGTGTGTCTTAGGGTTGCCTTTCTTGAGGGGTATCTTTGTGGTGTTCTCTGTATTTCCTGAATTTGAATGTTGGCCTGCCTTGCTAGGTTGGGGAAGTTCTCCTGGATAATATGCTGAAGAGTGTTTTCCAGCTTGGTTCCATTCTCCCCATCACTTTAAGGTACACCAATCAAACATAGATTTGGTCTTTTCACATAGTCCCATATTTCTTGGAGGCTTTGTCAGTTTCTTTTTACTCTTTTTTCTCTAATCTTGCCTTCTTGCTTTATTTCATTAATTTGATCTTTAATCACTGATATCCTTTCTTCTACTTGATCAAATTGGCTACTGAAGCTTGTGCATGTGTCACAAAGTTCTCGTGCTGTGGTTTTCAGTTCCATCAGGTCATTTAAGGTCTTCTCTACACTGGTTATTTTAGTTAGCCATTCACCTAACCTTTTTTCAAGGTTTTTATCTTCCTTGCGATGGGTTAGAACATGCTCCTTTAGCTTGGAGAAGTTTGTTATTACCAACCTTCTGAAGCCTACTTCTGTCAACTCGTCAAAGTAATTCCCTGTCCAGTTTTGTTCCATTGCTGGCGAGGAGCTGTGATCCCTGGGGGAGAAGAGGCATATTGGTTTTGGAATTTTCAGATTTTCTGCTCTGGTTTCTCCCTATCTTTGGGGTTTTATCTACCTTTGTTCTTTGATGTTGGTGACCTACAGATGGGGTTTTGGTGTGGATGTTCTTTTTGTTGATGTTGACACTATTCCTTTCTGTTTGTTAGTTTTACTTTTAACAGTCAGGACCCTCAGCTGCAGGTCTGTTGAAGTTTGCTGGAGGTCCACTATAGACCCTGTTTGCCTGGGTATCACCAGCGGAGGCTGCCCAACAACCAATATTGCAGAACAGCAAATATTGCTGCCTGATCCTTCCTCTGGAAGCCTCTTCCCAGAGGGGCACCCGCCTATATGAGGTGTCTGTTGGCCCCTACTGGGAGGTATCTCCCAGTCAGGCTGCACGGGGATCAGGGACCCACTTGAGGAAGCAGTCTGTCCATTCTCAGAGCTTGAATACTGTGCTGGGAGAATCACTACTCTCTTCAGAGCTGTCCGACAGAGACGTTTAAATTTGCAGAAGTTTCTGCTGCCTTTTGTTCAGTTATGCCCTGCTCCCACATAGGTGGAGTCTAGACGCAGTAGGCCTTGCTGCGCTGTGATGGGCTCAGCTCAGTTCAAGCTTCCTGGCCACTTTGTTTACCTACTCAAGCCTCAGCAATGGCGGACACCCCTCCCCCAGCCAGGCTGCAGCCTAGCAGGTTGGTCTCAGACTGCCATGCTAGCAGTGAGCAAGGCTCCGTGGGTGTGGGACCCACTGAGCCAGGCATGGGAGGGAATCTCCTGGTCTACTGGTTGCTGAGACCATGACAAAAGTGCAGTATTTGGCCAGAAGTATATCATTTATCCAGGTACAGTCTGTCACAGCTTTCCTTGGCTAGGAAAGGGAAATCCTCCAACCCTTTGCACTTCCTGGGTGAGGCAATGCCCTGCTCTGCTTCAGGTCGCCCTTCATGGGCTGCACTCACTGTCCAACCCCTCCCAATGAGATTAACCAGGTACCTCAGTTGGAAATGCAGAAATCACCCGTCTTCTGCATCGATCTCACTGGGAGCTGCAGACCGGAGTTGTTCCTATTCGGCCATCTTGGAAGCAACTCCAATTGCATGGTTTTTAATACCAGCTTTTCTTTTGCTCACTAGGATAGGGAAGACCCTGGTTGCCTATCTCGCTTACATACTTAATGACAATTTTTCAAAAATTGGGTTTCTAGATATTATTATTCTGACTTTGTGGTTTAATCGGGTGAGGGAGTATAGTTTGACAAAGGTTATTCTTCAACATAATGCAGCTCTCAAGTATTTTAATAATTAAAAATTAATTTCAATGAGCAAACACCTCTTTTAAAATGCAAGTATACCTTTGGAGAATTAGTTTTATCAGGCATTTATATATTCATATGAATTAACCTAACCACCTAATGTGTCAGGCCTAGCTTATATAATAGAAGTAGAAATTTTGGTAGGTGAGGAACTAAAGCAGAACTAATTGATTTTAGCGTACAAGATGAGAGACAGGTCTAGGTAGGAAACAGGAAAGCAGAGAAACAGAGGGAACTGAGAAGCTAAGGAGGGAAGGAAACAGGAGGAAAGAGAAAAGAACACAAGGAAAAGTGTGAAGTCTCCTAAAATGCATTTTACTCTCATCTGTTTTTCTCTCTATGTAAATGGATTGTAGTTGAACCGGTTACTTGCCATAGTATATAGCATGAATATCCCATTTTTAGAAAATTTAACCAGGTATGTTAAGATAGGTTTGTTGTCAAAAAGAGGATTATAACAAATATTATCTAAGAAACAAAATGTTAGCAGTTAGTCTCCAACATTTTGGAGAGAAAAAACTCTGTGCAGCAGGCTAATTTATTTAGTGAAGTATGTAGGCTTGCAGTATACAATTATTGTTTAGTGGCACAGCAGGGGCCCATGTTACTGAGAAAACATCCATGGGGACTCCTGAAGTTAACCTACGGCAAGAGGGATGCCTAGGACACCTCATCAAACATTTTTAACATTTTTCAGGCTTTGATAATCCTTGTTGTGTGTGTTCCAGAACAGACTGCTAAGGTCTCTGGCAAACATTGTTCAACTGTTTCATTTGGAAAAGCCTTTCAGTAGCTACATATGCAAATGGGTTTTCTCTTATTTAGGCAAGAGTAAATTCTGCTAAACCTCTTAATTTTCATAATAGAATGTTTATTTTCCTACCTGTTTATTTAGTGTCCAAAGGATCTGCCCACAAATCAACAATAAAGTTACCATCATTCCAGGCTTTCATTAGTGATAATAACTTACTTGTCTCATACTCTGTGCCTATCAAAGGCCTTGGTGGGAGAAACGGTTTTTAGGGACACTCACTTGAAGGACAATCTATGAAGTCATTCCTTTAAAAATTCCCAAAATCTCTGAGTTTATTATTATCAACAGACGATCATGTATTTTGAGCACATCACCTCTGCCTTCAACAGAATGGCCTACATTGGATTGGATTTTACTGTAAGGTTTTTAGCTTTCAACAAAGTCTCCTAAAGCATGGGACTCCTGTAGGGGCTGTGTAATGATGTGCATGAGAGCATCATTCATTCTTCTGCCCTTAAGAACCTGTTATTGATGTTTATGTTCTTGCTTCTATTGATCACATCTGGCAGAAATATATATTTTCACCACATTGGCACCATTTAGTAGAGAAAGGATGTTCCCTTTGCTAAAAATTCTTTTTGTTCCAGTTTTGTATTATTTGACAACTGAATAGTACTCTAGAAACCATTTGGTAAGCTTGTTTCTGGTCTGAGTTCCTGGAAACCATTTGGTAAGCTTGTTTCCAGTCTGAGTTGCATGGCCAATAATTAAGTGACCTTCAGCAAATTATTTAACGCTCTACCTCAACTCATTCTTAAAAAATTTTATTTTAAGAATTTTTCAAGGCCAAGGCAGGCAGATCACAAGGTCAGGAGTTTGAGACCAGCCCAGCCAAAATGGTGAAACCTGTCTCTACTAAAAATACAAAAATTAGCTGGACATGGTGGCACGCACCTGTAATCCCAGCTACTGGTGAGGCTGAGGCAGGAGAATCACTTGAACCCAGGAGGTGGAGGCTGCAGTGAGCCAAAATCGCACCACTGCACTCCAGCCTGGGCGATAGAGAAAGACTCCATTTCAGAAAAAAAAAAAATCACATTACTTATTGAAAAAATTACAAAACACAGAAAATTATGAAGAAAAAAATCTCAGCGATGGATGATTTATGAAATTGTCTGTTTTACTACGCATTATGAATATCAATGAGTTATTCCATTTTTTAACAGATTGCTAATTTGTTAGAGAAAATTTTTATCTCCAGTTGGCTTTTTTAAAGAGCACTTTTAAGGTCACAGCAAAATTGGGCAAAAAGTACAGAGATTTCCCTTTGCCTCCACACATGCACAACTTCCCCCATTATCAATATCCCCCACCAAAGTGGCATGTTTGTCACATTCAATGAACTTACATTGACACATCATTATCACTCAGTCCATAGTTTCCACTGGGATTCATTCTTGGTGCTGTATATAGGTTTTCGCAAATGTATACTGACATGTATCCACCATTATAGTATCATACAGAATAGTTGCCCTGCCCTAAAAATCATCTGTGCTCTTTCTACTCATCCTTCCCTCTTCCTAACACACACTGATTTTTTAAATATCTCCATAATTTGCCTTTTCCAAAATGTCGTATAGTTGGAACCATACAGTACGTAGCCTTTTCAGATTGGCTTCTTTTACTCAGTAATATGCATTTAAGGCTCCTCCATATCTTTTCATGGCTTGATAGCTCATTTCTTTTTAACACTGAATAAGATTTCATTGTCTGGATGTACCACAGTTTATTTATCCATGCAACTACTAAAGGACAATTTGGTTGCTTCCAAGTTTTGGCAACTATGAATTTGGATGCTATAAACATCCATGTGCAGGTTTTTGCATGGACATAAGTTTTTAACTCATTTAAGTAAGTACCAAGGAGTGTAATTGGTAAGAGTATGCATAGTTTAGTAGGAAACTGCCAAACTGTCTTCCAAAGTGTCTGTACCATTTTGCACTCCCAACCACAGTGAATGAGAGTTCCTGTTTCTCCACATCCCCACCAGCAGCTGGTGGTGTCAGTGTTTTGAATTTTGGCCATTCTAACAGATGTGTAGTGGTATTTCATTATTGTTTTAATTTGCAAGTCTCTGATGACATGTATTGGTGAGATGTATAGGTTTATTTGCCTTCTATATGTCTTCTTTGGTGAGCTGTCCAGGTCTTCTGCCTATCTTTAAATTGAGTTGTTAGTTTTCTCACAGTTGAATTTTAAGGATTCTTTGTATATTTTAGTTAAGAATCATTTATCAGATATATCTTTTGCAAAGATTTTCTTCCAGTCTGTGGTTTGTCTTCTCATCCTCTTGAGATGTCTTTTGTAGAGTATAAGTTTTTAACTTTAATATAGTTCTACCTACCAATTATTTCTTTCATGAATTGTGCCTTTGGTGTTGTACTTAAAAAAGTCATTGCCATGCCCAATACAAACGGTCATCCAGATTTTTTCCAGTGTCATCTTCTAGGAGTTTTATACATATATACATTTTATATTTAGGTATATGATTGATTTTGAGTGAAGTTTTTGTAAAGGTTATAAGGCCTGTGTTTAGATTATTGTTTTTTTCTTTTTCAGCATTTGCTGAAAGTACTATCTTGTCTCCACTGTATTGTGTTTGCTCCTTTGTGGAAGATTGGTTGACTATGTTTATACAGGATTATTTCTGAGTTTTCTGTTCTGTTCGATTGATTTATTTGTCTATTCTTTTGCCAACACCACACCATCTAGATTAGTGTACCTGTTTAGTAGCTTTGATTTCAAGTAGTGTCAGTTCTCTGACTGTTCTTCTCTTTCAAAATTGTGTTGACTATTCTGGGTCTCTGCCTTTCTACATAAACTTTAGAATCATTTTGTTGATATCCACAAAATAATTTTGGAATTTTGATTCAGACTGCATTGAATCTATAGATCAGTTTGAGAAAAACTGACATCTTGAAAATGTTGAGTTTTCCCACCTATGACTATAGAATATATCTCTATGTGTTTAGCTCTTCTTTGATACACTTCATCAGAGTTTTCTAGTTTTCCTTATATAGATCTTGTACATATTTTGTTAGATTTACACCTAAGTGTTTCATTTTTATGGGTGCCAATGTCAATTGTAATATGCTTTTAATTTCAAAGTTTACTTGCTTATTGCTAGTATATAGGAAAGCAATTGACTTTTGTATATTAGTTTTATATCCTGCAACCTTGCTATAATTGCTTATTAGTTCCTGGATTTTTTGTTGATATTTTCAGATTTTCTACACAGACAATCATGTCATCTTCAAATACTTTTTGATGTTTACCCTCCCAATCTGAATGCCTTTTATCTTTTTTCTTATTTCTTTATTTTTTTCTTTCTTTTTTTTTTTGCATTACCTCAAGCCATGTTTAGCAGATAGTTTGTAGTATTGAATGAAATGATATGGGAAGTGGGTTTTAAAACAACAAAGTGTGGAGCCTTTATGTTAGCATAGGAAGTTGCTAATAGTTACAGCATCTCCCTCTTCTAATTTTATATAAAAGTATTCAGGCAGGCACATAGAACCCCACAAAATCATGACAACTCTGAATACCAAGACTATTGACTTTTTAATGACTAATGTAGTAGAATAAAATTAATATTTGTTGAGCTAAGTAATGATTAATAACTAGTAAGATCTTGTGTAAAATTAGTATTAACCACATTGATCTCTGAAACAGCTGAGCTAAGCCAGAAGATGAAAAGAGATTTCACTCGGTCCCCTACACACCCAACTCTACCATGAAATACAGCTTGAGAATAAGACAACCACCTCCCCCAGAATCCCCTCCACCCATCTCCTGGGACTGATTTCTGATGAGATCACACTCTATTCTTTCAGCAGCCCTCATCCTACATTTTTTTGAAGTGTACAATTGCTAGTACTGCAGCTCAGCCCAGAGTGGAAGGAGAGGAGTATGGCACTGCATTCTGAAAAATGAAGTTGTCAGAGATAGAGAGTGCCCTGGAAACAATACATTCTTGAGTTTTATATTTACTATATTCTTCTGATGGAAAACGATGGTAAATGCTTTGTGCTACCCTGAAAGAAACTCTTTCTTCATACCATGCTCAGAGGCAGTAGGAGTAGGAGATTTCTGTCCAGCAGAGCCATGTTTGTATATTTCTGTCATATATTTAAAACACACACATACAAAAAACTAACCAGGGGCTGTACACAAAAACCTGCCATCCTGTTAAAATCTGAGAAGATTCTAGCAATCCCCAAATAACGAATGAAGAGTACTGAAGTAAATCTGCATGCCCCATGCATTAGCAAATAGCATATTAGGATTACTCCACATTTCTGAGAAATGGTAAATGGGTGGTGGGAGGAAAATCAACAAGGAGTTTCTATGGTAGTTAATTCCTGAAACTTTGTAATAAATGCAATCAACCTGTCTCTTTCCTTTTGTTGGGAAAAAAGCAAAAAGAATCATGAATGGCACCATGATGATCATTCACTACTTCATTAACTTTGGATGCAAGTTGCCACATGGATAGAAATTATTTTTAGGAAGATAAAAGTTGGCGTTTAGCCAAAGGTTGCCCCTAAATTTGGATGTGCTCACTTGCATGATACTTAACCTTTCATGAGTGCATTGGGGGCATATTTCCCACAGCGTGCTATCCCAAAAGCTCGGTGTCCTCCAGAATGACTGTCTATAGATCTGGCTGCATTAACTCAGAAATGAACTCTACTCTCAGGTATCCAAAATGAAGTTCTATCATGTAGATAAATAGTGAGCTAAATGTGTAAAAGCCCATTATTCAAGTAATATCAATATTTCCCAACTAAGTGCCCTTTTCTGCACTGCAGGCAACCGTGATAAAAGCATTTCTTTTTTTTCTTAATCAAAAAAATCATTTGAAAGTAAGAAAATTTAGATATGATTCTCTGACATTAGATGCTGTACATTATGTTCCCTCCTTAAGAAATATGTCTTTTTATCCCAGCATATATGCATAGAACAATGTTCTAAACAATTTTGTTTTATATTTGGAAGGTATATTGTACCCGTTTAGAGCAAACATGTGAATTCATTCTTAGTCAAATGAGGAAGTTTCATAGTCTTAATAAGCTCATCTCAGATGCAATTTTAGAAAAACACATGGCCCTTCTCAAATCTTATGTCTGCTTTTAATTTTGAAAGGTGAGAAGGTCAAGAAAATCTAGGTCATATAAAATACTTGCTGATGTGGTTGCATTTTGTATTAAATGTTACCACTGTTACAGTTTTCTTGCTTTCATTCCCCACCTTTACCCTGCATATCTGTTCTCTTCTATGCTTTCTTTCACTGTGCACCCATGGTTCCCCCACAATTTTTTTCTGCATGCATTTTTATCTTTTTGCCTTGTTTTTGCTTGTTTGTTTTGTTTGTTTGCTCTTCTCTTTCCAATGTATCCATATGCATGTGGTGAAGCATATATATGTATGTGTTAATATATGTATATATGTATATGTGCATCTGTAAATCTTTGTCTATTTAAAAAATATGTATGCATGTGTATGGTTGGTTTGGGGATATGGTATGTAGACATTAGGCTCTGTAAGGACACTTGGGGAATGGAATAATTGTAGTTATTGTCTGAATGCTTGATGGATTTAAAATGTATGACATGATGGAACAAGTCATCTTAGAATTTTCTCCCTTCCCATTGCCTTTTAAAGTGCAGAGTAAGGAATCTTTTTATGTGCCAAACTTTGGCAGAATGTTGAAGCATTATGTCCATAGTTGTTCACAGCTTCATGTAGGAAGACTTCCTATATAGTCTTCCTATTCAACAACTTTAAGAAAAAGATCAGTGATCAAACACACAATCTATTCATTATGAAATGAATCATTCATTTAGATGTTCTCACAGACTTGATACATCATAAATATTTGGGAAGCTACATTGGTGATGTCATTTCTCCAGATATTTAAAACTCTCCAGAAGGGAGGAACTATGTGAAGATGATTCTGCTGTGCTTTCAGGAAACACTTCTACTAAAAATGCTTCTACTATTTTAAGTGATCTTTTAAAAAAACATTTTATTTAATTTTTGTGGGTACATTGTAGGTGTATATATTTATGGGGTACATGAGATGCACTTATTTTAAGTTGTGTTGAGGCAAGTGACAATATTTTTCTTGACCTTCTAAGGAGACAGTTCATAAAGAGTTTCTAGAAATTATTTTCTTCAACTACATTTTAAGTTCTTTGAAAGTATAAACTGATTTTTTTAAAGAACAATTTTAATGTTGATTTAAAAAGGGTAAAGCTCTGTGATCACTACAAACATTGATTAATAAAGAATGCAAAAAATATAACAGGATTTGTTATAGTTTAGGACAAACTGATCCAAAAATTCACAAAAAAAGAGACAATGTAAAAGAATAGCCGAGAAAATTATAAGAAAAATGATACTGGGAATTTGCCTTATCGTATACCAATGCAAAATTTTAAATATAGGCATTTAAATAGTATAATTTGAGCAAAGAGTTAAACTCATACCTATGGGATAGAATAGAGAGACCAGAAAGAGATACACATATGGAGACATTTAGAAATGGCTGCATTCACAATCAGGAGAAATTAGGCAATAAACAGTATATAGTGTTTGGAAACTGAAGATTTGTATAAAAGTTGTTAGACACCTATGTAAAATACACAAAAAATGAAAATGGATTAAACAACTAAATAATAAATAATGAAAATATTAGAAGAATGTGGAGAAGATATTATTATAATATTGGTATGATGAAGGTTTAATAAGGCAAGACCCAAATTCAGAAGCCATAAAGATAACCACAGATTTGGGTGCATAAAGATATTAAATGTTTCTATGCTCAGACACCATAATTCCAGAAAAAAGAGAAATAACAGACTAGGCAAACATGATAAAATTATATAACCAACAAGGGGTTAAAATTCACAAGTAATAATAAAAAGCAGTCCAGTAGACATATGAGAAAAGGACAGACATAAGAAAGTCATAGCATATATATGTGCATAATAACAAAATAAAGTATTTATATAATGACAAAAATAAATCATTAACAATCAGGGAAATTCAAGTAAACAAATAAATGCACATACACATATATCACTAATCAGAGTGTCAGAAAATTTAAAAGTTATACTATCTAGTATTGACAATGATAGGTATTTTAGACACTAACACTCATACAGTATAGGCAAATTGGTTAGCATTTTGGGTCGATTTTTTGTTGTATTTCAAAAATGGAATTATTCTACTTTAAAATTGATCTTACAAAATATATATATATATATATATACATACTCAGATATGAATGTGCAAAGATATTCATTTCAACATGGCTTATAATAGTGAAAAACAACAAACCACACAAGTATTTATATTAGTAGGAATCATTAAGTAGTTTATAGTATACAGTATATTCACAGAATTGGAAATAAAATGTGTCAGTTAGAAAGAATGGAGATGTATATATTCTGAACATTTAGCAATCTCCTAGACGTATTGGTGAAAAAATCAAATTGCAGAATAATATAATCTGAGAAAAACAAATTTTACTTATATGCATGTGTGTATGTACACACACGTACACACACACAAGCACACACACACATATATATAAATTCCATAAAAAGGATAAACTTCACACTGTTAGTAGCAATTGCTCCTTAGGGAGGAAAGTGAGAAATGGGAGTAGAGAGAGAAAGGTGATTTGGGACAGAAGCGATGGAGTTCTTTCATTTTTAGTCCAAGTATTTCTGTGTATGTTTTTGCAATATGTATATATTTTCATTACTGACTTAAATTTAAAACAATACATTTGTTGCCAAAAATTCAAAATCTGATGAATAGTCTTATCAGTCATGTTTTACCAACTGCTTATGTTCCAACCTGTGGTAGAAAAGTTATGCTCACATTGAAGCCGAACTAAATACGACAAAGACTGTCCAAATTGTGGTTTAGTCACACAACTCCTAGAGCATTAAAAGTCTTATTTTGTTGCCATCACCAAATCTTGAAATCACAATGCCTGATGTTTTTTCTAGTTTCAGCCACGATGCTGTAGTATGTCATTAATATCCAATTGCTATTATCCATACATTTAAGAATTACTCCATTACTTTACTCAAAAAGTGCTTTTCACTTCTTATCCAAATTACACTTGTTAGGATTTTAAGGAGCTTTTTTTTTTTATCTGTCTTCACCTAATAAATTTAAAATGATTTCTATTGTTTGAGATTGAACAGGTTTAATCTCTCCTTATTATATATGGCATATTAACCAAAGTTTTTTTTTTTTAAAAAAAGGAAGAGTGGGGAGGAGGTAGAAAAAGTAGTATCTAGAACAGAGATTTCTAATCATTTTCTAAAGAGAGGTCAACTTTCATTTTCTAAATTCTTATGACAGCAAAACTCTCTACCTATCAAAGGCAGGAGCACTAGGGGTGGAGGTAGAGATAGAGTGACAGGAAGGACCTCTTTCCTCTCAGCAAGATGGCCTTCAAAGTGAAAGAAGTGAATGCCTACTCAAAAACTGTGTTTATGCTGTGGAAACCAGCCTGCGTGTCAATTCCTGATCTCCATGTTGGGAGGTGAACTAAGCATTACTGACCATTTAAGGGACCGCTGAGGTGAACGAGCTAGAAAATTTGGCCTCATATTCAACAAAATGGAGACTTCTTGAAGGCAGAGATTTTGAATGATAATGAAATACCATTATACCTTTCACGCAAATGAATAAATGAAAAAACCATTATATTCTGAAAATAGTTGAATCAATTGTTATTATGTTAATTGCATGATTTGCCCAAGGCAAAAAAGATGGTCTGAGACAGGAGGATGCAGAATGTTAAACTGAGTTCACCAATGTTTTCCTGATGAAATGCCATAATTGATATCCTAAGAGTCTTATGAATGATTTTTCAGTTGTATTTTTGGGGACTCCTAGAACATTTATGTCCTTAGTGGGCAAAATGTCGCAAATTATACAATTCATTCTTCTTCTTGAAATATAGTTATCTGGAGTCATGAATGTTTTATCAAACTAAGGGTATTCATTTTTTTTCCACTACTAAAGCCTGGTCAACCTGTGATGTCTTACTAAAATTCTCAAGAATAGTACAGACTTACTATCTAGGGATGGTTTATCAAATACACTCTTCCCTCAAAGCCCCTAACTGCTTTTGCATACATATTTGTCCTTTTGTAATTCATGGCTTATATCTCTCTCTTCTCCTTTCATACAGTACAGCCTCTGTCTATTTAAATAGAAAGAGCTTTAATGTAAGTCAGAGCCAGGCCTTGAGAGTCAGGGGAAGGCAAATCTCCCGAAGTTCAAAATCAATTTGGTTGCTATTAACAGCCTAGCTCTTGTACCAGTTTCAGCACTTCATGCTGAAGCTTAGAGCTTTTTTTTTTTTTTTTTTTTTTCTTATCTGTAGCCACTTATTTTGTCCCAGAGTATGTTGAGGGTCCTAAAGAAATGACCCAGAATCAAGTGCTGGGGAGGTACTGAACTTTTATAGCCTGAGACTAAACACAAACTTGAAAGTAAATTTCATCATTAAAGCTAGAAGAAATGACAATAGGATTCCTGCTTCTTTTAAGAGCCAACACGAGAACACCCACTGGCAGTGAACACCGGGTATTGAAGATTTTTTTCCCTTTTAACAAAGGTCATCTTCTTTATCCAACTGCCTTTTTGTGTGGTAAGACAAAAATCGACTCAGCTCACACAAGATTTACTTTCTGTTTCTCTTGAATAATAGAGTTTAATGTACGCAATGGAAGCCTCACTTGCCACTCCTGAAACAAATTACTGTTTGTGATTTTAAAGCTGTTCTGATTTTTACCAATAATAAGTAGATTATTGAATATATTTTGAGGTTTATGGTGCATTTCTCCCAGAGTTAGAAAGTTTATTTTCATGGGTTCCCAGACTTCAGGTTTATTACAACCATTAAGTGGTTCTTATTATGAAAATATTTGATAAACGTAAACCAAGGCACTAGAAATTTACTTCCTGATATCATATAAAAGCAACAGGAAATTGGAAAGTAAAACTCAGTTTTAATAATGTAGTCAACCATAATAAGTGAGTCGTTGAAAAACACAAGCTACAAGGAAAGAATATGGAATTAATAGAATTGCAGTTATTCAATTGAGAAACACAGAAAGCATGACATGCTTTTGTCACAGGCTGATAACCACACAGGATCCACTTTTACTATGCTCTGAGCTATTGCTGAAAACTACAAGACTCTTCTGACCAGAAGGATGGCAAAACTAATTAGAAAGACATTTTAGCTTAGAGGATAGGAAATTACCCATTCATTTTGACTTCAGTTTGCACCAACTCTAAGTCAGAATATAGATAAGCCTCAGTAAGTCTCCTATGTTGTGAATCATTAGTTCCATGGTTCCTTTCAAGTTCTAGTAAACAGACCTCCTTAGTTAATAAGGGAGACACCCCCAACCTAGAAAGGAAGATTGTGTGTTGTAGTTAGATACTAAGAGTTTCCCAGTTACCACTGTGCCACACTATTGATGAGAGTGTGAATCTGGAATGAACCTTAAGAAGTAATTTTGCAAAAACAATAATAATATCAATGGAACTCTTACCAAATGCTAGGAAATTTGCTAAACATTACCTTCATTGTCACATATAATCCTCAAAACCACCCTATTAATTTAATGCTAGAATTTTTCAACACTTTACATATGAGGAAACTGAGGCTCAGGGGGTTTGATTGATTTTCCCAAATTCACATAATGAGCAGGTGGCAAAAATGGAATGTGAACTCATATGTGTCAGGCTTTAACATCTGTGTTCTTAATCTGTCAATATGGATCCAGATTTAAGCAGCTCACATCTCTTGACTCGGAAATTCAGATTCTGGGACTCTATTCCAATGAAAGAGCCTTCAGTACTTGTGATAAAATGAAATTTAAATATTGGAGAGTTCTTAGATTACCCTCCATTGTAAAAAGAATGTGGTCAATCACAACTTAACCCCTGTCCCCAGCCTCTGAGATGAGTCTATTTTGGTCAGAATGCTAATGTTAGGCAGAATCTGAGCATGTCAAGAAAAGTCAAGAACTAAAGGTTGGCAGGAGGGTGGAGAGGGACAAAGAGACTGGCAGAGAGTAACAGCTATGTGACTTCTAGATAAAGGAGAGATGGGGAGTACTGAAAATTTTGGGGGGATATTAGCAAAAGGAAATCTGGAGACTTTCGGATTTGAGAATTAGGAAGGAGAGAGATATGAAAGTATGAAGAATAAGATGAATTAACTTTTTAATTTTTTTTAAGACTGTGATTCTTTTTTTTTTAAATAGAGTTTTGTTTTTAATGAAGTAGAGTATAAATAAGTTGCTGGAAACAGAATCATTAAAAGTAAAAGTTTATAATGTGTGCTAGTAAACCAGGTATTATATAACAAAAACAGGATGTAAGTTGAAATTTACTTTTAAAAATCTGATGTGATGGATGCTTGGGGCAAAATCCCAAGTTGGACAGCCATTATCTTGTCCTTTGACCAATTTCCATCAGTAAAATCTGTCAAACAGAGAAGTAAAGTAACTGGTAGCCTCTGGACACAAAATAGCTGTGTCCAGCAGCATACTAAGAAACTCAATCAAAACCGCTCAACTACATGGAAATTGAACAACCTGCTCCTGAAAGACTGTGATTCTTAAAGCATCAGCATCAATTGGCCATGTGTTAGATATGCAAATTCCCAGGCTCCATCAAAGGTCTACTGAATCAGAATATCTTGTGAGGGAGTAGGGGACAGCAATCAGGATTTTCACAAGCCTGTGCACACTCAAGTTTGAGAAGCAATGGTTTGAGCCAAGAATAAAGAACAGAACACTTTTCCAATTACATTTTTTATGTTAATATTCTGCCCCCTCTAAATGTGCACAGCTCTGGGACCAAACTGTGGTCACAACTTCAACAGGGTTATACACCTAATCCTTTGTATAAGTGCATCATATCACCAGTTAAACAACAAAGTATCTAACTGCCTGATTAGGTAGATAATGCTATAACCTATTCAGTGAAATATAATAGAGCCATTAAAATAAGTTTTTATCACATTTTAAGAGGAAAAAAGCAGGGTACAAAACCATATGTGCATATAAGTAAATTTATTTATATGTTATAGAAACTTAGCAGAGAAAAAGACCCCAGTTAGTATCAAAATATTACATATAGTTATCTTTAGATATTTGAAATATGGGTTATTTTCTCCACTTCCATTTCTTCTTATATTTATTTTTGAGTTTCTTACATTTTCTATAATGAGTATGCACTAATTTGATTTTTTTAATGTGATTTTTCTAAAATAGTTACACAAACACTCCCTAGAACAATACTTCCTCCTGGTTGTCTCTAGGCAGGGATTGAATGGCTCAAAATGAGATTAGACAAAAACTTCAGATTTTGAATCTTTCAGTCCCTGCCTAGAAAAGAAGATTGTAAATTATTTCCCAAGAAATGCTGAGATGCTGGCTTTGCCCTTTTATCACCTTTTCTTTTAATTTGCTTATAATAATGCCATATTGTTGAGTTAGAATTCTGCACATTACCGAAACCCCCCAAATAGTAGTTATTTAAATTGGTTTATTGCCCTCTCATATAAGAGAAGTAGAAAAGCAGATAATGAGTAAACTCCTCACTTAGAAGAGTTCTACTTGCATCTTATTAGCCAGAATTTCACCGTATACCTGCACTTAGCCACAAAGAACCTGGAAAATGTAGTCCACTAGCTGGATACCTTGTCCTCTCTGAAACACTTAGCTCTGTTACTAAGAAAGAAAGGGAGGATAGACACCGGGTAGCGTCTAGCCATCTCTACATAAAGTACCCTGAAGAAAGGTAAAAACAAGTAATGAACAGCTAAGGTGCTCTTTCTGCTTTTCCACTATCTCTGGAGTGAAGAAAGTACAGGAGTGTAATGGAGAGGGGATGACTGTGCTGATGAGTAAGACCTCTACTAAAATTAAATGAGATTTAACTTGACAAATTAATTCAGCTAAACAAATTATTAATTGATGCAAATTTGGTAATCCTAGATGTAACTTTGTAATTTTTATACATAAAAATTTACTCTAAAGTTTTTTTTTCTCTGTTTCCCTTGCAATCTGTACCCCCTTTCATGTTATCTTTCCTACACGAAATGCATACAGTTCATTTTGCAGGTACCAGCATTAGTCAGGATAGGAATGAATGTTTCAATTCCAAGATCCATACATGCATCTTAAGGTACGTGCAAATCAGACAATAACAAAAGACAGGGAAAGGCTCTAGAGATAGGAAAGAGGTCACCTTTTCCCTAATTACACATAACCTTGATGGCTGCATGCAAGCTAGCTAAGTGCTCTACAGAACTTGGGTTTCTGATATACTTTTGGAAATTTTCATATTTCCCAAAAAAACACTCTAGGACTTCCTAGGGTCATGACCTCAATTTTGAATAAGATGACATTCGTCATTATTCCAAATAGAACTCTGGTAGTCTATCTTGCACCTAGTTAGACATTTAATTACAGAGATTAAACTACAAGGAAGAAATATATGTGGAACAATCGATATGACAGTAAGTTATAGTTTTTGAGAAGATACTATCTCCCAGCTAAAACCCAATATAAAGGCCAGTATTCAAGAGAATATTCTCTTGAAAAATGCAGTAGATGAAGTCAATGACTACTCTAAAATATCATTCCAGACATCAGAGTGTCACACACATGAAAAAACCCAAAGCAATAGGTTGCTTAAAGGAAATATATGGAATTTTCTAGTGGATTGGGGAGAAAATTGTGCTACTATGTATTTTCAAGGGGATAAAGAGAGTAGAAGTTGGATGATACATGAAGAGATTGTCTAGTAGCCTTAAATTTTGTGAAATTCATCAACTCAAGAATTTTTTGAATTTTAGTTTCTTTGATATCATCAAAATTATTTCAGAAACTTATGCCAAGAATCAGAAACTAGACAAATGGCTCTTTCAGTTGGTGCTATCTTCTGCATGTGCAGGGCTATTTCCTTAAAAAGTTCCTTAATGCTTTTTCCAATTGAAAATGATTCTAACCAAACAGTTTTTGCAACACTTCTTGGCATACTCTTTCACAGTCGAATCTGAAGATTTATCTGAGATTAAAGTGAGAATTTCTGCACCATATTCAAAAATTAACTCAGAGTAGATTATTGACCAAAATAATAAAATTGGAACCTATAAAATGATGAGAAGGAAATATAGGAGAAAACATTTGTGGCCTTAGATTAGGCAAATATTTCTTAGATGTGACACCAAAAACACAATCCATAAGAAAATCAAAATGGTAAACTGGACTGTATCAAAATTTAAAACTTTTATTCATTAAAAAATGCTATTAACAGAATAAAAAGACAAGGCAGAGACTGGGTGAAAATATTTGCTAAACATATGTCTGATAGAGAACTTGTATTCAGAATTGATATATCAATAATAAGAAAACAAAAAAAGTAAAGATAGACAAAATATTTAAACATGCATTTCACAAAGAAGATATACAAATGGCTAATAAGCAGTAGAAAGGAGCCTTATATGATTAGTTCTTAGAGAAATATAAACTAAAGTCACAATGAGGTACTATTATATACCCATTACAATGGCTACAATTAAAAAGACTGACTATACCAAGTATTGGAGAGGATATGGAGGAATTGTAATTCTTATAATTGTGGAAATGTAAAATGGCATAATCCCTTTGGAAAACAGTTGGGCTGTGTCTTAAAAAGTTAATCCAGCCATTCCATTTTATTTCTAGGTATTTACCCAAGAGAAATAAAACCGTATGTCCATATAAAGACTAATACACAAATGTTCATAGCAGTTTTATTTGTAAAAGTCAAAGTCTGGAAAAAAACTAAATATTCATCAACAGGTGAATGGATAAACAAACTGGTATATTCGTCCTATGAAATACTACTCAGCAATAAAAAGGAATGAACTACTGACATGATGTGAGTGAATCTCAAAATAGTTGAAACGACACATGATGTGTGGTTGAATTTAAAAACAATTACAGGAAATGAGAGCTAATCTGTAATGAGAGAAAACACTTCAATGATTGCCTAGAAAAGGGGGACAGGGTGGGAAGGGGCAGGAGAAGAAAACTATAGAGGCAGGGGGAAATTTTGGCAATGATTGCACACTTATGATCTTGAGTGTGGCGATGGTTACATGGGCATTCCCATATCTGAAAACTCATCAAATCATACACTTTAATATGAGCAATTTCTTGTGTGTCATCACTATGATAAAACTGTTTTAAAAAAAATGAAGTGGGAGTTTCCCCTTCTGATTGGCTGCTCTATCATCTTAATATTGCAATATTTGCTGACATTCACCCTTCTTGTACAACTTTTCAATGTTAAATTACTATAAGACTTTCCACGTTTAATTTATTACAAACATTCTCATTTAAAAAATATTTATCTTATATCGGCTCTACTGTATAAATAAGCTACTATACAAATGGAAGAAACAGAAGCTTACATGTGGCTATGAGGATTAATGAGATTATGTTTTTGTAAACTCTAAAGTGCTACACAAATGAGAAATTGCATTGTGATTACTATAATTAATGACCATTAGCATAATTGTCATCATTTCTAGCCTTTAAACAGTTACAGGTTTTCATTAACCAATAGCAACAACACTATAAATTCTTAGCTGGCAGGAACTATGCTTTATATTTCTTTTTTTCCTTTTTGAATCTCTCGTGGCACCTCATATAATTATCAATAAATAGTAAAGATTCAATAAATACTGGAGTGATTAATGTTTTTTCCTTTTAATACATAAAAGAGGAAACCAAAGAAGGACATAGAAGGCTTTTATTACATTTTTGCCCTAAAAATTATAATTCTATTGAAATATGGAGTATGGTCAGAAGAACATTAGAATGAGACTACAAAAGCCTGGATAGTTTTTCTTATAACAGACTTGGTGGCATTTTATAAAAGCCTGCCTTGGGCTCTTTAGATTCCAAAAATTCCTCACCTGAAACAGTGTATAAATCTCTCAAACTTAAATGCATACATTTCTTATCGTTACAAACTTTCATCATTTCTTCACTAATAAGAGGATACTAGAGTGTTAATTTTATAACCACCTTGAATTCTGAAAAAGTGCGTGTTTATAGGGCACTAGCAGAAATTAATTTAAAAAATCAAATAAAAAAATACATCTTGGCCAGAACCATCATCCTCCAGTAATTCACCAAAATGACAAACACAGAGGGAAAGAAGAGAGGGACCCGATGTGTGTTCTCTAGGCCTTTTAAAACATAGAGCTGTTTCTTTGGCCACATGCATAGGAATGGATAAGAAAGGTGATATTATAGACATCAAGAGAATGGATACTGTTTAAAAAGGAATGTCCTGCAAGTGTTTCCATGGCAAAACTGGAAGAGTTTACAATGTTACCCAGCATGCTGTTGGCATTGCTATAAACAACAAAGCTAAGGGCAAGATTCTTGCCCAGAGAATTAATGTGTGCATTGAGCACATTAAGCATTCTAAGACCTGGTTTAGCTTCCTGAAATGAATGAAGAAATTGATAAGAAAAAGAAGGACACCAAAGAGAAAGGTACCTGGGTTCAAGTGAAGTACCAGCCTGCTCCACCTAGAGAAGCACACTTTGAGAGCCAGTGGAATGGAGCCTAGCCTGCTGGAACCTATTCCCTATGGATTCATAGCAGAATAGCATGATAAATAAATAAATAACCTCTGGGCTATGAAAGAAAGAGAAAGAGAGGAGAGAAAGAAAGAAAGAAAGAAAGAGAGAGAGAAAGAAAGAAAGAGAGAGAGAAAGAGAGAGAGAGAGAAAGAAAGAAAGAAAGAAAGAGAGAAAGAGAGAGAGAGAAAGAAAGAAAGAAAGAAAGAGAGAGAAAGAGAGAAAGAAAGAAAGAAAGAAAGAAAGAAAGAAAGAAAGAAAGAAAGAAAGAAAGAAAG